>NC_133756.1:30770365-31078265 GCF_036562045.2 Rhinolophus sinicus
TTACAATACTTCCCTTATGAATATACCACAACTTATTAATCCATTCTTTGTAGATGTACATTAGATTGTTTTAAAATTGTCAATGAACATACATTCTCTTATGTGTCTCCTTCAAGGTAAACATAAATCAAATTTCATTTCTTCCATCTTAAAATTCTCCAATGGTTTCCCATTACATTAAAATCAAATCTAGGGGTGGCCTGTTAGCTCAGTTGGTTAAAGCGCGGTGCTGATAACACCAAGGTTGCCAGTTCGATCCCTGCATGGGCCACTGTGAGCTGTGCCCTCCTTAAAAAAAAAAAAAAAAAATCAAATCTAAATTTCTTTCCATTTAACATTCTATATGAGCTAGTCCCCACTAACCAACCCAATCTCATCTAGTTCTACTCTCCCTCTTTTTTTTTTTTATTAAATTTATTGGGGTGACAATTGTTAGCAAAATTACACAGATTCCAGGTGTACAACCCTGTACCACATCATCTACAATACTCTCCCTCTTGTTCACTGTGTTCCATACATACTGGCCTCTTTTCAATTCCTAATATGCCAACCACTTTCTTTCCTCGGGGCCAGGGGCTGCTCAAGGTTTTGTAGGTCCTGAAGCTTAGTCAATTTAGGTACAATTATGTAAAATTAAGTGCAGGACATTGGAAGGGACTAGGGCAAGTGAGGTGTCCTGATACTTACATGTCTTCAGGGAAAATCCACCTCTGTTCAAGGGCTTTGAAATTTTATTCTTTCTGCTTGGAATGTTATTGCCCAAGATGTTCTTCCCCAGGCTCCATGTAATTATCAGGTCTGTGACAGAGACTGCTAGTCCTCCAAAATCTACTCTCCCCTTCTGCCATAATAATAGTTTTAGCTGAGTGTTTACTACTCCGTTTCTATTATCCAAGTAAAAACTACTTTTTGTAGCAGACAACTAGTTGTGGCCCTGTGACTATGTTCTGGCCAATAGGATGTGAAGAAAATGATGTGTTCAATTTTGGGGTGACTTCCTTAAAAAGGGTACATTTTTACAAAAGGATGTCTTCCTCCTCCCCCATTTCCCCTTCTCACGAGCTAGAGTGTGGACCTCGTGGTTAGTCATCTTGGACCATGTGGATGACAATCAAGGAATGGAAGAGCAATAGCGTAGAAGGAATGTAGGCCCCAGACAACTTGGTGAAGCAGAACTACCAAAAAACTTGGTAAGAAAAAATTAACTATCATGGGCAGCCAGCTTGCTCAGTGGTTAGAGCGCAGTGCTCATAACACCAAGGTTGCTGGTTCGATTCCCACATGGACCAGTGAGCTGCGCCCTCCACAACTAGATTGAAAACAATAACTTGACATGGAGCTGATGGGTCCTAGAATAAAAAGACACTGTCCCCCAATATTCCCCAATAAAGTTTTTAAAAAAATTAACTCTCATGTTTTAAGCCTCAGTCATTTTTTTGATTCTCTGTCACATTCAATCAAATCTATAGCCAATAAATGGTCATGGTTCAAATATCATTTCCTCACCAAATCTTCTCTGAATACCCCATCTAAAGTAGCTCCACCCTCTCATACACACCAAGTCATTCTCTGGCACATCAGCCTACCTTACATTCTTCACTGAATTTATCATCACCTGAAAGTAGTGTGTTTGTTTGTTTGTTTGTTTATAATAACCTATCTCTTCTAACAAAAAATAAATTTTATGGAGGTAGGGACATTGTCTGCCTTGGTAACTGCTGTATGCCCTGTGCCTAGAAAAGTGCCTGGTGTATAAGTACTCAATAATTATTTATTGAATAGATGAAAAAAATGAATCAACAAAAATAACACTAATTAGTTTCCACTAGACTGTAAGCTATATGAAGGCAGGTACAATATCTGTGTGTTTATTGTTGCATCACCAGGAACAAACTGCCCAATACATTTTATATAATGAATGAATCTACTGACAAATGAGTAAGAATGAATACATTCCCAAGGTCTCTTCTGAAATGAGTCAATAATAAATATTCAATCATTAACATAATTTCACTTCTTTAAAGGTGTTTCAAAGTCTCCTTCCTAGGGAAATCATTTGTTCATTAGGGAATAAGAGAAATAGCAGTACTGCTATAGATACTAAATATAGAATGTTGAAGGAAAAAAAACTTTCACAAAAAGTCTTATGTGATTAACTTAAAATGTAAGTACCAATAATATTAACTAACATCTATTAAGGGTTTACTATATACCAGGCACTGTGTTAAATGGTTCCCATCTATTATCTCATTTAACTCTCATAACAATCCCGTGAGTAGATAATAGAGGTCCCTGATCCTTATTTCAACTTCTTGGAGGCCACATATGTTTTGGCATCAGAATTGTTCAGAAAATGAACAGAGTACATACACTCCATGTAGCACTCCTAGCAGGACCTGGGGCAGCCGCCCACAGCCAAATACATTAATATTTCTGCAGAGAGACATACAGAACATTCATCAATTAGTGGGTACATAAAGACTATAAGTAACCTCACATCCATCCGTTTAAGTTAGATTCTTCTCAAGTTCAGATCAGGGTAGGTTTTCTTGGCAAATGAGTTACAAAAACTTTTGGCTGTCAGAGATTTTGCATTTTAGAATTACAAATAAAAGATTGTGAGTTTGTATCATCATCACAGTTTTATAGGTAAAGAAACTAAAACTAAAGGACTTGTCCAAGGCCACAAAAGTAATGAGAGGCAGTGGGCTTGCACCCAAACAATCTGGTTGAAAATTTCCCTCGCTTAACCATTTCACCGTAGTAGGTGAAACCTCCAAGCTACTTAAGGCACGCATTCTGAATCCCAGGAGATGTGCCCTCTCAGGGGGACAACTCTGCTCTGCAGAGGAGACTTGCACATCGGGATGCTAAACAAACTAGGTGACCCTTGAGGTGTCTTCTTGTCCTGAGAGGCCTAATCCTCTGAAAAACATCTATCTTATGCTAATCCTAATTCATAGACCACATTTGTACATAGGCTCTTGTGGTGGTGCATGAAACTGGCATTTGTTTCATTCATTCACTTAAACATGGTTTGAGCATTCACCATGTGCTAAGCAATGTAAAAAGACATGAAGACTTACTGTACATGATCCGTGGTCTCCAAAAGTCTGCAATCCAGTTGCAGAGACGCGACATAAAAACAGAATAAGTCATTGAAATACGTGTGGTTACAAAGGCAAATAAGAAAAACCAAACGGGTGAGGCAGATAGTAAATGATCCTGGAGATCAGAGAAAAAGAAACCACTGTGGGCTAATGGAGTCAGGGAAGATGAAGCTGAGCCTCCAGGGATGGGAAGGATTTATATGGCTAGAAAAGAGGGGTGGCATTTCAGGTATAGGCTGTGACCCACAACTATGTGTCATCTAGCAAAACGTTGTATTTACATTCAGCATAATGCAAATTGTTTTTGGAGACACTCATCTTCAATGGATGTACATATAAAAACAAATATTAGACACTCTCAAATGTGTCTTTCTGTATACATACATTACACAGGACCCTCATAGAAGCAGTTTTATACACATGGAGAAAAGTTGCTTTGACCCACCAGGTTGTATTTCAAGCGCTTCTGCTGCAAAAGAATCAGCCCTAAAATCAAGCAGGTACCTAAGAAACAAAAGCTGCCTCCAGGACAGAATATTGAAGTGAACTCTCTGGAAGAGACGCCCTCCTCCACTACTCTGCCACACATCTTGAAGCGCTGGATTGATTTATGCTTCCAGTGTCCTCCAAGATTTCATAACTTTAGGGTAGCTACATAAATATGTCTTATGACAAATACATACTACTGCATCAATATAATATAACCAGTAACATGTATAGACATCCTGGTAGAGCTTATGTACTTATGTACGAAGAGAAGTGATACCAAAATTTCACCCTAAATTTAAAAGTGAATTGTCCATTTTCAGTACTCTCTAAAATAAGCCCCCAAACCTCTGACATCATTCCCTTTTAATAAAGTATTGCTAAATTGACTTTAAAACCAGCAGTTATTTCTTCTTGCCTGTAAAAAGATGTATAAATAGGACAGTATATGTTTTGGAAGCAATACAGTGTTGAGTCGCACCGTTTGAGTACACATTAAAAGGATCAGCAGTATCAAATGGCAAGCTTGGTAATTTCCCTTGAAATAGCAGAAGGGTGATATAACTGCTTTCTCTGCTTTAGGAGGGCCAAAATAAAATGTGGTTCCAAAGGAACCCAGTCCATTTCTTGATGAGTTCACGACATTTCAAATCATACCCTTCCTATTTGTCACCCTACAGACCAATCGTGACTGAATATCAGTAACATGTATAAAGACAGAGCTCCTTCCCTTCCACCTTAAATCTCAATCTGCATTCTTTTTGGAGCCTACCTCTTCCCGGTATGTCACTCATCCCCTAAGACATTTTTTTTTTTTAAAAAAACCTTTATTTTAAGTGTGTTTTTCCAGGACTCATCAGCTCCAAGTCAAGTAGTTGTTTCAATCTGGTTGTGGAGGGTGCAGCTCACAGTGGCCCATGTGGGGATCGAACCTGCAACCTTGTTGTTAAGAGCACCACACTCTAACCAACTGAACTAACAGGCCACCCCCTCTAGGACATTCTTAAATGTTTCTTTTGGTCTTTTAAAAGTAGATATTCAATATTCTAATTAATACACCAACAACAGAGAATAATTGTGGGCAAATATGTGTCTTAATAATACATGTGTAGAGTGACATTTTAAATATCACTCACTGAATTCCTTAATTCTACCATTAAACCAAAATCCTGATTTTTTTTTTAGGGGGTTTCCTTTTAAAAAGTAGGAACATGAAGTTCTCAGAGCTTAAAGTCCATATTAAAACAACAGAATTGGGAAATAGGAATAATGATAGAAGATATATGCTTGAAAGTTAGGCTGAAGAAAGATTTGAGGATGGAAAGGAGGGCAATGAAGTTAGCCACTGATGTGACCAAGTCTCTGTGAAGGGAGCCTGCACTCTGGTTCCCCCAGGCTCAGCCCTACATGGAATGACAACAGAAACCTCAGATAGGTTTGGGAGGTTCTAAGAACAGAGATCTGTACTTTGCTTCCAGCATAAAGTCCAGTAAGACAGCAAATTTCATAAAGAAAATCCCTGTACCAGATATGTGTGGCAATTATTCAGCAAAAACTCTACTGGGTGTGGGAAGAAAGAACCTGTGACAATTCTCCAAGGCTTCCTTGACCCCAGAAGGGGCTGCAAGAAGGCCTGAAGAACAAGGAGGGACCGTAGACATGGTCTGTACAAGCTGGAGATCATGGTAAGACCACAGATATTATAGCGGGTGTGTACGTGACTACTATGCAGAAGAGACAAATGATTATTAAAGGTCAGATTTTTCCTTCTCTTTCGATCATGGCAAATTTAAAACCTCAAGTACTTAGATAGTCACCATAGGGAGAAGAAGGGGGAAGGCTGGAACCTTAAATTTGGCTGAGTTTACACTGGAAATAATCACTATATAATTAGTGGAAAATAGAAACCCTTAGGAAAGAACTTCCAAAAGCTCCCACCATCATGTACAACATCCTACCTACATCCATACCCATATAACCTATATCCCTCAATTACCATGGAGAATGTTTATGCTTCTCTCCAAAGTCTAGTTTTCTGGTTGTGCTCTGGATCCTATCCTCTCTCGCCTATTCAAGAACAACGTTCCAGCAATCATCTCTTCTTTCTCCTGTATCATCAATTTTTCATTATTTTTTAGATCATTTCCATAAGTAAATAAACATGCTATACTTATTTTCATCTTGATATTTGCATAGCACTAGAATATTACCCCACAGATTATTATTTTTTTTTTTACCAATTACAAAACAGAGAAGGTAGTTCATAATAGAAAAATCTGACAGTCACCACTTCAACTAAGAGATCGAATTTAGGATTTCTACAGTGGACAACCTAACATTATATGCCTCCTGGTGGGATATAATATGAAGTACACATTGTAACTTAAGATAGTCTTGCCAAAAATGTTTAACCTGAATCTAATTAAGCATCTAGACATAATTTCCACTTAAATAGGATGTATAAGTGAAAAAGAAACAAGCTAAACTGTACCATGAACAATTAGAAAAATCAAGAATATGGGATATTCCACAGGACGACAAGTCTGGACTTTCAAAAAATAAAAATCACATTTTAAAAAAAAGCAAGAGGACTTTTCTATTAATAGATACTAAAGAGATATAACAATAACAACATGTAAATCTTGATTGATTTCTGGATTTTAAAAATCTATAAAAGACTTCTTGAGCTAATTGGGAGAATGTGAATGTGACAGAATATTAGATGGTATGGAATTATTAATTTTTTTGGGATACAAACTTGAAGTGTCATGCTGTTTGCAACTCACTTTCAAATGGTTTAGCAAACCACTGAGAGAGAGAGAGAACGGGGGGAAGAGACAGAGAGACAGAGAGAGAGAGAGAGAGAGAGCAAATGGAGAAAGATTAAAAATTGGTGAATCTAAAAAAAATGGTGAATATCGGTGAAGGATATATGGTTATTCATTGCACTAGTCTTTGAACATTTCTGAGGTTTGAAATTTTCTAAAGTAAAAAGTTATTTTTAAAAGCCTCTGTTAACAGCATATCCCTTGCAAGGTAACTAATGCTCCATTTTTCTTGGAATTTCCTTGGAAAGAGGTGTCTATACTCAAAGTTTCCATCTCCTCTCTTTCCATTCTTTCTTGAATTTACTCCAAATAGGTCAACTTCCACCTCTTCACCAACACAGAACTTGGCAAGGTCACCAATAACCTTCACACAGACAAATCCAATGGTCAATTCTCAGTTCTCATCTTATTCAACCTTCAGCAGTGTTTGACATACTTGATCAGTCCCTCCTCTTGAAACACTTTTATTTTTTTAATTGGGGAAGATTGGGGAACAGTGTGTTTCTCCAGGGCCCATCAGCTCTAAGTCGTTGTCCTTCAGTCTAGTTGTGGAGGGCGCAGCTCCTAGTCCAGTTGCCGTTTTCTAAGACATCATGCTCTTTTGATTTTCCTCCTTCTGCACTGACTGCTCCTTTTAGCCATTTTTTTGGTGGAATCATCTCATCTCCCTCATCTCTAACACTGGGGCCCCCCAGAATTCAGACCTGAGACCTCTTCTCTATCTAGACTCTTTCTCTAGATGATGTCATACAGTCTCTGGTCTTTAAACACCATCTGTATGCACTGCTTGGGGTCTTCTATCCTGAATTCTTATGCTCTTATACCAAATGCCTAGTCAACATCTCAGCCTGAATGTCTAACAGGCATTTCATACGCAACACTTAACATTCATACTTGATTGAACTCCTGATAGATCCCTGCCCCAATCACCACAAACGTGCTCTTCTCACAGTCTTCCTCCTCTCAGTAAATGGCAACTCCATTCTTCCAGCTGCTCAAGTCAAAACCCTGGAGTCACCCTTTGACTCCTCTTTTTGTCTCCCATTTCCAATTCTTCAACATAGCTTGTCGACTTTTGCCTCTAAATAGACATGGATCTTATCCTTCTTACTATCTCTGCTACCACTACCATACTCCAAGCCACCACTTCTATTATCTGGCCTACTAAGGGAGCCTTCTAAATGGTCTCTGCCCTTTACTTTTGCTTCCTACATTTTAGCCTACAAAAAGCAGCCAAAGTCTATCTTTTAAAACATCAGTCAGATCATATCACTTCTCTCCTCAAACTCCTCCAATGTCTTCCCATTTCATTTAGAAAAAAATCGTAATTCTTGTTTAAAGAATTTAAAGAAGACTTAAATAAGTGGAAAGACAACCCATGTTCATGGGTCAAAGAACTTAATATTGTTAGGCTGTCAATACTCCCCAAAATGATCTATAAATTCAACTCAATCCTTATCAAAAATTAAGCTGGCCTTTTTATAGAAATTGATAGGCTACTCCTAAAATTCATAAGGAAACCAAGTTTCCAGAACTCAGAATGTTTAAAACAATCTTGAGAAAAAGAGAACAAAGTTGGAGGAATCACCCTTCCTGATTTCAAAACTGAACTATAAAAGCTACAGTAATTAAGCTAGTATGGCACTGGCATAAGGATAAACATGTAGACCAATGGAATAAAATTAAGAGTCCAGAAATAAATCCATGGTCAATTGACTTTTGGCAAGGATGACAAAATAATTCAATGGAAAAAGAATAGTCTTTTCAACAAATGGTGCTGGGCCAACAGGATATCCACATGGCACAAGAATGAAATTGGATTCTGACCTTATACCATATACAAAAATGAATTCCAAATGGATCATAGACCTAATTATAAGGATCAAAACTCATAGAAGAAAACATAAGTATGAATTTCCATGACCTTGGATTAGGCCATGGTTTCTTAAATATAATGCCCAAAGTACCAAGTGACAAAAGAAAAAATAGACAATTTTGGACTACATTAAAATTAAAAACTTTTGTTCTTCAAAGAATATCATCAAGAAAGTGAAAAGACAACCCACAGAATGGGAAAAAATAATTGCAAATCACATATCTAATAAAAGACTTACATCTAAAAATATGTAAAAGACACTTATGATTTAACCATTAAATTTGTTTTAATGGGCAATGAATTTGAATAAACATTTCTCCAAAGAAAATATACAAATGGCCAATAAGCGCATGAAAAGAAGTACATCATTAGTCATTAGGAAAATGCAATAAAAACTACAATGAGATACCATTTCACAGCCACTTAGAATGTCTATAATTAAAAAATAAACAACTACAGGTATTGACAAAGATATGGAGAAATCAGAATGCTCATACAGTGTTGGTGGAAAGCTAAAATGGTGCAGCCCCTTTGGAAAATAGGCTTCTTCAAAAGGTTAAACAGAATTACCATATAACCCAGAAATTCCAATCCTAGGAATATATCCAAGAGAAATTAAAATATATGTACACACACACAAAAACTCGTACACAAATATTTATAGCAGCATTATTCGTAATAGCCAAAAAGCAGAAACAATCTAAATGTCCATCAACTAATAAATGGATATACAAATGTGGTATATATCTATATAATGGAATGTCATTTGGACATAAAAAGAAATGACGTTCTGATATATACAACAACATAAATGAACTTAGACAACGTTACGCTAAGTGAAAGAAGGCAGATACAAAAAACCACATGTTGTATTATTCCATTTATAGGAAATGTCCAGAATAGTCAAATCCATAGAGACAGAAAGTAGATGAGTGGCTGCCAGAAGCTGGGAGAAGGAAGAAATGGGGAGTGACTATTAATGGGTATGGAGTTTCTTTATGAGATGATGAAAAAGTTCTGGAATTAGATAGTGGTGAAGGTTGTCGAACTCTGTTAATATTCTAAAAAACACTGAATTATACACTTAAAAGGGTGCATTTTACGGTATGTAATTATATCTCAATAAAGTTGTATTGAAAAATCCAAAATTCTTGGTCTAAAAGATTTTTCATAATCCGGCTTCATCTCCTATCACTCTTCCCACCTCCATTTGCTCCATCTTTCCTGCTGTTTGTCAAACAGTCAAGCACACTACTGCCACTTTAAACTTGCTGTTCCCTGTGCCTAGACATTCTTCCTCTACAGCATCATTTACCTTTTTAGAATTCTGCTTAAGTATTGCCTTTAAAGGCCATGTTATACAAGCTCTATGGAAACAACTCACGCACCCCCACTTCCGGTACTCCCTACCTCTCTTACTCTATTTCATTTTTTCTCAGCACTTTTCACCACCTGACTTATTAGAATTTATTTATTTATTACCTGTCTGCCCCATTTCAATATAAGCTCCATGAAGATGAGAATTTTGTCTATTTTATTCACTGTACCTCTAGCATTTAGAACTGCGTCTAGCACGTAGTGCATGCTCAAGGTTACACCAATAGTATAAGTGTATAGCAGTGTGCTTCGAATGCTAGAAGTCTACTTCAAGGTAGAAAGTCCCTGCTCCTAAGAAACTGTTAGTTATAGCTCCACTGGCATTGAGCTCCGTAGAAGACAGGCAAAATACAGACAAGTAGAAGGAGTAATCCAAAATAGTGGGGTTAGATGTGATAACAACCCACAATTATCTATATTAGAAAGAAAAATATCCCAAATATTGAGATCAGCAATAGGGGTGTTTATGAGTTGAGGGGAATGAGATGAGGTGATATAACACACATCTGCCACTTTACAAAATCCCTCGCACATTTCCTGATGGTCCTCTTATCTTTTGATGGTTTTCTCTGCTACATTGGTAAAGGAAAATGAGGAGGCAGTGGCAGAGGATGATTGCAAAAAGGGCAGATATGTAGTTACACTGGGAGAAAAGAAGCATAAAGGAATGGGAATATTTATCCCCAAATAGCCAGTCTTTTTCCTCTTCCAGCCCTGGAAATGGCGATATATGTTCTATGTTCAGCTGCTCCACAGAGACCACACTACCTGTCCACCAGGCACACTCCAAATCCAAGTCAGCTATCCTATCAATTCCAACCTGTTGGTTACAGAAGGGGAGGTAGGGGGTAAGAAAAGGTGTGGCTGTGCTGAGCAACATACACCACTACTCCAAATTCAATGCAAAGACTTCTCAACAATGGCGCTAGAACAACATCCAAATACAAAAAAAGAATCTTGATCTGTATCTCATACCATATACAAACATTAGCTTAAAATGATCATAGAACAAAATGCACAACCAAAAACAATCACATTTCTAGAAGAAAACACAGGACAAACTATTTCTTATCTTGCAGTAGCTAAACATTTCTTCTAATAGATACGACACCAAAAACACAATCCATTAAAAAAAATTGATAAATTAGACTTCATCACAAGTGTTCTTTGAAAGGCACTGTAAAGGGGATGAAAACACACAAGCCACAGACTGCGATAAAATATCGGCAAATCACATATCTGATAAAGAACTTGTATTCAGAACATAGAAAGAACCCTCAAAAATACAGAAATGGTGTACAATCCCATACAATCAATTGGCAAAAGAGTTGAACAGATGTTTCACCAAAGAAGATATACAGATGGCAAGTAAGCACATTGTTTTAGTTTTCTAGAGCTGCCATAACAAAGTACCAGGGACGGGGTGGCTTAAACAACAAAAATTTATTTCCCATAGTTCTGGAGGCAGGAAGGCCAAGATCAACAAACCTGTCGACAGGTTTGGTTTCTTCTGAGGCCTCTCTCCTTGGCCTGCCAATGGCCTGCCTCTTGCCACCTCTTTACATGGTTGTCCCTCTGTACACACATGACTCTGGTATCTCTTCCTCTTCGTATGAGGACACCAATCAAAGTGGATTAGGGCCACACCCTAATGGCTTCATTTTCACTTAATCGTCTCTTTAAATATTTTTATCTCCAAATACATTCTGAGGTATTTGAGGGTTGGGTCTTGAACATATGAATTTTGGGGGAATATAATTCAGCCCAAAGCGTACATGAAAAGATGCTCATCATCGCTGGTAATTAGGGGAATACAAATTACTATCACAGTAAGATACCACTACACACCTATCAGAATAACCCTAACAAGTCTTGATGAGATATGGAGAAATTGGAACTCTCGTATAGTGATGGTGGGAATGTAAAATTGTACAAACCCTTTAGAAAACAGTTTTTCAGTTTCCTAAAATGTTAAACATACATCTACCATATGAGCCAGGCTTTGCCCTTCTAAGGAGTCACCAAGAGAACTGACAGCATGTGTCCATACAAAGACTGCACACTGTCAGTAGCAGCTTTATGTGCAATAGCCAAAAACTGAAATATGTGAATGGATAAAAAAATTGTGCTTTATCCATACAATGGAATGCTGCTCAGCAATAAACGGAACAAACTATTGATACACACAACAGAATAGATTCATCTCAAAATAATTATGCTGAGTGAAAAAAGCCAGACCCCCACCCCACCAAAAAAAAAAAAAAAAAAGGAATACATACTGTGTGACTCCATTTACCTAAAATTCTAGAAAATTCTAACTAATTTATAGTGACTGAAAGTACGGGATGGCCTCCTGGGGACAGGGATGGAGGGAGATGAGGATGCCAGATGGGATGAATTATAAAGATGCATAAGGAAACCGTTGAGGGAGTGACAGATATATTCATAACATTGGTGGTAGTGATGGTTTCACAGGTATATACATACAAGACCGGACAATTAAGTTCGCGAACTTGTAACAAAGTTGCTAACCCTTTTTGATATCAGAGGGATTATACATTATGAATTTGCACCAACTGGGCAAACAGTTAACCAAGTTTACTATTTGGAAGTGCTGAAAAGGCTGTGTAAAAAAGTTAGATGACCTGAACTTTTTGCCAACAATTCATGGCTCTTGCATCACGACAATGCACCAGCTCACATGGCACTGTCTGTGAGGGAGTTTTTAGCCAGTAAACAAATAACTGTATTGGAACACCCTCCCTACTCACCTGATCTGACCCCCAATGACTTCTTTCTTTACTTGAAGATAAAGGAAATATTGAAAGGAAGACATTTTGATGACATTCAGGACATCAAGGGTAATATGACAACAGCTCTGATGGACATTCCAGAAAAAAGAGTTCCAAAATTGCTTTGAAAGGTGGACTAGGCGCTGGCGTCAGGGCATAGCTTCTCAAGGGGAGTGCTTTGAAGGTGACTATGGAGATATTCAGCAATGAGGTATGTAGCAATTTTTCTAGGATGAGTTTGCAAACTTAATTGTCTGACCTCATATGCTGAAGTTTATCAAATTATACACCTTAAATATTATGCAGTTTATTTTGTCAACTTTGCCTTGATACACACACACACACACACACACACACACACACACACACAGCCCAAACAACAAACCATACTGATATTGAATTAATGGCCTTCCAATTACTTCATCTAAATTACCTTTTCCCACACCAATCCCTTCTGTGCTCTGCCCCTAAAATAAACTTTTAAAATATATAATATTGCCATAACCCTTCTTCTTAACTTT
Organism: Rhinolophus sinicus; assembly: GCF_036562045.2. Taxonomy (NCBI): domain Eukaryota; kingdom Metazoa; phylum Chordata; class Mammalia; order Chiroptera; family Rhinolophidae; genus Rhinolophus; species Rhinolophus sinicus. The sequence goes on from NC_133756.1 coordinate 30,783,356, forward strand.
CATTGCTCCCCGCTGAATGTATTTCTTAACGACATTTTTCTTAATCTCAACTTGCTTCCTAGGCTCATTTCTTTCTGGTCCTCTTCAGATATATACCTGCTACAATAAATACTCATTTAGTCTTGGAACATTTAGTTCCTTCTGCTTAGAATGTCCTTACCTTTCCAAGAACTGTCCCAATTTCTCAGCCTGGAGAATTTCTATTCGACCTTTAAGACCCAATTCAAGTGGTGTAGCCCATGTGAAGCCCTTCCCATCTCCTCCAGACGTTCTCTCTCTCCTCATTGTCCTCAGGACTCTGCTCTTACTCTTTTTAATAACTGTGTATTGTAAAGCTTATTGTAGTTTGTTTGTATTTTTTAATTGAGATATAATTGACATAAAACATTATGTTAGTTTCAGGTGTACAATATAATGAATGATCCAATGTTTGCATACACTGTGAAATGTTCCAATACAAGTCTACTTAATATCCATTACCTCACATAATTATTTTTATGTGATGAGAACTTTTAAGATCTACTCACTTAGCAACTTTCAAATATAAAACATAGTATTATTATTGTATGCCAGCTATAATTATATATATATATATACACATATATATGTATATATATATGGTCACGGGAGGTGGAGTACAGCATAGGGAATATAGTCAATGGTATTGTAACAGCTATATAAGATGTCAGAGGGGTAGTAGCTTGGGGGAGGGGGGTTATCACCTTGTGAGGGGTGTAAATATCTAATTATTACGTTGCTTTGTACACCAGAAACTAATAAAAAAGAAAACATAGTATTATTAACTGTAGTCACTGTCGTCTTTTTTTTTTTTTTTCTGGAAGATTACTTTATTTATAAATATTTTAGAACAAAATGACTGTTGTCTGTTTTTATATCTGTCTTCCCCATTAAAGAAGACATGTGTCTCAGTTTTCCTAGAGCTTAGCATAGCACCTACACATAGCAGCAATTCAGTAATTGTCAATTAAATGAATGAAAGCACATTTGGTGGTGACTATTAATTGCTTTAATATATTTTATGAAGTTCTAACATTTTAAAAAATAAACCGATTAACTTTAATAAAATATTTGGAGACTCTGCTAAAATAAGTATATAAATATCCTATGCATATACTGAAAATCCTTTTTATAAAACTAGTAAAATAAAATGATTGTGTGCTATACTTAGGATTTACCCCACAAGCCAACTATTAGATGGACAAAAATTTGCCCCCAAATTCTGAAGATCACCTAGTAAAAAAAGCTGGAAAGAGCGATGTGGTTAATTCATCCTTGAGACTAAAGGGTATATTCTCATTTTGATGTTCAGAGATTTATATATGCAACTCCCATTAATGCTAATGGGAATTGTGCACATAAATTCTCACAAACTGAGATGAGAACACATTCCTAAATGTGCAAAGCAGGGATACACGCAGATACTATAATTCCAAAGCCTAAGAAACTAAGCCCATAATTAAAACGTGTGGATCTCTTGGTGGCAGCAGATTGAGTTGCTAACACACTTACAGGCCCAATTCATCACAATATATCTACAGCCTTCCAACCTTTCCCAGTCCTGGAAGGCAACAGATGCTGGAGAATGGCAGGCCGCCTTGTCCAGGGGAAAGGTCAGTCTGCTGTAGAAATCTCAGAGGGGTAAGGGGGAAAGGCAGTGACAAGGTACAGCACTGTCTGGGGAAGCTGAAAACTTGCCAAAGATCCTTTTCTTTCCGGCTCCTACTGCTTTGGTCCTTTCACTTGACAGTAATATCTGCTTAGAAGAGAATGTCTGAATCTAAAACCTTTGAATGAAAGCCAAATAATCTGCCCTGCAAGAGGCTATTTATAAATCTGGTTTACTCACAGCATACCACACAAATGTTCTGCTTGGGAGAATCGACTGGTATTTCTGAAAATCCAAATCACCTCCAAGAGGAACAAAAATACATGATTTCATATAATATGTGGTCATAATCACTAGGTCTTTACAGGCTCATTAAAACTCCAATAAGTTATTCTTAATGCTGCTGTAATAAATTGACTTCCAACTTTGATCTCACCAAAATCAGTCAGAGTATAATCTAGTGACAAACATATTGAACTTGGAATTCAAAGATGGGATTCAAGTTCCATTTACTAGTGCTGAACACAAAATCTCTCTGAGCCACAACTTCTTCTGTTGGAAAAGGAGAGGCGGTTATGCTTGTCCTACTCATCTTTTAGGGTTATTATGAAGCTCAAATTAGAAATTTAAATGAAAGAAACTGAAATTACAAACATAAGTTCCTGTGCTCAACAATCATTTTTAATTAATAATTACATGTATGTGTTAGCCCCTAAAAAGTACCGAAATGGCCTCTTTTACTGAAAAACAACCTAATGACCAACAGAAAGTTATCTTTCATAATTCCATTTCCTCTGTCCTTACCCTGCCGTCTCCAGCTCTGGCCCTCACCTCTAACCATCCACTGACCCCAATAATGGGTACCTTGTTTTACCTAAATGTGAAAATCACAAAAGTGTGAAGCTCCAACAGCAGGGAAAGAGCAATAAACCACATTGGGGGTCATGTGACCTTGTTCTAGTCCCATTATTCTAGAAGTATCTGTTACGTGCCAAACACTGTGCTAGGAGCTAGCGAAACTTTACTGAACAAGATTCAGCTTCAGCTTCAAGGAAGTCACCCTTGACACATCTTCTCCATCACTGCCCACATTCAAACCAACACTGCACCCTGTCATTTTGACCTTGAATCCATCCACTTGTCTCCCTCTCCACTTGCCACTACCCTGGTTCAAGATGGCATCATTTCATCACATCGTACACACACTACTACCATAACCTGCCAACTTGTTTACCCACATCCCACTCTTGGCCCTTGCAGTAATTGTGATCTTTTCAAATCCCAAATCTGGTCCTGTCACTCCTCATGCTTAAAAGACTTCAGTGACTTCTGACAGTTGTAAAGATAAAGACCAAACCTGTTAACATGGACTACAGGAGCCTACGTGATCTGGCCCTACCTACTTCTTAAGCCTCATCAATCCCTTTTCTCTCTGTGCTTCAGCCACATCACCTTTTAGCTTTTCGCATGTGCCATGGTCCCTCTTACGACCACAGGGACTTTAACATCCTGCTCCCTCTGCCTTTTCACCTAGTTAACTGCTACTCATCTTGCTCAGTCAGCACCTCCTAAGGAAAGACTTCCCTGTCCTCCCTTACTTAGCCAAATCCCCCTTCCTATGTTCTCATAGCACCAGGAACATCTCCTTGGGACTGGTACTTATTTAAATATGAGCTGTCTCCTCCAATGAGCCATAAGCTCCATGAGAGCAAGGTTTGCGCCCGGTTTTGCTCGCCATTATTTTTTCTTAGCACCTAGCACCTAGTAACTGCTCAATTAATATTTATTAACTAAATTAGTATATTAATCACCTTCTTCTAGTAATGAATAAAGCAAGTTAGCAGGCAACGAACAAGTTAGCAGGCAGTGAACAACACTAAACTCAGAGAAGGCAGGGATTTTCATCTCTTTTATTCACTGATATATTCTCAGTGCCCAGAATAGTGCGGGGCACCACTTAAATATTTCTTGAATGAGTGAAAAGATAAAATATATATAAGTCAGGGAATGATGATAACAGTAAGCTTACTGGCTTACTACATGTTCTTTAATTTATTTCATTTATTTGATGTCTACTTTATTCATAAGAGTTTTAATCGCAACCATTACTTCCTTGCTGAGTGATCTTGGGAAGTTACATAATCTCTTTGACATTTTGTTCCTCATCCCAAAAATGAAAATAATGCCACCTGTTCCAGCTTCCTCACAGGGTTAGTATAAGACTCAAAGGAGCTCATGGAAACTATAATGGGCCATACAGATGAGTAGACCCAAGCTAGTATTTTTCAAATACCTACTATATATGTGATAGGCACTAGGCTAGGCATTGTGCTTAAGAAATGACAGAATAGGGGCGGCCAGTTAGCTCAGTTGGTTAGAGTGTGGTGCTCATAACACAAGGGTTGCTGGTTCGATCCCCACAGGGGCCAGTGTGAGCTGCGCCCTCCACAACTAGATTGAAACAACTACTTGACTTGAGGCTGATGGGTCCTGGGAAAACACACTTAAGATAAAATAAAAGTTAAAAAACAAAAATATGAATGACAGAATAGTAAGTCCCACTCGCTACTCACCATATAAAAACCCCTAAAATCTCATGCTTTTTCCTCTTTGTTCTTTCCCACCTCTCTGTTTATGATCATCAGTTACGACCATTCACATGCTCTATTGCACTTTGGGGTCAAAAATCTGTATTGTAAGTTTGAGGAACATTCTTTCCTGAATAAAATTACCTAGGGGCGGCCGGATGGCTCAGTTGGTTAGAGCGCGAGCTCTGAATGACAGTGTTGCCGGTTCAATTCCCACATGGGATGGTGGGCTGCGCCCCCTGCAACTAAAGATTGAAAAGGGCAACTGGACTTGGAGCTGAGCTGCGCCCTCCACAACTAAACTGAAGGACAACGACTTGGAGCTGATGGGCCCTGGAGAAACACACTGTTCCCCAATATTCCCCAATAAAATTTTTAAAAAATTACCTAGGATGCATTAATTGGTTGGCAGAAAAGAGCATAGGCAAGGGTGATGGATAGGATGAATAGTGGCACTATAGCTGCCTTTTCTTTATTCTACAAAATACTTCTGGGTTGGGGCAGTGGTGTGCTGGCTCATGAGAGCAATTATAACATTTCATGTTTGCCTACCCTAGAAATAGAGAAGATCTCTTCTCACCCTGCCCATCACAATCCACATGCAAATATCCACCATCCCTTCCCCTTCTCTACTTGTAATTACACTACTCGTTGAGGGCCAAAGCAAAGTCCTCCAGAAGGACTGTTGATACAAGGCACTGTAGTCAATGTTTTCCATGTAGATGTAGGTCTGTTTGCTGGGATGCACTTACATGATATAATAAGACAAGCCAAGGGGACTAAGCGTGACTAAGGACACTCTCATTTTCCTAATTCTGGCTTTCAGAATTTTATTCACTAGTCGAAGAGAAGTACACACATTTAGTTACATAATCCTATTGAGAGACTCTCATTCCCCTAAGTTTATTGATTAATCTCTTACAGGGAAAGCATGAAAATTTCTCCCTTTTAGAAACGTTTTTCCTGCCGTATTCCCCTAACCCTGATAAGAGGAGCTCAAGTAACACCTTAAGGAGCCTCCAAAACCATGGCAAGCTTATTTTCAAAAAAAAAACTAGAACTAAAATAAAATTTTCACCAGATCGCTGAACCTAGGGACTTTCAGGAATATTTCTGAAAAGAATCATACATGGTTTTCACAAGAAATGGGTCTTTTCTCCTCCTGTATTTGAAGCATATTTTTCCTGAAGTACAGCGTCTCTTCTGTAATTATGGAATATTTGCATTCCTATGAAATTAATGTTATTTAAGAAGTGATTGTAAAAACTAATGGTGTCAATGGGGGGGAAAGCATTTGTAAGAGGTTCCTATCAATAGGGGGAATAAAAGAATTTATAATGTATAAGTATATCTTAGTTTTGAAAATGAGTATTATATTAGTTGACCAAATAATCTTGAAGCAAATCCTAAACAGCATGTAAGACTAGATAAAAATAAATGAGATTTAGACCTGTTATGATCAAATGAGAAATAAGGCACAAATTTTTAATAAATTGGTATTTTTTAAAGTACAGAATCACAATAAACAGTGGCACAGTTCATAACTGCCAAAAAGAACCACAAGAATAAGTTGTTAGATGAACAGCCAGCCACTCAAAACAAACATGCATGTGTTCCCAATGCTGCATGAATAACAACCTTTCTCCTGCAACTGATGTATAACCAACAGCTGCATGTAATACAAATCATGTTCTCTAATTACTCTACCTCCATATATCCTACTTGTACTGTGAAAACTCTCACTGTAAGAGAAATGCCTATTCATTATACCTGCCAGCCTCTATACAAAATTCAACTAGGAAACTCCATCACAGCAAAACTATGGTATCTCTTTGTCCTTCAAGAAACCTTAAATATAAGGCATAGGTGAGGTGGTGCATTAGAATTCTGGCTCCGTCACTTACGAGCTCTGTGACATTATTGAGTCTCCCTGAATCTTTGTTTCCTCATCTGTACAGTGGGGATAGTGATACCCCTCTAGGGTGTTTGAGAGAATTAATTGCAATGCTATTAATCTCTAAGCACAAATATTTAGAATCCAATGAATGGTAGCTACTAGACAAGTGATTTCATGCTGCCCCCCCCAAAAAAAGCTCCATCATCCAGGAAAACAGAATGGGGTTTCCTTCAAGAAATTAAAATAGAACTACCACATGATCCAGCAATTCCACTTTTGGGTATAAGGAAACAAAAGCATTATCTCGAAGGGATATCTGCATTCCCATGTTCACTGTAGCATTATTCACAATAGCCAAGGTATGGAAACAACCTAAGTGTCTCTTGATGAATGAATGGATATAGAAAATGTGAGATAAATACATATATATATCACACACAATGGAATATTATTCAGCCGTAAAAAAGAAGGAAATCCGAACATTTGTGACAACATGAATGAAACTGGAGAGTATTATGCTAAGTCAAACAAGCCAGAGAAAGAAAATACTGCAAGACTGTTAATTTAAACCAATCCAGCAATTATGCAGGATACAAGACCAACATGCAAAAATCATTTGTGTTTCTATACATCAGCAACAACACAACCCAAAAAAGGAATGATGAAAGCAATTTCCATCGCATCTGAAAGAACAAAATACCTAAGAATAAATTTAACCAAGGAGGTGAAAGATTTGTATACTGAAAACTACAAAACATTGCTGAAAGAAATTAAAGAAGACCTATATAAACAGAAAGATGTCCTAAATTCATGGATAGGAAGATTTAATGTTGTTAAGATATCAATACTACCCAAAGTGATGTACAGATTCAACACAATCCCTATCAAAATTCTAACAGCCTTTTTGCAGAAATGGACAAGCTAATCCTCCAATTCACATGAAATTGCAATGTATCCTGAATAGCAAAAACAATCTTGACAAAAAAAAAAAAGAACAAAGTCAAAGAACTCACAATGCTCAATTTCAAAACTTATTACAAAGCTCTAGTAATCAAAGCAGTGTGGTATTGGCATAAGGATAGACATATACACCAATGGACTGGAATTAAGAGTCCAGAAATACACCCATACATCTAAGTCCAATTGATTTTTTGGAACAAGGGTGCCAAGTCCATTAACTGGGGAAAGAACAGTTTTTTTCAACAAACAATGTTGGGACAACTAGATTTCCACATGTAAAAGAATGAAGTTGGACTCCTACCTAACACCGTATACAAAAATTAACTCAAAATGTATCTAAGAGCTAAAACCATAAAACTCTTAAAAGAAAACATAAAAGTAAATCTTCATGACCTTGGATTTGGCAATGTGTGCTTAAATATGACACCAAAAACACCATCAACAAGTGAAAAAATACATAAATTAGACTTCATCAAAATTTAAAACTTCTGTGCATCAAAGGGCATTAGCAAGAAAGCGAAAACACAACCCACAGAATGGGAAAAAAATATTTGCAAATCATGTATCTAAAAGGGGTTTAATACCCAGAATATATAAAAAGAACTCCTACAACTCAAGAACAAAAGACAAATAATCCAATTTTAAAAGTAGGTTAAAAAAAAAAGTAGGTAAAAGACTTCAATAAGACATTTCCTCAAAGAAGATAAACAATGGCCAATAAGCACATGAAAAGATGCTCAACACCAAGGACAAATGCTGCATAATTTCACTTATGTGAGGTATCTAAAGTAGTCAAACTCAAAAGTTTTTATCACAAGAAAAAAAATTTGTAACTCTGTATAGCGATGGATGTTAACTAGACTTATTGCAGTGATCATTTCACAAATATCGAATAACTATATTGTACACCTGAAACTAATATAATGTTACATGTCAATTATTTCTATGAAAAAATAAAATAAAAATAGTCAAACTCATAGAAATAAAAAGTAGAATGGCCATTGCCGGGGGCTTGAGGGAGGGGAAATGAGTTGCTTTTCAATGGGTATAGAGTATCAGTCAGGCAAGATGAAAATGTTCTAGAGATCTGCTGTAGAACGTTGTGCTTATAGTTAACAATACTGTACTGAATACATATATTTTTGTTAAAAAGTTACATTTCACATTATGTGTTTTTACCATAATTTTTTAAAAAGATGTTCAACATTGTCAATCATTAGAAAAATGCAAATCAAAAACACAATGATACCACTTCACAACCACTAAAATGGGTATAACCAAAAACAGAAAAATAAAGTGTTAGTGGGATGTGGAGAAATTGGTATCTTACATTGCTGGTGAGAATGCAAAATGATATAGCCATTCCTCAAAAAGCTAAACATACAATGACCAACTGACTGAGCAATAGTAATTATAGGTATATACCCCAAAGAATTTAAAACAAGATTCAGATATTTGTGCACCAATGTTCATTGCAACATTATTCACAATAGCCAAAATATGAAACAACCCAAATGTCCACCAGCAGATGAATGGATAAACAAAGTATTGTATATATACACAGTGCAATATTACTTAGTCATAAAAAGGAATGAAGTTCCGGTACATACAAATACGTGGATAAACCTTGAAAACACTGTGTTAAGTGAAATAAGCCAGACATAAAAGGACAAATATTGTATGATTCCACTTATATGAAGTATCTAGAATAGGTAAGTTAATAAAGACAGAAAGTAGAGATTAGAGGTTACCAAGGACTGGGGGGATGGGGGAATGAGGAGTTAATGCTTAATGTTTACAGAGTTTTTGTTCGAGGTGATGAAAAACAAATCTTAGAAATAGTGGCGATGGGTTGCACAATACTGTGAATGCAATTAATGCCACTAATTATACACTTACAATGGAAAAATTGCAAATTTTGTTATATATTTCACTACAATAATTTTTTTTAATTAAATTCATTGTCTTTCTCCTCCCTCCCCACAAAAATGCTGGGCCATCTACAATCAAGGTAGTCATACAGTTATTTTTTTTCTCTTTAACATTTCTCTGAGCTCATGCAGGCTAAAGTAGAATTTGAAAGGGAGATGGGCAACAATGGACGATAAATTAACTTGATAGTGTGGAGCCAGAAAACCTACCTACAGTAGCTTCAGAATATCTATAATGGGAGGAGCGTAAGGTTGGCCATCTAGTGGGAAGAGGAGACAGCTCTAGGAAACTTGTTTTGAAGCTGCATTTGCAGAGCAAGCGTATTGTTTTTTCATTAGAATGTACTTACTTGGGGAGGTTCTAGAAGCTAACAGAAGTTAAGAAAGGACATGAATACCACAGCAGGCAACCCTTTTGGTGCTGCCACTGAAATTGATCCAACTCGTACTGTCAAATAGCTTCTTTCACAACCCTTCCATTCTCACAGAGACTGTGGCATTTTCACTGCCAGGGCCCTATAAAGTGATGTACTTTATATTGAAAAATTCAATTCAACTCGGTATTTATTATCTACTGACTATGTGCCAGGTGCTGAGTGACACTCTTGGAATAGAGTAATTTAAAAGTCCAATACTTCATGAAGATGGCAATGTTGCATCAGTGACTATTAACTAGAGTTTGGATTCTGTCATGAAGGACTATAAAGGAAACTGATGTTCTCAGTCAAAATAACAAATAATCTTTCATTCCCCCAAGGCAAAGTTAGATAGGAATTTCCCTAAAACTTACATAGTTATTCTGTAATAATAATTTTTTTTTTTTTCTTTCAAGAAGGCTTGGCATTGTCTTGGTCAGCACCAACTTTATGATTTGGGTTTATGATGTAAGTAGTGTATTAGGCATCTCTTGCTGCATAAAAAAAATCAGCCCAAAACCGGGTGACTTAAAACAACAATACTCATACATCGTCTCTCACAGTTTCTACAGATCAGGAATTTAGATAGGGCGTATCTGCTCCGTGATTTCTGTGGCTTCTCCTAGAAGGCTTAAAATTTGGACTCATCTGAAGGCTTATTTACTCTCAGCTGGTGCTGACTGTTGGCTGGGTGTCCAGCTGAGGCTGTCAGCCAGAACACGCATACGTAGAGTCACCTTGTGGCCTAGGCTTCCTCACAACATGGTAGCTGGGCTCCAAGACCAAGCATCCTGAGAGAGAGCCCAGTGGAAACTGTCTTGTGTGACCAGTCGCAGAAGTAATGCAACATCACTTGTGCTGCATTTTATTGGTCAAAGCAGTTACAAATTTCTGTGCAGGTTCAACGCACATCCCAATGAAAAAAATGTCATCATCACATGGTAAGAAGAACATGTGGGATGGGGTATGTATCGCTTCCATTATAAGAATATATATACATATTTGGAAAATATAATATGCCTGCCACAAACAAGGAGAGGGATGTCGGGGGTTTCCTGTTGCCAAAAACTTTGGCTTACTCTCTCTCCCTCTTTTAAACTTGCTGCTAATTGGGGCTGACATTTATTTGAAGTCTTGTGTAAAGCACCTTCTTCAAAGAGTTTTATTCAACTATTTTTAAATAAAAGGGAAAGGTTGATTTGGTAAGAAGGCAGATAATGTGGCAAGATTTACACAGAGCCATCTTGGTGAAAATTGTAACAGATTGACTGATAGATAGGTGGATTGGTACATACCTCGTTTTTTCTTCTACCGTGGAGTTGAGGTGGCTTACTCCTACAATTTTAACTTTTATTGCCATTAGGTACCACTCTCCCTATGGTTTCTCTTTGGTTAAAAAGGATTTTAATTCCCACCTCTATAGTTTTATGATGCTATTCTCACCACCTAAAATAATACAAACATATTTGTCAAAGTCTTTTGTTTCCAGGCATAGATATTTACTAAATCTAGTTCAATTAATGAAGCCTTTCTTGTAAAGTCTGAAAAGGAGTATTTTTCTGACCCAGATATTGATAGAGCCAGACTTCATGAAAACAAGAGCTAGAAAGAAAGCTTAAAAAAAAAAATCAAAATTTTCTTCTCTCTCTTATAGCCCATAAGGTCTTTCTCACTTCTCCTTCTTTGTTATCCTCTATCTCTTCCTTTTCCTTTCCCTTCTCCTCTCTTCTCTTCTTCCCTCCCCTCCAGCCCCCATCTTCTCTCAACAAGCTTCCTCTGGGTGCCCAACAAACTTCCTCTGTATGGCTACCAGGCTGAAGTCTATATCTTTAAGGTCCACCACTTAACAACAGTACAATCTCTGGTCTCCTAGGATAAATCCCTGAGAGAGAAAAATCTAAGTGATCACCCATCCCCACTAATCATCTGTGGTCAGGAAAGATAGGGTCACATTATATAAATATGGCTGCTAAATCTCACACATAAGCAGTGACTACACGCAGGGCAGGCACCCGCAAACATTATTCTACACCAATTCTTTCTTTCTTTTACAAAAATTGCTGAACAATATGGGAGAAAAATCTCTCAACCATGAATATCAGTGCCATTATTTCCCCTCCTAGCTGGTATTTTCTCCCTGGTTCCTTACTCTCCCACACTGTCCTTTCCTTCACAATCAAGTTTCATGAAGGAATTATCTATGCTCAGTGTTTCTAATTCTTACTGACTTATTCATTTCAAAAACAAGTGAATGAAGCTTCTGACCTTACCGTTCTGCTGAGACTGCCCTTGCCATTCCATACTTCTTGTTCATTCAAAAGGACACCTGACAGTCCTTATCTTGCTAGATATCTCTGAAGTGATTGACTCAATAAGCCGTTCCCTTCTTTATCATTCTTGTGACCTTTTTTCTTTTATTAAATCTCTCACTGTTCCTTTCAAAGGACCATCATTTACTTTGCGGATTTTCTCTATTTTTATTATTTAATTAAGTTCCTTTTTATTATCATTTTCCCCCTTCTTTTGGGGGTTTATTCTGATTGTAATTTCTTGAACTGAATCTTTAGTTCATCAAATTTTTTAGAAATTGTGGTAAAATATACATAACACAAAATTTACCATTTTAATCACTTTTAAGTGTACAGTTTGGTGGCGTTAAGTACATTCACATTGTTATATAACCACCACCATCATCCATCTCCATAACTTATTACATCTTCCCAAACTAAATTTCTATATACATTAAACAATAACTCTTCATTCTCTCCTGCCCCTGGCCTCTGGCAACCACTCTTCTAATTCATTAATTTTTAATATTTCTTATTTGCTAATATATGCACTTTGAGCTATATATTTTCCTCTAAGTTTATTTGTACTGCTGTATGTTTTGCTATGTAGTGCTTTCACTGTTATCTAAATATTCATAGTTTCTATCAAAATTTCTTCTTAGCTCTGTGAATTTAGAATTCCAAAATGTAAGGATGTTTAAACTTTCTTATGATATTCATTTTACAATACAATATGAATATACATGTTATATTGTATTATTACCAGAAAGTGTGTTCTGTATGGTTTTGGTTCTTTAGAATATGTTAATCTTCCTTTTGGCCCAGTAGGGGTCCATTTTTTAAAGTATTACATATATGCTTGAAAACAATGTGAAGTATCAGAATACCTCATTGAAATGGTGACTTAAGCAATGAAGGCCTTTACTTACATTACATAACTAGAAGTTTGAATGAAAGCTGGACACTTCAGCGTTGAAAGCTTAGAGCTTTCAGAGGTATCTCATCATCTCAGTGGTGTCATCCAGGTCACAGGCTCTATTTTTCTGTTCCTCACATTGGGTCAAAAGATAGAGAGGTCTTTGGTCCTCATATTTGGTCAAAAGATAGAGAGGTCCCAGTTCCAAACACAACATCCTCATACCATGGTTCCGAGAAGAGCAGAAGGGGATAAAAGGCTTTCTCTTCATCAAGCTCTATTATTTTATCTAAGAACAAAAATTTTCCCAAAAACTCTACATCAGGCATTCCCTTACGTCTCATTGGTCAAAACAAATCTCATGGCTATCCCAAGATTGCAGCAAAGCAACCAGAAAACAGAATATGGCAAGGGGGAACGAGACATGCATGATGTATCCCCTTCCATGACGGAAGCTTCACTACCTCAAATAATTGGCTTCCTTAGTCAACAGGAAACAAGCACTGGCATTTCTTATATCTGCAATTAAATACTTAGAACCTGAAAGTGACTTTCTCTCAGAGCCGATTGGCCAGAACTAGTTACATGGTGCTGCCCAGTTACAAGGGGGCTGAGAAGTATAGCTTTTCAGGTGCCCAGAAAACGATGTTGGTGAATACGGTAATGGCTACCACACCATCCATGCAGCTTTTTATTTCTATAATATTCTTGTTCAGAATACTTGCGTCCTTTTAATAGATTGTTTTTAGAGCACTTTTAGGTTCACGGTAAAATTGAGAGGAAAGTAGAAAGACTTCCCCTGTGCCCCCTGCCCTTCCACACTCACAGCCTCTCTCACTATCAACATCCCCACCAGCGTGATACATCTGTTACAATCAGAGTGAGCCTATATTGACTCATCATTATCACCCAGAGTCCATAGTTTACATTAGGTTCACTCCTGCTGTTGTACATGCTGTGTTTGGACAAATGTATAATGGCATATATCCAGCATTATAGTATCATACAGAATAGTGTCCCTGCTCTAAAAATCCTCTTTGCTCTGCCTATTCATCCCTCCCAACCTCTTTACCTCTGGCAACCACTGATTCTCTGATTGCCTCCATAGTTTTGCTTTTACCAGAACATCATGTAGTTAGAATCATAGAATATGATTTTTCAGATTGATTTCTTTCACTTAATAATATGCATTTAAGTTTCCTCCGTGTTTTTCATGGCTTGATATTTTATTTCCTTTTTTAACACTGAGTAATATTCCATTGTCTGCATGTACCACAGTTTATTTCTCTTTTACCTACTGAAAGACATCTTGGTTGCTTCCAAGTCTTGGTAATAATGAATAAAGTTGCTGTAAAATCTGTGTGCAGGTTTTTGTGTGAACATAAGCTTTCAGCTCCTTTGGATAAATACCAAGAAGCATAATTGAGGGATCATATGGTAAGAGTATATTTAGTTTTATAAGGAACCACCACACTGTCTTCCAAAGTGGCTGTACCATTTTGCATTCCACCCAGCAAAAAACGAAAGTTCTCACTGCTACACATCCCCAGCAGCAATTGTTGTCAGTGTTTTAGACTTTGGCCATTCAAATAGAAGTGTAGTAGTATCTTGTTTGTTTAATTTGTATTTCTCTGATTACATATTATGTGGAGCATCTTTTAATATGCTTATTTGCTGTCTGTATCTCTTCTTTGGTGAGGTGTCTTTTCCTCATTTTAATTGGGTTATTCATTTTTTTAGTATTGAGCTTTAAAAGTTCTTGGTATATTTTAGATAATAGTCCTTTATCAGATATGTTAATGCAAATATTTTCTCTCAATTTGTGGCTGTCTTCTCATTATCTTGACAGTGATTTTTGCAGACCAGAAGTGTTTAACTTTAATGAAGTCCAGTTTATCAATTACTTCTTCTGTGAGTCACGCCTTTGTGCTGGAGCTAAAAAGCAATCGCCATACCCAAGGTCATCTAGAGTCTATCCTGTGTTATTTTATTCTGAGCTTTACAGTTTTGCATTTTCTGTGGTCTGGGATCCATTCTGAGTAGATTTTTATGAGGAGTATAAGGCCTGTGTTTACATTCATTTTTTTGCATGTGAATGTCCAGTTGTTCCAGCATCACTTATTGAAAAGACTACATTTGTTCCATTGTATTGCCTTTGCTCCTTTGTCAAAGATCAGTTGACTACATTTATGTGGGTCTATTTCTGGGCTCTCTATTCTGTTCCATTGACCTATTTGTCTATTTTTCAGGAGTACCACACTGTCTCGATAGCTGCAACTTTATAGCAAATCTTGAAGTCATGTAGTATCAGTCCTCTGACTGTTCTTCTCCTTCAATATTATGTTGGCTATTATGGGTCTTTTGTATGTCCATATAAATTTTAGAATCAGTTCATCAATATCCACAAAATAACTAACTTGAGATTTGTATTGGGTTTGCAGTGAATCTATAGATTAAGTTAGAAAGTACTAACATCTTGACAATATTGATTGAGACTTCCTAGCCAAGAATATGGAATACCTCTCCATTTATTTAGTTCTTCTTTGAGTTCATCAGTTTTTTAAGAGCAATACATCACATTTTTATTGTGAAATATTTCAAACATATGGAAAGTTCACAGAATAGTTAAAAAAATACATACTAAATATTGTTATTTTGACATGTTTACATAAATTCTTTTTTTAGTTGATTCATATTTTTCCCGTTTTATTTTTACCATCTTAACCATTTTTAAGTGTACAGTTCAGTAATACTAAGTATATTCATGTTATAGTGAAACAGATCTCCAGAACTTTCTCATCTTGCAAACCTGAAACTATACACATTGAACAGTAAGTCCCTTTTTCTTCCTTCCCCCAGCCCCTGGTAACACCATTCTTTCAGTATCTATGAATTTGACAACTTTAGAAACCTCATATAAGTACAACCATACAGTATTTGTCTTTTTTGACTGGATTATTTCACTTAACATAATGTCCTCATGGTTCATCCACATGTAGCATGTGTCAGAATTTTCTTCCTGTTAAGGCTGAATAATATTCCGTTGTATGTATAGACCATATTTTCTTTATCAATTCATCCATCGATGGACATTCAAACTGCTTCTACCTTTTGGCTGTTGAAAACAGTGCTACTATGAACATAGGTGTGCAAATATCTCTTCAAGAAACTGCTTTAAATTATTTTGGGTATATACACAGAAGTAGGATTGCCGGAGCATATGGTAGTACTTTTTTTTTTTTTTTTTTTTGAGGAAATTCCGTGCTGTTTCCCATAGTGGCCGCACCATTTTGCAGTCCAAACGAAAGTGCACAAGAATTCCAATTTCTTCTCCACATCCTTGCCAATACTTATTTTCTGTTTCTGTTTGTTTGTTTGTTTGTTTGTTTGTTTGTTTTACTGTGGCTATGATTAAAATGGGTGTGAGGTGATAGCTTGTAGTTTTGAGTTGCATTTCTCTGATGATTAGTGATATTGAGCATCTTTTCACATGCTTGTTGACCATTAGTATATCGTCTTTTCTTTTTTAATTAAAGTTTATTGGGATGACAATTGTTGGCAAAGTTACATAGTATATCTTCTTTCAAGAAGTATCTATTCAAATCCTTTGCATACTTTTTAATCAGATTGTTTGATTTTTTGTTGTTGAGTTGTAGAAGTCCTTTATATATTCTGGATATTGATCTCACCAGATGTATGTTTGCAAATATTTTCTCCCATTCCATGGGCTGTTTATCTACTCTGTTGAATATATCCTTTTATGCACAAAAGCTTTTTTAAGTTTAATGTAGTCCCATTTGTCTATATTTGCTTACGTTGTCTATGCTTTTGGTATCATATCCAAGAAATTACTGTCAAGTCAAATGTCATGAAGACTTTCCCCTATGTTTTCTTCTAGAACTTTTATAGTTTGGGGTTTTATATTTAGGTCTTTAATGCATTTTGAATTGATGATTGTATATGGTATAAGACAAAAATCCAGCTTCATTCTTTTGCATGTGGATATCCCATTTTTCAAACACCATTTTTTGAAAAGATTGCCTTTTCCCTATTGAGGCATCTTGGCACCCTGTTGAAGATCATTTGACCATACATATTAGGGTTTATTTCTGAGCTCTCTCTTCTGTGTCATTGGTCTGTCTGTCTTTATGCCAGTACCACACATTTTTGATTACTGTGGCTTTATAATATGTTTTGAAATCAGGAAATGTGAATCCTCAATTTTGTTCTTTTTCAAAATTGTTGTGGCTATTCAGAATCTCGAGATCCCATATGATGAGCTCTGGAATGAGTTTTTCTATGTCTGCAAAAAAAATGTCATCAGGCTTTCAATAGGGATTGTATTAAGTCTGTAGGTCACTTTGGGTAGAATGGTACCAATATTCAGTCTTCCAAACCATAAACAGAAGATGTTTTTCCATTTATTTATCTTTAATTTCTTTCAGCAACGTTTTGCAATTTTCAGTATACAAGTCTTTCACCTCTTTGGTCAGGATTATTCCTAAGTATTTTATTCTTTGTGATGATATCATAAAGAAATAAAATTATTTTCTTAATTTCCTTTCTGATTGTTCATTGTTAGTGTATACAAATGCAACTGACATTTGAGTTTTGATTCTGTATCCTGCAGCATTGCTGAATTTACTTATTAGTTCTGCTTTCATCAGGGTTCTATAGTTTTCCACATATAGATCTTATACATATTTTGTTACCTGCTTATTTTTTATACAGTGCTCTTCAGTAAAGCTTCTATTCTTCCTTTTATTTTTTAAATCATTATGGACACAATAAATTTTATAACCTCTTTCAAATTATTCCATTATTCCTAGTTCTTACGGTGATAATTGTGTTGGTTGCATATGCTGACTCTCCCCCATGAGGTTTTTCTTTATACGGTTTGTAATTTTTTTCTACTCCATTTTCAAAGGAGTTTATTCATTCTATAGCAGTCATACCTAGGTGCCCTGTGTTGTGAAAGTATAGAAGATACACTGTATTTTCAGGCTCATTTGTACAAACATGTTTCTCCCGTTGGTATCAATGGCCCTGAGCTATTTCTTGTATTACGACTCCTATATTACACAAAGAGAATAAATTTTAGCATCACACATACACATAGCACAAGCTTGGGGTTTTAATTTCATGGACAGATGGCAAGCTTCTCTATCACATATGTGGGACAGAGAGAGGGTTTTTATAGCCTTAGACCTTCTAAGTTCTAGGCTCTGTGTGAGCATCAGGAAGCCAGGGAATGAGGGCCACAAAAAGAACCCCAAAACTGTGAACAATGAACTTTGCTAACTTCACAGCTTAGCTGAGGCCTAGTCCCAATGACAGAAAGTTCAGAAGTTAAAATTAAGCCAAGAAAACTTTAGAACTATTCAAGTGGACAGACTGACCCAGCACATGAAAATGGGGTTTGTGGAGTAAATGTGTCTCTTGGGATGAAATGGGGAGGATACCATAAACAGGACAAGTCCTACCAATAGCCAGATAGCTGGTAACAAAGACCAGGCTGCACAGAGGTCTTGCTGGATGTCCTTTTACACAGGAGTAAGAAAACCATACATCTCTGTTGGGTGTAAGATAACCATACATCTCTGTTGAGTGCAGCTGCAACATCTGTCATTCCATTGATTGCCAGGCTGGCTTCATTAGTTCTGGGTGGCTAAGCTCTGGCCTCCTTTTCCCCTTACCTTTCCACATGCATCTCTTCTCAAGCTGCATGCTCTGTCAAAGAGGGCATGCTCCTCTAATAGCGTGGATCACTCTTCAGAGAAGAGTATACTTATTATCAGGGAATAACCCAACTTGGTTCAGGAGCCCCTAAAAAAAATCTCTAGTTTTGATGTAATTTTTTTCACCCTAAAGGATTATCTTTAGTGCCAGCAACATCCAGAGTGGCTAAGGCCTCACAGCAAAAGAGGTTCTAGTTCTGGAATTAAAGATTTAACAAGAAGAGTCCAAAGACTTTAACCCCATTTTCATCTAGGATAGAAACCCCCCAAATTAAGAACATGATAGAAACAACTGTTATGAGGATGGTGTAAGATATCCTGACCTTTGTGCTCCGTTTGCACATGTTTTAGGGAGGCAATATAGTTTTAAATTCATTATAGGGCGTCCCAGGTCCTCTTGTCGTCATATATCCCTGACTTCAGTTACATCTATAGGCTAATAATTTCCTATCTAGAGCTCATTCTAATTAGAACTCATGACTCAACCCTCAGACTCAACTAACTCTTCTACGTTAGTGTCCCATAGACTCAAAATATATTTATTTGGCATCTACTATGTGCCAAATAATGTCCCAATCTGAACTTGTTATTTTCACTTTCCTCAAAGGAAAACTGGATGAAACCTGGGGCCTACACCAGAGTTTCAGGTTGGACTAAAGTTGGAAGCATCCATAGAGCGTCAGGTACTATCCCAAGCACTTACATCTATGTATTTCATTTAATCTTCATACTAATCCAATGAAATAAGAATCATTACCTCCATTTAACAGGTGAGAAAACAGGTATATAAAATAGGTGTTTCCAAGATGTTCAGATTGCCAAGACATTTCAAAAATATTTTGGGGAGTCACATAGGATTACTATTTATTTTGACAAATAGGAACCCTGAAAAAATCATTGACTGTAATTTCATAAAAGATAGGCTGTATTATATGGAGGAAACTTAAATGCAATTACTAAGTGAAAGAGGCCAATCTGAAAAGGTTAAATACCATATGACTCCGAATATAAGTGCACTCTGGAAGAGGCAAAACAATAGTGATGGTAAAAAGATGAGTGGTTTCCAGAGAGGGCGGGGAAAAGAAGGGATGAATAGGTGGAACACAGAGGAATTTTAGGGCAGTGAAATTACTCTGTCTGATGCTATAATGGTGGATACATGTCATTTTACATTTGTTCAAACCCAGAGAATGTACAACACCAAGAGCGAACCTTAAGGTAAACTATGGACTTTGGGTGATTATGATGTGTCAGTGTAAGTTCATCAATTACAACAGATGCACCCCTCTGGTGGGGACGGTGATAATGGGGGAGGCTATGCGCGCTGGGGGCAGGGAACACAGGGGAAATCTCCTGTGCCTTCTTCTTAATTTTGCTGTGAACCTAAAACTGCTCTAAAAAAGTTTTCTTTAAAAAGAAAAGAAAAGGGGGTGGCCGGTTAGCTCAGTTGGTTAGAGCGCGGTGCTGATAACACTAAGGTTGCCAGTTCGATCCCTGTATGGGCCACTGTGAGCTGTGCCCTCCTTAAAAAAAACAAAAGAAAGAAAAGAAAAAATATATATGTATAACATATATATTAATATATATATAATAATATATATGCACACACAAACACAGACGGTGCCAAAAAAAAATGTATACCCATCTTAAGAAAGAAAAAAATTTATACGAATAACGAAAGATGAATACAAGGCATGTGTATATATATTTTTGGCACTCCTGATGTATGTATACACACACACACACACACACACACACACACACACACACAGTTCTTTCAACTCAATACATTTAGCTTTATGGAAAGTTTATACTGCCCTTATTTTTCTCATTTTGCTGCCAATCAATGAAAATCTTTTCACAGGCCCCAAATTTGGGGACCACTCATTCCAGTTACTTGCCCGAGGCTCCTGGATTAACTAAGTAGCTATAAGGGCTTCATGGTATTTGCATAAAAAGTCAGGTTCCATCTCTCTTTTCCAGATGCCCTGTGTCAGGCGAATTAAATTATGTTGCCTTTCCTTACAAGATGTGAAACACAGAGCAGCTCGGGCTTTATCATAGGGGAGCTTTCGCTCACTCAGTGGGGTTGCTTTACATTTAAAAAAGAAAAAAATGGTCATCTGTGGCCTTTTCAGAAAAAGATAACTTTTAGAATATCCCAGTTTCTTCAGAGATAAAATATAATTTCTGCAGAAAACATTATTTTGTCCTAACTATATTTTGTGAAGATTATAGTTTATTCACAGTAGTATCTGAATAAATCAGAAATTAGTGGGCCAGGGCTTAAAATTTTAGTCTTCAGAGGAAACAGAATAATAATTTTCAAATTATAGACTAACGAAGTCTTCTAATTTGTCACAAACAGTAAAAATTAGTTTTATATGTACTTTCTAACATTGAAAGACTGATATTTTTAAAAATTGTAACTAAATTTGGAAATTAAATATAAACCGCTCTCCCGATACCTGAAAGTCTTCAAAGAAGTCAAGTAATAGTGCTTGCTAGACCTTGCCTATTGGACTCAGGCTCATTAACATAAAAAATATATATAGTTTAGTATTTGGAGTGACAGGTATACTATGCAATTAATTTTTTGTAATAAAGTATCATTTAGTGACGAAAGTAAGGCCAAAATTAGCAATCAAGGTGAAATAGATAGAAAGGTAGAAAGAAAACAATAAGCAGTGATATAATTAACATATTTGGAGTTGCGATTATTTTGATAATTATGTTTTTGGTCAAATTAAAACAGCTTAGGAAAAAATATTAGGTTGAATCAGACGAAATTTTTATTTTTGTGGGTCAAAAAAATGATCAAATATCACAATTCCATATAATTCAAACTATTATCTCACAATCCTCAGGATATTTTAGTCATGTTTTTGGAAAACATAGTGTTCATTTTTATATAAGAAAATTAAGGGGTCCTGTGACTGGGCTTTATGCCAGATTATAGAGAGGAATCAACAACAGAACTAGGAATATAACTTAATAGAATAACAATTATTCATTATATTAACTCAATACCAACTCATTGAGCACCTAGCACGTGCCAGGCAAGTTGTAGCACGTGCCAGGCAAAGTTCGGGAGACTGGAGGTTTTGGGGAGAGTGATATCACAGGCTTTACAGGGATTTTGATATTTGGAGTTTGCCAAGCAGAGAGTTTAACCTTGCAAAGGCACAGGGAAAGACGTAAGACTACTTTTTAAAAATGTTTATTTCTGTTATCAAAGTGAAGTATTTGTTACCAACAGAAACTAGTTAATGAAGAGGCATGCGCTAATTGAATCAAATTATGTATATGAATTCCACAAAGCCAGACTGAGCCAATAGTTTCATATGCTAATATCAACAACCAAAGCACTTTCTGCCAGGGACTTCGGCTGAGTGAACAGTTTCACGAACTGACATTGTGGCAAAATATTAGCTTTAATAATGAATCTGCTAATTCTTCTTCCCTGCCTGTCTTATTCAACATTACATTCCCACTCTGGCAAACAATAAGCCCTCAATAAATATTTGTTGGTTGAACAAATTAGCTGATGGCTGGTCCTTGATTACAGCATGATAATTCCTACCAGATGAAATAAGTTCATCATGCTTATTATATATAATCTTTTAAACAAATAATGCAAGTCACCATAAATTCATCAATTCTAACATTTTCCCCTACCAAATAACACCATTATCTCTCAATCAGAGTGTTTCAAAACGGTCAAATTCATGTACAGTATTAAATTAACAAAATATTAGCAAATTATTTTAAATATTTAAACATCCTTTTATTGAAAGATCCTAATGTGTGTGATATACTTTGTATATAACTTTTATACTAGAAATATAATCAGAGCTACATGTATACAAAAATTATGTTTCCTTTTATTGCCTACAATACAGTATTGTATGGCTACTTTGTAAAGTTGCTGTAAAAGTTAATGAATTATACAAGAAAAGAATTTTAAGTATAAAAGAGCCTATTTTAAGTGAAGACGTGATTATAATAATTCTACATCCTTGCCCAGTTATAATACAAGAATTATTTTATAAGGCTACTTGTGCATCAACTTCCAAACAGGCTAATTAAAAAATGTTTTAACCTATATTTTAGGCAAAAGAGAAAATCTAATTTTAACATGTTATCCAATGACTGAAAATAAAAGCACTGTCAATTTAAGCATTTCAACTGCCACAGTTCTATAGGC
The DNA here is from genome assembly GCF_036562045.2 of Rhinolophus sinicus. Taxonomy (NCBI): domain Eukaryota; kingdom Metazoa; phylum Chordata; class Mammalia; order Chiroptera; family Rhinolophidae; genus Rhinolophus; species Rhinolophus sinicus. Next base: position 30,805,924 of record NC_133756.1, read on the forward strand.
CAGATAATAATTTTAAATAATAGTTACATTGTTAATTGTTGAAATAATATGTAATAGTCTTTTTTTCTCCTCAATCATTAAAATCTTATATAATATTCCAATAATAATTTATCACTAAGACAGGTATTTTTCTAAGTAATGTATCACCAAACCACATTTTGTTTCTGGTGTCATCTGTTGAAATCAATCCATGTTACAAAATGACACATTGGCTAAAAACTTGATAAATTTTGGAATAAAGTTCACTGACAAGCTACTAAAAATAGACCCCTTTTAATTTTTTCAACAAATTTAATATGAACATGGTGATAGAAATACATTAGGATAATAGAAATTCACCCTACATTAGTTTTTAATGAATCTTAGATATCACAATTCTTTCATATCCCAAATTTTAATTAGTCTTCAAAAATAATAACTACCATCTCTTGAACAGATACAACATGCATGATACTGTACTAAGCATTTCACATTCTTTTACTTCCCAAAAATCTTTACAACAATGTTGTGTAGTACTGTACATATTAATTAGTATCCCCATTGTATAGAAATGGAAACTGAGACTCAGAAGATCAAGAAACTTGTTGTAAATAGAAGGACCAGCATTTGAATACCTCAGTTATCTGAATCCAAAGCCCATAGTCATAACCAACCATGCAACTTTAAGAAAACAAAGTCCTAAACCCAGAGAAGTAGAAAGTCAACAAAGCTGAAATACAAAGGAAAGTTGGATATGAAAAAACAGATATTGCTAATTGTTAAAGAGAGGAGGAAATGTAAACTCCACTAAGACTCTCAAAGATATACTTACAAAATAAGCGAGACAAATGAATTTTCATTTTAAGAAATCAGTTTCTTTTGGCAATATTTTAAAGATGATTGGAGAGAGGAATCCTTTTCAGACTTTGTTGATGAACATGTTTTTCATTCTAGTTTTAAGAAATCAGTTTCTTTTGGCAATATTTTAAAGATGATTGGAGAGAGGAATCCTTTTCAGACTTTTTTGATGAACATGCTTTTCATTCTAGACTAAAAATTCAAGGTCTTTTAATCATCAAGTTTTCCACACCTGCATAATGGTTTCTCTAAATAATGTGCATACTTTTTTAAGCATTTGATAACAAGTTATCAAATATTCATGAGGAAGTAAAATACATGTATTTAAGCTTTACACCATCATTTCTTCTCCATGAAAAAATAAGTTATTTTCAAATGATCAAAAAAAATCATGACACAATTCAAAAATAACAAACAAGAGTCACATTTCATAAGGCAGCAATTATGTTCATGTGGTACCAGTATAATTGAAAGACAGAAGACATTTCATACATTAGTAACACGGAATTTCTTCCAGTGGGTTTCCTAGAGCTCATTAGATATTCCCTGGCTGATTCTCCTAAGTAATTAGATTTTAACAGGATTTTCAACAGATCAGAGCAATCTCTGTGGGTGCCAATAGAAGAGTCCCCCTCTGGCCTTACCAGCAGGGCAGAGCAGATAACATCCAGACTGGGAGTTAATAGGACAATTACTGGCCTCTTTTAAATGAGTTACATTAATGCACTTAAGCTAAATGGCTCTGCATATGATTAAATATTAACATCTGCAAAATATGAAATCATGATATGCAATCAAGCTCTGTTGTTTTAATTTCCCCAAAGAAAGATTTCAATTGTTTATATAAATGCCTTTAAATACTGTGCATTAAACATTTTTAGGGTACACTAATAGAAAGTTGGAAACCATGCTTCTCACTTAAGAGTCCTGAAATATACTGACTTTTAGGATGCCACTTCTGGCTATGATAGAATAACTAAAAACACAGATAAATATATAAAATAATAGTTTTCAGACATTGGACAACAGGCAATGAAGGACAATGATCCCTGAGAGAAGGAGAAATAAATGAGGTGGTCTCCCCGTACGGAGGGACAGAGTTGAGAATCTGGGGAAGCCAAAGTGGCTAGAATTCACAGGACAAAGTACCAGGAAGGAGAGAGTTACTCGTATACCAAAGAAGAGAGCTCTGAAGATCTGCAAAGGGTACCCCTCAAGTCTCATGCTAAGTGTTGATCAGCACATGCGTGCGAGAAAACTACCCAAGGTTGGAAAAAGAACCACTGGAAAGGAGCAGGTGGAACAACTTTCAGAGCTCACACAGGGCTGGGAATAGTTCACATTCCCAACAGTCAGAGTTAAACAAAACAAAACAAAACAAAACAGAAGCTCATAATATATAAGACAACAGGTAGAAAACTCAGGAGGAGGGGCAAATTAGCACTAGGCTGAAAGTTCCTCTGGTGCTACCTACCAAAACTTAAAGGCAAATTTCAAAAGAATCAACCTATTTTCAAATTATTTGAATGTCCCAGAAAAAAGCTCAAAATTTTTTATAGGAATACAATAGAATCCAGCACTAAGCAATATAAAATTCATAATGTCTAGCACCCAAATTCACAGAGTCATGAAAGAAGCAGGAAAATCTGACCCGTAATGAAGAGAAAAATCAACCAAGAGAAACAGACCCAAAAATTAAACATCAGAAATTAGGAGAAAAGAACATTAAAACAGCTGTCATGAATATACTCCACAAGTTCCAGAAGACAGAGGAAAGCATGAACATGGTAAGGAGAGACATGGAAAACATAAAAATGACCTAAATCTAACTTCTAAAGAAGAAAAATACACTGTCTAAGATGAAAAATACACTGGATAGAATTAACAGTAGTTTGACTCTGCAGACTAGATAACAAAATGGACAGAGCATCAGTGAGCTGTGGGACAACTTCAAGCAGCTTCATATATAAGTAATTGGAGTCCCAGGAGAAAAAGAGAAGAAGAAAAAAAATATCTGAAGGAATAATGGCCAAACATTTTCCAATTTTGATAAAAATTATATACCCGAGAAACATGAAGCTACACCAAGGCACATCATAAATCACAAAGCCTAAAATATGCTGATTTTTAAAATGCATTTCAGATACATTTTGAATGTCCCCAGCAAAAACCAAATTATATTGGTCCAGACCTGATCCAAAGTCAGTCTTATACTCGATTCCTATAATATTGACCCATAACATTTTCTAAGAATAACTTTCAACCTAATACAAAGTCCATTTTGCCTTTAAGTATGAGAGATAGTTCAAAAGTTTTATAATGAATTTTATTCTTTACTTATTGACTTTATAAAAAGATATTTCCTATTTTTATTACATTATAAGGTTACCTAGCCTTATACTCCAAAACATTACTATAAAATATGAAATTTGGCCCCAGTAAGTGCAGAGGCAGGAACCTGAACCAGACAAGTGAATGCTGACAAGCACTATCTCTATCCCTTAATTGACTTTTACTCGTTTGGATAAAATAGGGCATAAGATCAGTAAGAGAATCTTCCCACTTACCAGGTTCTTACAAAATCACCATGAACTTAGTGGCAAGTTCAGTTCTTCACAGTCCAGAGAGAAATGGATCCTCTGTGCATGAAGGGTCCTTACAAAGAGGTGCTGACCAGCTGCAACTTTTTCCTCCATGAGAAACAAGCTAGAGGCTTAGGGTTAGATCGCGAGGAAAAACTTCTCACATTGGAATGGATTAAAAACAAAAATAGCAGAATTTTCTTAAAGTTTTATATTCAGGTTATGTTCTGACTAGATGGTATGGATATAATCCTAGTAAAATCTGCCATATACTTGACCTGTCTGTTAAGTCTGTGAACACTTGATTGGTTGAAATGATACTTAAAGTTTTTAGGCTGAGCCACTAGTTCCACCAACCCTCAAAACAGCAAAGCGTGGAGCATGTCTGTAGTCCCCCAAACACGGTAATATTCAGATAGCCTTTTTGTGTTAAATTTCACCTCCCACTTCTATTTGTTCATCTACAAGTTTAGTTCTGTAATTCTATGCTCCTGCATGGAATTTTCAAATGTCATTATCTTGCGTTATGTACTTTAAGTATTGCACAGATCTTAGGTCAAAACAGAAATTTTTATAGTCTAATTACACTTTCAAGGCATTTGGGGAACTAGTTATTTTAAAGAATCTTTTGAATGAATTAATCATTTTCTGAAATTTTTGGTCTAAACCTGATTTTTATATTTTAAATTTGCTTAAAATAAGGTACATAAAACTAAACTGTTAATAAAGTGTATTTGCAGTCCTGGGTGGAAGGGAATACCTTACATAAGTTACTAAGTACTATCCATGGACGATGGAAAATGTTAGTATCACAAAGATACATAGAGATAACAAATCAGACCAAGAGTTTGAGAAAATGGGTTGAATCAACCTGGCCAAATAGATTATGTTGGTCATACTGAGACCCACATGAAAACCAGCACTGGCAAAGACCTCACAGAAATCAAACAATTGGCCTGAATGAATTATAATGGACTCTAGTTTCCCTTTCCTCACCCCTTTTTGACATTTTTTTCAGGCCAGTTTTACACAATGAACTTGAAATACTTTGGTAGTAAGCATATTTATGGATTTGTTTGGTCCAGTGGACATTTAAGTATGTCCTACTAAAACACAGTGTTGAAACTAAGGAAAGACAAGGATAATACACAGGAAAGAGGGTAAAGGATAAAACTCCCTTGGCTAACTGCATGATTTTTGAATCACCAGAAAGCGGAAGTAACTCCTACGAGATGAAGTTGCAGGAAGGTAAATTAGACCCAATATTAGACTAGACGTTCTAACCATCAGAGCTAAACAAAGATCAAACATCTAGTGTCCCATCACTCTAAGAGTACAAACACTGACTGACCATTTGGCAGGGATTTTGTAGATTGGATTCAAGTGTTGTTTAGGAGATTGGATTAGACAGCATTTAAAGACCTATTCTCGAAGTCTTTCTCAACATTCAAAAGATCTGATTTTATGATCCTAAATGCTTTGGTGATCATCCAAGGAACTTCCTTTGCCTAAATTTCTCCACAGGATGACTATAATACCCGTACCTCTTTTGTATATAGGAAATACTGGACTGGAAGACGACCTTGGTAGTTTTGGGTCTATCACTAATTTATTGGATAACTTTAAACAAATCATTTGATATTTGTTGGTTTGGGTTTTTCATCTGCAAGGGTGGCCTTTTTTCAAGAGTTCACTCCACAAAGACATGTTTCAAGAGTTCATTGCACTTTATAGATTTTGTTTCTCCAAGTCTCTGTCTCTTACCTGTATGTCAGCCCAGCATCTTGCTAGAATAACCAAAATTATATGTTTCTGGCATTCAGAAAAAATGTAAAATAACTGACATTATAATTCCAGGTTGCTGATGTGGGAAATCCTACAGTCATGACTAACTTCTACCTGTTTGTCCCACCTGTACCCATTCAGAGTGGCCAGTCACAAACAAAGGTCCTGGAAGCCTCTCTAGTTATCAATGACCTTCACACACCAGCTCAAACGAGCTTGCAGATTGTATTACCAAACAGTTTTACATTCCTGATAAGAATCATATCGCCCCTGCTCCCAAAGTAACTCTCTGTGCTATAATTCTAAGAAAGAGCAAATAGATGAGCTCCAAGTTCAATTTTTTAAAAAACTTTTTTGCCATCACAATGTTTTAAAACATTAGTTGTATCATTTACTGCTGCTTCTAAAATAAATGTAGGGAGAATATTACCAAGAGACATGCTAAATGAATCACTCTGAGAAAAATGCCAAATACGGCACAAAAAAATAACTAAAACTAATTCTTACAGCAATACATAAAAACTGACTGTCTAGTCATTTGCATACACCTAACTCTAAGTTGTTAAACTCAGAAGCAATCTCTTTAAAATGGGAAAACGGCTTAATGTTCTCTGTCCAGTGTCAACATTATAATATTCTTTTGTTTTTATAGATTTCTTCCCTTAACTTTTCATGAATTTAATCCAAAAACTCTACTTCAAAAACATAATCAAAATAAAATTGAATTCTTATTTCTTGCCAGAGGATTGGTTGGTTGTGAAATCTAGTTGCTCAATGTTTAAAATCATTATGGAAAAATCAACATTTCTTATTGTGTAATGCCCACTTATGCTATTTTCTCCCTCCAAAAAGACATTTTCTGAAGGGATGAGATCACAATCAGACACTATTCAGCTTTCCTATCTGTCATCCAGAAATACTCAGGTGAGAAAAAAGACCTAACGGTAGCTAAATAACAAGAAAAGTCTACCTTCAGTAACTATTAGATTCAGAAATGAATAAAAATAATAACGACATATGCGTGGCACTTTAAACATTTCAATGTATAAACGTCCATGATTTCACTCGATGCACTGGTAACCTTATGAAGTAATATAAAGCATGAACACCCATTCATAGGAAGGAAAAATGAGAGAGAAATCACTTGCCTGGCCACGCAATGAGCTTACTATGGACTGACTTGTGATTTCCTCCCGCTCCACAATTCCTGTGTTGAAGCCCTGACCCCCAATGTGACTGTTTAGAGAAAGGGCCAATAAGGAGGTAATAAAAGGTAAATGAAGTCATAAGGGGGGGCCCAGATATGATAGGATTAGTGTCCTTATAAGAAGAGAGTTCACTCACTCTCTGAGTGCACACCAAAAAGAGATCATGTGAGCACAGAGCAAGATGGCAGCTGCCCTACAAGCCAGGAAGAAAGTCCTCACCAGAAACCAGTCCTCACCAGAACCTGACCAGGCTGGCTGTCTAATCTCAGATGTCTAACCTCCAGAACTGTGAGAAAATAAATGTCTGCTGTTTAAGCCACCAGTATTTTCTTACAGTAGCCCAAGCTGACTAAGACAGAGCTAATAATCATGAAACTTCTCCCAGAACCAAAGTCTCTTGACTTTTAGTCTTATGCTATGTCAGTGTACTACACTGGCCAGCATTGAAGTACAGAAAATAATCACTTAAATGTCAAGCAATTTTTCCTGAATTTATCATTGTGGCTGTCCCCAAAGCTGCTGTCTCTTCATTTTTCCATCAAATAATCAACGTATTGCTATCATGAAGCTACACCTCAAAGGAAAAATAATGGAAGCATCATTATAAATGTGTAACAAAGCCTGTGGGTTTCTCTCTAGCAATAAATGTTTGAACTGATTTGTTTGTTTAAAAATTCCATTTGTCATTGGGGAATTATTTTTTTTTCTTATGCTTAATCTTTCTTTCTATGAAGAGAGCTGACCTCTCTCTACCTCTTACATTCAAACCTAACTGGTAAATTTTGTAAACAATAACTAGGCATGCTCCAATTGGCTCAACTCTTCTTTCTCTTGAGATGAGCCTCTCCACAGAAAGCACAAATGCTGTGCTCCTCCGTGTAAAAAATCTTACCTAGGCAGTCCTTCCATATAAGAAAGCCCAGGACCTAGTGGATAAGTGTATCTAATGTCAGGATTTGTTAGAAAGCCCATTTGGCTCCCACACTAAGCCAGCTTAGCTTATATCAGTAATAAAGGTGGTATTTTGGCTGCACTATTTACTTTTTTTTTTAATTTCTCAAATTATTCAGAAAGAAGAACAGCAGAGTATCATTTAATGCAAGTCCTTTCAGAGACCACAAGCTTAACTGCAGGATAAACTTTTGTGTTCTGTTACCACTACTGTTTGAGAGGCCAGGAGAAAACATGGACCTTAATGGAGGTAGAATTATCCTTGCAGTGACTGCAGTAAATGTTTGTTGAAGGGGAAAAAAATGGAAAGAGAAGATATACCGTATATACCCAGTTTTAATGGAAAGCCTATTTCTGCCATATACATTAGAGAAATTGTTCAAGAACAGTTCATCCATGTGAAAATATTAGCACTGTAATTCTGCCAAGGTCAGTAAGACCTAGTGATTTGCTGAGATATCACCTTCATTTCACCAGGTAAATAAAAGCTCCTTTTTCAGTATGTCCTATCCAAGAAGGCACTACATAGCAACAGTTAAATTATGAATACAGCACATATGTTCCATACCATATCATTTACAGCACAATTTAGCATAGACATAATGCTTTGTAACAAACTACAATACCATTCACAAAATGCATTTAAATAGCATAATTTAGTTCATTAAATTCAGTCATTTACAGTAAATCAAAATCATCATAGGAATTGAAGAGAGTACACAGTTGTTTGTTTGAATAGTTAAGCTAGGTAAGTCAATTTCTTTTTGAAGGTCAAGGACAGAGTTGTTTCCATTTTCTGTTATAAAAAAGATACAGTGGGTGTCAAAAGATAATTTAATGTTACCTCAAAATGATCCACCCTCTTTTTTTTCCTCCCCCCTCTCTCTCTCCTGGTTGCATATCATATCACTGCCACTCCTGAAATAGATCCAACTCCCTGAAAACATTTTATATACTAGTTAACTAGAATGTGAATGCAGATTTTACAAAATCTCAAATGTACAATTTCTTCAAATTTTTTCACCAAAATACATACATTTGGCCCTAAGAAAGGTTCAAGCACTAGATCACAGTCCACGTAATTATCTGTTTGTCTGTTTTTCATACCATATTGTAAGCCCCTTGTGGGTAGGAGCCTAGTCAAACGGATTTAGATTCCTACCACAGAGCACAATGTTTGTTGATTGTAAATTCCCTGAAAGCAAGGATTGATTCTTTCAGTTATTCAGTTTTATTCTTCATGTCCCTACCATAATGCTTCATACATACTCAGTAAACATTTGTTGATTTAAAAATCTTGTCGGAAGGGGCTTACCTCGGGATATATTTTATAAACACGCAAATTCAGTATATTTTTTTATCGTCTTAATAAACCAGTGCCTAGATAACAAAGTAAGAAAAGAGAGGGCAGCCTTCAAGATTTACAACAAATTGTTTGACCAGATCCCATTGTTTTCCTATCCAGTGTACTCTGAGGAGAACGGTATTCCAGGTGGACAGAACTATGTCCTCAGCTTACACTAGTTTTTCTCTTAGCCTTGGCCTGAAATGCTTTCACCACAAACTCAGCAATAATCAACAGCATGAGGATTTACGCTCTACTACAGCTGCTTTAAAGCCAACGCAATCTAGGCAGCATTCATATGCTCAGCATTTATCCAGATATCTGATAACCTTAGGCAAGCCTTGCACAAGGCACTGTGTTAACTGCTGAGGATATAGACTCGAGTAAGACCTGAACTCTGTCCTCATGCTGCTTAGAATCCAGCAGGGCACACCATCGACCATGGTACCTGAGGGAAACCCCAAGTACTCAAACAGCACACTGTCTTGATAAGATACCAATTCCCTCTGGACGGCATTACCCACCCCATTGGAAGAACTGATTTCCAGTCTCTCTCTTTGAAGAGGGCCAATGACACAATGGAGGAAGTCTAAAGGACAACTGCCAGGTGGAAGGGCTGCCATCTCACATTTCCTCCCTGCAGGTTACCTTTTCCTTTCCTTAAAGAAAAAAGAGAGTGGAAAAGAATGTTGGATGATTAAAAGGAAAAAAATCTTTTTAATTGAAAGTCACTCTTCATGCAAACCTCTGAGTATTGCTGGGATGAGTATTGCTGCTTTGAGGCACCGTGTCAGAGTCCATTACCACGAATAGCCTCCGACTGTATTAACTCCCTACAAGGAGAGTATCAAGAGTTCCACGCAGCTCAAGCAATAAAGTACACACCCCTTCGACTGCATCAAAGACCTCTGTAACCTGGCTTCAGTGTTGTTTCTCTTTGTAACAGAGACTGCTACTTTCCTCCAATATCCATTTCCCACCTCTTCTATTAATAATAAAAAATTTTAGCTGGAAACAAGGCCACCCAGTACAAAAGATGATGTTTCTCCTGGAGCGAGATGTGGCCATGTAACTACATTCAGTGGATGCAAGAGAAATGCCGGGTGGCAACTTTTGGGGGAACCTTAAGAGACAAATAAACAATGTGTACCTCATCCTGCTGATTGGGACCTGAATGTGATGATGGAAGTTCCATCCTGAACCACGACGACAAGGGATGGTGAAGCAGAAATGTAGAAGACATTGGGTCCCTGAAAACTTTGTGGAACAGAGCCACTGTACCAGTTCTGGATTGCCTACCTCCAGATTTTTAACTGAGAGAGAAATTATTTGCTATCTTATTTCAGCCACTAAATTCAGCCACTATTTGGAGACCCTGTTATTTGCAATCTCCTTTTCCCCCAGGTCCTCCCTTACTGACCTGCTATGAGCCAGGCATTGTGCTAAGTCTCTAAATACATCATCTCATTTAATCCTCACAGATACCCTGTTAGGTAGCTACTATTAAAAGCTCCATTTTACAGATAGACAAACTGAGACTTAGAAAGATGAATTTACTTGTTAATAAGAGGCAAAGCCAGATTTTTGAATCCAAGCAGTTTGCCCCCCCAGAATCTATGCTCTTAATCTCTAAGCTATTATTTATTACTTGCCTTACACTGAGATACTTTCCCTATTCCATGCCTTTCCTCATGTTATTCTCTTGGCATCTAAAATGACTTTCTGTCTTCCTGTTGTCCTTTTCTCTCTACATGCCACCTTCCTGATGCAGAGTAGAAATAAATCCCTTATTGAATGAGTTCACTATACCTTGACTATGCCTCTATGGCATTACTTTGTATATCCTTCCTTGCAATCTCATTAGTTGTGTTATGTGCCAGTTTTTCAATATATTCCAAATTCCTTGAGGACAAGAAACATATGGTATTGCCCTTATATTTCCCATAGTACCTAACAGTAAAGTTCAATAAATGTTATTTAAATTGCTAAAAAAAAAAAAAAGTTCTCCTAACTATTACATTATTTTGTATACCTGAAACAAATAATAAATAAACACAAGTTCTCATTGAAAGACATGAGTTTTTGACTATCTTATAAATGAAAGACTAGTGCTGAGTTATAGTTCTAAACAATTGAATCACTATAACAGCACTGTCTCATAGAACTTTGCACCGTGGTGGAAACTTTCTATATCTGAGTTAGTACAGTAGCAGTTAGCCACGTGTGGCTATAGAGCACTTGAAATATGGCTACTGCAACTGAGGAAACAAAATCTTTATTTAATTTTAATTAACTTAAATTTAAACAGCCACATGCAGATAATGAATAACATATTGGATGCTATAGCTCTAAAGTCTCTATGTTGAAGCTTTAGAAAACAGCTCCAGCATGCTTTGTATAGAATAGGTGCTCAGCAAACGTTTGCTAGAGTGCTTTGAATTGGATTGAGGTGACTATCAACCTCAGTAGACATAATCTATGTAGATGAAGGAAAAAACACATTAAAAAAGGTAGAAACTTCAAGAAATTCAGGTATGACATGGAAAAAGATGAAACGACGACAACCAAAAAAAAAAGCCAAAATCAGGATTTGTAGCAGAAGGGAACCCTCACTTCTTCTGTCCTTGCTTAAGCAGTCTGGAAGAGGTTTGTCAAGCTGGGCAATTATATGACATATAAACCCACTTTTAAAAAGGCTGGGCTAACATCCATTTACAAAAACCTTCAGAGCACACTGAGGTTTCTCGTGCTGTCTTTAAAAGAAACTGTCTATAAAAGGTTGGGATGGGTCTCACTAGGCTGGAAAGAATATGTCCAGATCACTCTATTTAAAAATCATTCATCATAAATTCTATCTTTTATTTGGTGGGGAAATGACAGATACTCACTCACTTCTGCTTATAGTAAGTCAGAGCAAAAAACCTTCTGGTTATACTATGAGGCCAAAATCTAAATGTTAGGCCCCTTTGGGATTTTTCCCTCTTGCTTTTACCCCACAGAAGTAGAGCACTAAGGAATGCAGTTAGGCACCCACACTGTTAAGTGAGCTCTTCCCAGCCTGGTGCCTCTGGGTGTGACCTTTTCCCAGGTTCCTGGCACAAGGCGGTGTGTCATCTCCTGGAGCAAAGCCAGAATGTAAGATGAAAAGCCACATGTGGAGCGTGACGCAAGGGAAACAATCATGACTCTCAGACTGAGAGCCAGAAAGAAATCTGAGGTCTTATACACACTAGTTCCTAAGCCTGGGTGTTTCATTCAGCATAATACCTCCCTTAACATTTCATTTTTCAGGATTTCCAGCCACAGAAGAGTGAGCATACTAACACTCAAACTGGGTGTATCACTCTGCACTACCCTGAGAGGGGTTCATAGGGCATTGTCCTGGGTTCCCATAATAACTTACAGGGAAACTCAATGTCCAGAGCCCTGAATGTCCTACAGATGAAAGAGGAAGATGTCCTCAAATTCCTTGCTGCAGGAACCCACTTAGGTGGCACCAACCCTGACTTCCAAATGGAACAGTACATCTACAAAGGACAGGTGATGGCATCTGGAGCACAAATCTGAAGGGTCCCTGGGAGAAGCTCCTGCTGGTGGCTGTGTCAATGTTACCATTGAAAACCCAGCTGGTGTTAGTGTCATATCCTGCAGAAATACTGGCCAGCGAGCGCTGGTGAAGTTTGCTGCTGTCACTGGAGGCACTATTGCTGGACTTCACCTCCGTAACCTGCACTAACCGGATCCGGGCGGCCTTCTGGGAGCCACATCAGCTGGTGGTCACCGATCCCAGGGCTGACCGCCAGCCTCTCACAGAGGCTTCTTATGTTAACCTGCCTACCAGTGCGTGACACAGACTCTCCTCTGCACTATGTGGACATGGCCATCCTATGCAACAAGGGAACTCGCTCAGTGGGTCTGGTACGATGGACACGGGGCTGGGAAGTTCTGCGCATGCGTGGTGCCATCCCTTGTGAACACCCGTGGGAGGCCATGCCTGATCTCTATGTCTTCAGGATCCTGAAGAGATTGAAAAGAAAGAGCAGGTTGCTGCTGGAAAAGGCCATGACCAAGGAGGAATTCAGGGTGAATGGGCTGCTCCAGTTTACTGCTGTTCAGCCAGAAGTCACAGGCTAGTCTGAAGGGGTGCGGGCGCCCTCTCTGCCTGCCCCGCAGTTCCCTACTGAAGACTGGAGTCCTCAGCCTGCTGCTGAAGACGGGGCTGCAGCTCCCACTGCTCAGGCCATTGGACGAGTAGGAGCAACACTGAGCGGCCTTAAGCTTTTCTTTCATAGACTCTTAAACAGAAAACAGAAATAAAGTGGATGGAAAATAAATATCAGTTTCTTAAAAACACAAAAGCAAAAACAAAAACTTTGGCTATAAAGTGTGTGTACTGTTCAACTCCAGGGCCTATTTTAGTTCAACAAATATTTTATTCCCTACTGTGTGATGGCAGTGCTAAATACTGAGAGCACAAAGAGGAATAAAATGACACATATAACAAATATTGGGACGTTATGAGTAATGTCAGAGAACAAATATTTGTAAAATCACTGCCATGCTTTTCAGATGCATTTTGTTAAGCCTCAAGAGCCTCTATGGGATTGGTATCATATTTTCTATTTTTCAGATGAAGAGATTAAAGCTCAAAATAATTAAAGAACCTGTCCATTGGCACAACTGGTCACTGCCACAGCTCAGATCTGAATCAAGGTCTATCTAAATCCAAAATGGGTGCCTTTCTCACTAGGCTACTTTCTTCCCGTCCCCTCCCAAACATAACTAAAGGACAGTATACTCATAGATCAGCTCCCAAATTCAGTAGAAAGTAACCTCACAGGGTGATCGGATCATAAGTTCCTAACTGGGCAGGTCATGGTGGGTAATCACACCCCAGGCACATAACTTCTTTAATAAAAGATTTATCGTTCCCTTAGGCAAGCCCTGTCCATTATTTCTGTGCATCTAGGTTAATATACCTTTGAAACAAGCTATAACCACTCTCAAGGGAGCACGCGGTCTAATCCCCACCTTGCTTTCTCCCACCTTCATGTAATCTTCCTTAAATTCTCTCCTTAATTCCAAACACATAAAAGACGCTGAAAAACTGTTATCCTCCAGAGCACTTAGCAAAAACAAAATCTTATAAAAATTGAAAAAAAAAATTACCACCCAAATAATATCAAGTCTCTGTAGGGACTGGAACAGCTTGGTCTCTTGCAAGTTAAAGTGACTACTACTAATAATAACAATGACTTATTAAATGTCTACTATACCCAAGAATTTACTATATTTTATCTCCAGTGTCACAGTTATCCTGTAATGCAACTATTATTAATATTACCATCACCACTTTACAAATAAAGAAACTGAGGCTCAAGGCAATTGAGTTGGCCAAGGCCCTGCAACAACTAAAGGAAAGAACCAACATTCAAACTAAATTCATTTAGCTCCAAAGTCAATACTCTTTCCACTAACCATTCTGCCTTGAAAAACAAAGAATCTGAAATTAGAATAAACTCTAGATTTAATACTATACCTAGTCCTGCCTGGGAGATTGGCAAGACCTTCTTACTTGAATATCTAGCAGAAGAAGGTGGGTTTGGAAGAGGAAAACCATTAAGATACCAGAAAGAAAGAACCAATCAGATTCTAAGATAGAAGATGAAAGCGTTAGGAGATTATCAAAGGCCCCAATAAATAAGATGGGTTAACACTGCTGAGAGTAGTGAGAAGCACAGATTTGGAGCCAAAAGTATCAGAGTTTGAATACTGGCTCTGTCACTTACTATCTGCTTAATTAAGTACTATTTCAACCTCTTCAGACCTCATTGTTGCTTTTGTATCTGCCAATATGGATTATTCAATTTGCTAAATGTGAAATGCGGTGCAAAAAGAATTGACAGTTTTAAAGACCCAAAATGTATCAGAACCTGAACTAGAGTTGGACATTGTGATGAGATTGAGAAAGTATTACAGGTAAAACCACCCTTAACATTAACAAGATCCACGAGATCATTTTTAATACCCTCCCTTTCTTACAGAGGAGGAAATTGAGGTATGGAGAAGTGAAGTACTTTGCCCAAGGTCACATGACCAATAAGTGATGGAGTTATGACTTGAAGCCAGGAGCCTGACTCTAGAGACAACATTTTTACTCCCTGTGCTGGGCTATTCTGGAAAGTCAGGGAACAGTAGCAGGAGCAAGGCGGGAACAGGTAACTTTTGGAAGCTGGCACTCAAGTTAAAGCTAAAAAGCCTGGAGAGAAATGATTTGCCTAGAGTAATGATGGTCAAACAAACCACTGGGCTAAAACCAGGTACGAAGGCAGCAACTTGGAGGTTACAAATATACCACTGGGTAAGGCAAGATGGGAGGTCAAAGAACTGAGCTAATCAGAAATAAAAGAACCCAAAGAAACAACAGGGAAAAGACAGAAGAAGGAAAATACTAGTAGACCATAAGTATGTGGAGATCTGTATACCAAGTTGTTACTAGGGAGGAAACTGTGACTGGGGATAGGGAGTGCGCTAAATGAAAGAAAACTGCTTTTATTGTGTTTCACTATCATTTAACTCTGAACAAGGAGCAGTGTTGCTTTTACAATTTTGAAGTTAATAAAAAGAACATAAAAGTACATCGCAGAACAACAACAAAAAAATTTCAAGGGATCTAGATGGAAGGGCATGGTAGAGATCAAATCCCAAATAAGTAGGTTTGGCACACCTGGGGCTCCAAACCCAGGGCACCTATGGGATTGGAACAGTTAGACCAGAATGGCAGAGCTAAACGGGACCTTAGACAACACCTAGCCTCCACCCCCACTTTATTTTTTAAAACAATGAGGGAAACTGAGGCTTAGAGAGAGAACAGTGATGAGTCTGATGTCATATCATTCATTTCTGGCACGACATAAACACAAACTTGGCTCCAGGATATAGGCAGTTAAGACCCTACGGATTAAAACAAGAAACAGGCTGGGATGGAGGATAGGGGCCAAAGAGAGCACGCTTCCTGACAATAGTCATAAAAAAAAAAAAAGTCCAGATTTAGGGCAAACATTCCCATGCACTTGTGAATGTGCAGAATCCCTGAAGTCTCCTCAGGGATTTTTGCTTTTTAAAACAAGGGAGTCTGTGGGGAAAAGCAGAAAGACGCCTGAATAGAAAACTCCAGTTTTTGTGGGTAGGCCATCAGAGCTCTCAATGCAGTGACTGCCTTTTGTCTAATAAAATAAATATCCATGAGACCTCAGGCAAGTCATTGAATCTCTGAGCCTCAGTTTCTCCATCATTTGGAGTAGCTCTCCAAATAAGGCAGTTGTTGTAGAATTAGGATTTCACAACTTGTATTTTGCAAAATTCTTGGGGGCAGGGTGAGGGGAGTTCCATTGATACCTGTGTGTGGGAAACCTTGCATTCTCTATTCACCATCTTTGAGAATCAAGGTGCACATGAAATCAGCAATTGCTCTTTTTGAGCACCCAGCATCTATTCAACCTATTTCCAGCAACTTCCTCCAGAATGCATTTGGGAATCCACTCTTCTCCTCTCTCAGTCCATGTAGATCCTGTGGGGTTGACTCCCACCCTCCGGCACTAAGCATGACACGTGACCCAGGTGAGGCAAAAGTATAGTACCCCTCCACCCTCCAAATGATAGTGATTGATTGGGGGGAGAGGAAGCGTATGATCTAAAAATGTAAAGTGAGAGTGAAGCTCAAGACTTGCTGAGAATGCTGGGATAAAGTTGCTCATTCTTTTCCACTGGATTCGTACTTGAGAAGAAAGTAGCCCTGAAAGCTACTGGCAGCCTTTTTGTCCAAAAGGAGAGCTTGCCCAAGAATAAAACCACATAATGAAAGGCCGAGTCAAAGAACCGAGCTACGACAAGTTCTAATGATATCATTTTAGGCTTTGAAACAACAACAAAAATTAAATCCTGATATTTATTAACGTCCTGAAGAAGGGGTATATAATAGAAAACACTTTGGGAATTACGAGCCTGGGTGACGACAGGCACTCCTTCCTGATCTAGAGTTCCATGCCTCTCAGACAAAAGGACCGTTAACACCAACAGACACCCTAAAAGGTGAAACACAGAAGGTTAACATGAGCAGCTTTGAAAGCACATTAAGCAGCTGTATAGAACAAAGCACTGTCCCCTACAATTCTTACCAAAGAAGCGAATTCAGAGTGAACAGGAGATATTTACTACCACACTCATGAAGAAATGGTAGCTAAGTAGTTGTTACTTAGGAATAAAAGTTTAAGTAAAAGAGCCCATGTACCTTCTTTCACATATGTCTAGATTTTTGTCTTTTTTTTAAAATCATGCTTCAACTAATATTTGCACTAAATGACATTAAGTGTAAGCAATCAGTGTCCAACACAGTGATAATCTTACTCTACTAAGCAAAAGTTTTCCTAAGAAAAATTGTTCTTGGTCAGATCACATGAATTACTTTCTTAATATTAACTTAGTCTGGAAACAGTAAGACATTTGGTCCTGTCAGGCCTACCCAACTTCATGATTCACTAGACAGGCTACTATATTTCAGACATAGCTGCACAGTGCTTGGAGAAAATAAATAGATCTTAGGGATCTGAAGATCTTTAAATGTATAAAAAAATTTTGACATATACGTATAAAGCATCATATTACATAAAACACTGAAATAATAATTCATAGCACATGTCCTCGTGTGCTGCACGTCCTCCAGCTTCTATTTTCAAATACTTGGTAAATAGTGGCAGAAACGATAAAAGGCGGGTTTTGGAATCTGGAAGAGCGAACTATGAATCGCCACTGCTTAACAGCTGTCTAGACTTGACAAGAGTCTCTCGAATTCTTCGACATCCTTTGTGAAGTAAAAGGCTAACAATGTCTTTTGAGAATAGTCATGAGGCTTGAGATCACGCATGCATCTAGTTCAGTACCTAGCACATAAAAGGTGATCAATAAAAGGGAATTATTAATATTACTTAAAATTTATAGTGTATTAGAGCTGGAGAAACAGATATATATATATATCCCACAGGACTCTTTTAAGTAGCAAGTGACCAAAAACTCAATTCAAACCATATTGAGCAAAAGAGGGAAAATCATTAGCTCACACAACTGAAAAATCCAGAGGTAGATTTTTCTTTCATCTAAACTTGATCTAGAGGCACCATCTTCCTCTGTCTCCCAGCTTTACTCTGTTCCATACTATTACACCACAAAGAAGCAGTGTGCCACTCAGCAACAACATGCCTACATCCTCCCAGGTTTCAGTCCAGTAAAAAAAGAATGGCTCTTCCTGGTGGCTCCCATCTGAGTTTTGGGCATCGGAACAACTCAAGTCATGGGTCCATTCTTGAGTCAACAATGTTACTAGGAATGGTAACTATGAAAGGTGATGGATATGATGTACTAATTAACTTGATTGTGGTAATCATTTCACAATGTATATGTATATCAAATCATCATGTTGTATACTTTAAATATATATAATTATATTTGTCAATTATATCTCAATAAAATTGGAAAAAATAATAAAGACCAACTACATGGGGAAGAAATCATTCTGCAAAAGACATGAATAGTTTCCAGAAATAATGAGGAGCAGAAAAAATAACATCTATTAGAAGATAATTTTTTTTCAATAGCAAAATACCAAATAAAATAACAGACCTTCTCCTATATTATTTTGAGTGGGTAGTTTGGCAATATCTACCTAAAATTCAAATGTACATTCTTTTTTTTTGCCAAATTTAACTTCAAGAAATGTATCCTACAGATTAAGTCACACCAGTGTGCAAAGATGTTATTTACAGGATGATAATTCAAGCATTGATTGAACAGCAAATATTGTCCATTAATATAAAAGTTGTTCAATTATGAAATTCATAGGAAAGAACATTGCACAATTATTTTTAATGAGGTATGTCTGTATGTTCTGATATGGAAAGAAGTCTATGATATGTTGTAAAGGGAACAGAGCGAATTGCAAGAAAATAAGCAAATGTGGTCCTGCTTGTGTAACACATAAAAAATATTGGAAGAATAACCAACAAATGTATAACACTGTTTATTGTTAGGGAAGAAGTACTAGCGAGTTAGTAGTAGTAGGAAGATGGCATTTATTTTTCACTTTATATCCTGTGGGGTTTTGTACCTAAGTACACATGATTTTTATTACTTTAAAAAGTTAGTCTATTATTGGGGTTATTACTTTTTAAGTACATAAATGTCTAATCACTATGTTGTTTTGTACACCTGAAACTAATTTAAAAATTTTTTTTTAAGTTAGTCTAAAAAGAACCTGTTCATTTGACTGTCTATTAACATGACTCACCATTAGCACCATTGGCTCTACAGGAACAGAAATACTTTGTTTATGTGTACTAAAGAAATATATTAAATTTCTAATAACACATGTAAGTGGGATGGTCCTATAAGACTCTATATACTTCCAAAAAGTATGTAAATCCTCTTGTTAAGAAGTAATATAATATTTCCAAATTAATCCAGCACATTATCTCGGGTGCTGAATTGATTTGGCTCATTTATTTACTTTGTTTATCGGTTGGACCAGCCCAACACAGGATTTTGCCACTATAAATTGGCCCCTGGACTGACTCGTTCCAGCAGACAGCAACTCCATCAAACCCAATAATTAATCCAGCAGTCCTCCTCCATATGTCGTGATGACTATTCATTAAAGCAATGCATATGGCTCTTATGTACATGTGTTGGCTTTTTGCTTTTATTCATGGTTCAACAAATTTATAAATCTTAGATCCAACAGAACAAAGAAAACTTAGTACACGAGATATAATTAGGCTGACAAGAAATTAAATTAGAAAAGAAAAAATAAAATTGAGAGGAGATGTTGCCATTAACAGTAGAATTCATGACATAACAAACATTTGTTGATTGCCTTCTATGTGCAAGGCAAAAGGCTAGACTCTAGAAACACAAAAAGATACATATGACATTGTTCATGCCCATAGTCTTACTTTTTGTTTGAGGAGATAGCACATATATATTTAAAAGAATAATTGACAGCACAAGGTTATCACTGGTGAGTGCCATATATTTCTAATTATCAAGATTCTAATTTAAGATGTACAAAGCATCTTAGGAGAGTCATGAGTAAGTGTATCTTACTGCATATATCATATATACTAGAAGAATTATCATTAAACTTAGAATATTGTTATGGACTAAATGTTTGTGTTCCCCCAAATTTATATTTTGAAATCCTAATCCCCAATACAATGGTAGTTGAAGGCGGGGCCTTTGAGCAGTAATTAGGTCATGAGGGTGGAGCCCTCATGAATACAATTAGTGCCTTTATAAGAAGAGACACAAGAGCTTGTTCAAGCTCTCTGCTCTTTCCTCCATGTGAGATACAATGAGAAATTGGCAGTCTGCAACCCAGAAAAAAGTCCTTAACAGACCTGACAATGCTAGCACCCCATCTCAGAAATCCAGCCTGCAGAACTGTGAGAAATAAATTTCTGTTGTTTATAAGCCACCCAGTCTATGGTACTTTGTTATAACAGCTAAAACTGACTAAGACAAGTATATAGAAGTTAAACATACCATTTCCTAAAATAAGAAATGGAGTTTACCAAATGGAATTGACAATGCTTTGGTAACTTAGATATTCAGAATATAAT
The DNA here is from genome assembly GCF_036562045.2 of Rhinolophus sinicus. Classification (NCBI taxonomy): domain Eukaryota; kingdom Metazoa; phylum Chordata; class Mammalia; order Chiroptera; family Rhinolophidae; genus Rhinolophus; species Rhinolophus sinicus. The sequence goes on from NC_133756.1 coordinate 30,826,301, forward strand.
TTCCATATGATTTGTTTAATAATATACATAAGAAGTACAAAACCGGGCCTGCCCGGTGGCTCAGGTGGTTGGAGCGCCGTGCTCCTAATACCAAGGTAGCCAGTTTGATTCCCACATGGGCCAGTGAGCTGCGCCCTCTACAGCTAAGATCGGGAATAACAGCTCTCCCTGGAGCTGACTGCCGTGAGCAGCAGGAGGTTGGTGTGAGGTGCCATGGGCTGCTGTGTGCTGCCTGGGCTACCATGTACTGCCATGAGTGGCCGGTGGACAGCATGAGTGGCCCACAGCCGGTAAGAGCTGCTGTGAGCAGCCGACCAACTACGGTGACTGACTGCCTCAGCCGCGGAGCGCAAGGCTCATAACACCAGCATGGGCCAGGGAGCTGTGTCCTACACAACTAGACTGAGAAACAACGGCTTGAACCCTAGTGTGTGGGGTGGTGGGGAGGCAGAAGAAAGAGGAGGGGAAAAAAAGAAGTGCAAAACCAAAACACTGATTTAGAGGAGACCCTTGAATTGTCACTGTGAATGATGTAAGATAATATATAAGTTTTATATACAGATATATATTACATCCTCACAACAATTCTGTGATGCAGGTAATTTATTATTCTTACTTTACAGATGAGAAAACAGAGGCACTGAGAAGTTAAGTAATTTGCCCAAGTTAAGTGTTGGGGCCAGACTTCAAAACTAGGCAGTCTGACTCCAAAGTGCCTGCCTGAAACCACTGTGGTGAATGTATGATATGTATTCTCTATATTACCACTTTGTTCATATTTTTTAAGGAGAAAACATAAGGCAAAGAATAGTAAACGTATGATTTATTCCTCTATTTTGGGATTCTGCACTTCCTTTGTAGCCTCAAGCCATGCCTTACACATAATAGGTGATCAATTAATACCGGTCCTATGAAAGGTTGAGCTCTAGGACTGAGAGAATAGTATTTGTGAGTCATATTCCCCACTTGTCTTCACAACCCCTGATCACATTGCTTTTCTCTAATATTCTAGTAGAGAAGGTGACTCTCTGCCCTGAGTTCCAAGCACGAAACAGAAAGAGTGTCTGAAGTACAAAGTATGTAAGAGCACTGGTCTGGGAATCAGCCCTAACAAGTTTAGTTACACAACCTTGGACAAGTCGGTTCACTCCTCTTGGAAATGAATGTTCATATTTGTCAAATGAGAGAGTTGGATAAGATGAGTGATTTTCAAACTGTGCTCAGAAGGAAGGAAAAAGGGGAAGCAAATGAACAGGTGTGACCTCTTTGGCTTCAAGGAGAATAGCTCCTTTTAAACCTGCTTTACATATTAAGTATATAAGATTCTGTTTGAATAAAGAAAATCGAGGTTTTACAAAGTTTGAAGACCACTAGATTCGATCAAATTCTTAAGTACTGTTTCATTTCAAATATTCTAGTCCCTCTTGACTGCACAGGCACACTCCAATACATCAGACTATTTGTCTGTTCCGACCTGTTCAAGAGACATTTTAACTGAATCTTAGAATTCTTTCCATCATTACAATTCTGGATCCATCCTTTCAAAAACGAAATTGATTTCTTTTCCCTCCACTCACATTTATCAGCCCATTTTTTGGAAGCTCTTCTTGCCACATCCTTAAATAAGTAAATAGGATAACTGTGGTAATTGCCTGACCTGCAAAGTGTATAGAACTTCAAGGTTAATGTTCTTGGCACAAGATTTTCGCTACAAACAGCAGAATTCCTCTAACCCTGTGCTGAGGCATCGGTTCAATAACAAGAGAAAATCATGCCATGTATTGAATTACTCAAAAGAGAATTATCAGAGAGTCCCCTGATAGTATAACTATGGCTAAACTGGATTCCAAAAAGAACTGGTCTTAAAGAATTTCAGGAAAGGCCTTCACCAGAGATATAATAAAAGAAAGAGCCAAATATTTATCAACATAACAACCTATATATCCAAAAATTGGTACAATCCTACCCCAAATGTTGTACTAATTCCTATGTTTCATTTTATAATCCTGAACTCCCTTCCACATGAATGCAAAGAATTGTTACTATTAAGCCTGTCCATTCTCTGAAATTTCTTTAGTCAGTTTTCATTAAGGACTGTCAAATACATACATCATTTAGGGACTTTTAAATCTAAATTTTATTGAAGATATATTACATATGGTCAGTTCAGTTCAGCAATGGCCATCAGCAATAAACATTACTCCAAGAGTGGGATTAATTAAATATTCTAGCAAACACAGTGATCCAAATAGCAAAGAAAAATCCTGGGCACTGAGCCCAGATTCCCCACCCTGTCTTATGGTGTGGCTCATCTCTCTCTCTGATAAACTAGACAACCAACAAATCTTTCATCATTATTAGTGAATGTGTAGATGTGCAATAAATGGCCAAACTCCTCCACTAGGTCTCCTATTAAATTTCTAAGTAGAAAAAATTGCACAAAATCAAATTGCCCCACAAAAGGGTATTTTTTAATCCAAGGGAAAATGCAGTGGTCAGAAATACAAGGTCATTCTGCATGGCAATCAGCAGTTTTCCCCTAACTTGACTGACTGTACCTTTCCTCCAATGACAAACTGTGAGATGGCGCTCTTCTATAATTGTAAATGTCTTTGTTATGTAAAGTATTTCAACTTTGTAGATTATAATGAATATGACTCTTAGCTTCACAGAAACCAAGAAATTCATGGTCATGGTTGGTCCCACAAAGATTACTAGTTTTACACTCACCAGTTAAGACTGATGCTACTCCAACATTGAATCTTAGATTTCGATCTGAACTTTTTGGTTTTTCATGATCTTAATCTATTTTAATGGTGAGGTGATAGGAGGAGCTCCAGGCAGAATATTTACAAAGGGTCTTATTCATCAAACATTCGGGGTTACTCTTCTTCATTCCTTGTCTCAGCTCCCAGTAGCAGCTACCTGGTAAAACAATAGATGTACCTAGCCCGACCAAAGAGGACCAAGCAACAACCATTTCCTGTCATCACCAAATCTGCATTTGTGAGACACAATGTACCTTAAAACTTCTATCAAAGCACCCTCTTGGAAAAGAGATCAGATTTGTGGTTGGATGAAGGGGATTGGTTGAAGGTGGTCAGAAAGTATAAACTTCCAATTATAAAATGATGTAATTACAAGGGATGTAATATACAATATGATGACTACAGCTAATATTGCTGTATGGTATACCGGGGGTGCCAAAAAATGTATACAAGTGGACACTTTGGTCAACATTGCTCAAGCAGAAGTTTGCCGTACTTAGAAGTGTCTAGATGCTGATGGTAACCACTTTGAGCACCTCTTTCTTGTAACTGCAGAAGTCAAACATGACTTGTATTCATCTTTTGTTATGGTACATATTAAGTGTTAACAATTTTAATAGATTTTTTCTTTCTTTAAATGTATATACATTTTTTTGGTACCCTGCATATATGAAAGTTAAGAGAATAAATCCTAAGAGTTCTGATCACAGGGAAAAATTTTTTGTTTTCCTTTTTCTCTTTCTTTCTTTTTATGAGATGGTGGACACCAAAAGCAAATGTGACAAAAGTGAAAATTAATAAGTGGGACTACATAAAATTAAATAGCTCTGCACAGCAAAGGAAACCATCAACAAAATGAAAAGGTAACCTACTAAATGGGAGAAAATACTTGCAAATCTTATATCTGATAAGGGGTTAAAATATGAGATGATGGATGTTAACTAAACTGGTGGTAATCATTTCATGATATACATGTGTAAGTCAAATCATTACGCTGTACACCTTAATCTCATATAGTGCTACATGTCAATTATAGCTTAATAAACTGGGGCAGGGAGAAACCCTCTTGTTTCAATGGGGTGGTTGTTAATAAATAAAATCTGAGGTTGGAGCAGTCGACGAAAGACACACAAAGCAGCAGCAGCATTATATCTACATATCCTTAATAGTTTTCAAAGCACAATCAAGTACATCACGTAATATTATCTTTCCAGTAAATTTGTAAGGTGGTTATTATGGTCTTAAGTCACTTATCTTCTGTGAATTTTTAGAATCCTCACCTTTAAAATGGGGGTAATATTTCACAGGGTTTTTGTAAGGCTAGAACAAATAAAATATATAAAGTACTTGGTACAGAGTACTCATCCAATAAATGGTAGTGAGTTTTTTAATTATTATTATTCCTACAACTAGATGAAACATCACTTAGAGAAAACAACCAGCCCAAATGCATGCAATGAATAAACTTTACTGAGTACCTGAATAGAGCTGTGTATATAAAAATGTGTAAGAGTCCATCTCTGTCTTCCATCTAGAAACTCAGACTTAACCTTAGTAAGAACAAATTCTAGAATGAAGTACTCTTTTCACTCCATTCTGATGCAAATCCAGAAAGGAAGAGGTAAAATGAGACGCATGGCAACTATTTCTTAGATGAAAAACCTTCTTACTATGTGGTAGATTATTTCCACTGTCGTTAAGAGGACTCTAACTCACTATGCTTGCCTTAACCGACCTCAGCTCAAAATCAGGAAATCAGTAATAGTGAGATTGTCCTCCTCTGAATGGATAATTCCTTGCTTTTGTTTCATGCAATACTGTTGACTAAAAACACTTGCACGCATACTAACTAATCTAATCTAACAAGTTAACTTACTCTTCGAATCCTGTGAGGTATGCATTACTAAAATCATTTTAGAGAGAAGGAAATTGAGACATAGGCTGTGTCATAATCCAGATCAATAGCTTCATACTAGTTTAAAGCTTGCCCACTAAACTACGTTGAACCTATACTAAAATATTTTTATACTCTTACCTAGATGTCCTTCTATTTTCTCTGAGAATCTGTGACATACTCTAATTCTCCTACGGGTCTAATACTGAACCTTGTATTTGAGAGATTCCCTCAGGTAATATATTTATTCAATAACCCATGCAACATAATATAATATCACCTTTTCAAGTATGGCTATGACTTTTACGTAGACTAGATCCATAAAGAGAGATGAAGAATGATACTTTGCATTTGTTTAGCAGTCTTTCAAAGTGCTTTGATATATATTATTCAGACAGGGAGAATGGAATTTGAATTTACGAGTAGAAAGGATGTCAGAGATTCTCAAATGCACTGTTCCTTAACCTTCTTTGGGTCATTTGCCCATTTGAGAATCTGACAAAAGCTACGGACCTCATACCCAGAAAGATATACATAGGAATACAGAAACAAAAATTTGCATAGTCTTAAAGGGATTCTTAGATCACCTCCACATTAAGGACCGCTATAATTTGCAACTGCCATTTTACAAATGAGTAAGCTATTTATCATGACAGCATCCCTATGAGGAAGCAGAGTAAAGAATATTATCCACATTTTTCCAGATTTGGAAACTAAGGTCCAGAAAGGTTTCAAGGCTTGCCCAAAGTCTTACAGCTAGTTAACAGCATAGCAGACACCAGGACTCTGGACAGTCGAGTTCGTATTCTTCTAGATCATATCACCCTCCCCCTGCACTATGCCGGAACTCCTTCACCATAAGAAAGCCTCCTTCTACAGCCAACAACTTATTTTACCCTCCACAACACACATAATTCTTGATCTTCAGTGAAAAAGCTCAAAATATAAAAACTGTTCTATTCACAATAGTAACTTGTTTCTTGGAGATTTCAAAAAGGATGCAATCATTGCTGACACATTAAATGTTGAAATCTAGAAATAAGAATTGCAAACAACTCTGTAACGTCGACATTGGTAGTTAAAGACCAGTCTGCGCAATTTCTTTCGCCAGCAAATAAGCATACCTAAATTCAAGCAAAGAAGGCAAAACTGTTAGCACTGCTCTTGGAAAGGTGTGGGAAAGTAGGATTAGCACATTTAGAATTTATTAATTGTTAATAAATATTTGCTGAAAGAACAAGTGAATTTACAAATAAATACCACTGAGTTTTTCAAGTATTTTTTTCCATTTTCAAAAATTACACTTAAACTAGGAATATACTCAAATACAATATATTTCACTTAAAGTCTAAGGTAAACCAGCAACAGGATATTCAATACTAAACTATACATAAAAACAAATATGCCTTTTTAAATGTTTACTCAGATTTTATCAAAACAGTCTATGTTGTTAAGATAGTGATTCTGATAAATTTTATTATAGTTTATACATTCTCCCATAGCATTAAATATATGGAAAATATTTATTGGGAAGAAAATACCTGGTATAGGTGCAAAATATTTAGATATTCCAAGGATACTACAACATTTATGATTAATATTACATTTTTGCAAGAAAATGGCTATTATTAACATTTAATTTGACTTCACTTAATAGCAAGCTATCTCTCTACACTCCATGTCTATGATTTCTATTCCTGAAGAGCCGTCTTTATTTGTAAGCTAATAGCTTCCAGAACATATGCTAGGGTGTGGAGCATTTTGGTGTTTAGGAAGAATCAAAGACACTGTGCTGTAGCTTTGCTTATTTATGCTGGCTTCTGTAGACTTGAAGCCTGAATTTTAATGTTTCATTATCATAGTTTTTCTGTGATAACTGGGTAGATTAAGAATTTTCTGCAAAACAAAGGCTTAATAAGGCAACAAACCTGTTGAAGGAATAAATTAGCAGGCAGGTTATGCTTTTAGGATATCTACACTACAGAAAAGGTACTGTACCCACTCTACCTAGTGATTAGGTTTATACTGCAATGTGACTCATAAGACTCACTGTGCTGAATAAAAATTTAGGCAATTAGTGATCTTATTTCTTAGGAAGAACTGCTTGCGATCGTATATTAACACAGATCTCGCTCAATTAAAATTGCTCACAGTCAGCAAAAATAATTTCTGCACTGTAATGAAATAATGAAATAATTATATGCAAGGGAGGACTTGTGATCTTTTTAATTATTCTATTCTTCATTTTTAAAGGGGCTATTTGAAAACGTACTCTTATAATTGATTGCTATAAATCAGTCAAACGCATTCTAAGGATCATAAATATTCTAACTTTTAAAAGACAAAGAAATGCTAAATATTCAATGGGATACTTCAATATTCAGAAAATTTAATCTGGGGGGAAAGGAGAGACTGCTCTTTGGAAAATAAAAAAGTAAATTTGTTGTCCCGTGAAAAATGAAATATCTTGAATGTCAGTAACAGAAATGGAATTAACAAGAGATCTTTTTATTGTTTTTTAAGGTCATTAGGCTGTGAATTCTATAATTATGGAAATTGTCAGTCCAGTTCTGTAAGAATGTTTGCTCCCATCCATAAGGTAGTGGAATGTTCAATCAGTCTCTCTCGTGGGAAAGTTAGGTCATAACTGTAAGTGTACCAGCAAAATTGAATTAAGCAAAGAGATTTCATTAGTATTTATAGCCAGAAGGCATCTGTAAAAGTACAGGGCAAAGAAGTTATGTGGAAGTCAAAGGAGAAAAAAAAAATGGGTTTCTAGTGACAAAGGCGAATCTGAAAGAGATATAAGTGTATAATGAATAAGAGCTATTGAACGCTTCTGCAAAGAGCGTTCAAAGATGTCAAATATTGATTTTTTTGTGTATGCCTTTGGACTACATATGTAATTGTTTGGATTTGCTGTCTTCATGGTACAACAATATTTGTTGTCGAAGGTTAAAAAGCATGATGTGAAATAAACTAAAAACTGACAAACATGTTGGAGAATTATAATAATCTTCCACCCAGTATCTCATTAAGAGGTTTCTGTATTTTCTTACAAAGGAACATTTTTAATGAAGAAAAATGCTATATGGTTTTTCAAACAGAACACAAGATTCTTATGTTATTGAAAATTATTTGATTGACTTTCAGCATCATTTTAAATTAAACTAGGTTCTCTGCTTCCTTATTTTATTGAATGGATATTCTTAAACCATATAGCTCTAATTGTGAAAGTACAGTTAAGCCATACTTTGTTTTTCAGTGTAATTATAAGGAATCCAATTAAAGCTAAATTGATAATTAAAATCTGATGTTACCCCTTTAAAAGAAATACCTCCTATAGCATTTTCTTTTTCACTACTAAAACTCCAGAAAGAAAATTTCTGTATTTTATAGTCTATCTAAGCATATATATTTAATTACAAATTGCAAACTTGAGTAATCAAATTAATAATCAGGTTAATATGGTCACTAGGTAAAACAGTTTTTCTAATGTTTTCAGGGGTTATTTCCCCGTTGAATATTTGAGTCTTACCAAAGAATTTTAACTATCATAAAGCTCTTTTTAAATAACAGATTCACTTGTTTCTTTTATCTAATTTTTCTTTATTATTTGTTAGGATCTTAAGTCCTATTTATTAATATTACCTTGTTTTCTTCCCTACCTCAGGAAGTTTAAAAACAATAGCAAAACTCTCCAAGTGAATTTTATAGCACTTAAAACCACAGTGACCACAAACTGAAAAGAGAAAGAAAAATATATATATGAGATGTTTTAAGCATTAAAGGTGAACAGGAGTACAAATAAAGAAACACTATAATATATGGCAGAGGCCTATTATTTTAACAATGCAAAAAATAGTAGATAGGAAAACTGCAAAGACGACAATTTCTGCAGCACAAGTTTCAGTGTCACTCTTTTAACGTTACTATATATTTAATAGCAAAGTAAAACAGAGTGACAATGTTGAGTCTATATGAAATCCAAAATATTTTCTTGCCAATGTTTTGGAAGCATGTAGAACGCAAAGGAGATAATCCGGCAGTAATGGCATCTCCAGGATAAATACTTGTCAGGCGCAAAACATAATTCAATTGCACTCTTCTTTTCTGAAAAGGTTGCTTGTGGAATATCCATCATAAAGTCATTTCTATTTCTTAAGAGCTATTAGTGCCTGGCTCCTTGGCTTCATTAAGACACTCTTTTTTCAATGTATTCTTTTATTTTAGACTTCATCCCACTTCTCAGCTGCACAGTGCACAGTGCAATTTCTGGGCTCCCAAGGGAGACGTCAGCCACACCCCCCAATGACTGACATGCAAGGACAAGGTAGCAGTGGAGAGGAAGGCGGATTTGTTGGCACAAAGTTGGAAACATTTCTTCAACCCTAGAGGTTAAAATGGAGTTTGGCCAAGCCTCTGAGACAGAGTGCTATATCATTGAGCTGATGCTAATATTACTATGCTCCCCATTAGGAGGGCATCAGTCTCCCCACCCGTTAAGCTCACCCAATGTTCTGATGGAGCTAAAGAAGCTAGAAGTTTTGAGAATCCCTGCTGCCAGACCTCAATGTTGCCTAAGCAAGCATTAAGAGATTATGGTAATAATAGGTGTGCTTACACCAAATAAAAGGTTTCATTAATCAAGCCATATTGAGATAAACCTGTCACTGGACAGAGGCGACCAGAAATCAAATGCGGTGAAAGTTCTGACAGATTGTTAAATAGAAACCCTTTAAAACAGAATTTAATTTACTGTGATATTATAGATATTTATGCATCAATAGGCAAGTGCAGATTGAGTTCAGAGGTCGGCTCTGGTATTTGAAAAATAAAAGCACAGGATGAAACAAAAGGTGACAGTTACCTTTGTCTGAAATTAGGGTTCATTAGACTAAATGGGAAGGTTCTAACTGATTCTTATAGGGAAGTGAAGCACGGCATGTGATGTGGTGTGCAATACTGGATAACAGGCAAATCCAATTAAGGGATCTTCATTCTGTTAAAGACTTGTCTATAACTTAAAAAAAATATCCAAGTGCCAGCGGTTGTGGAGGTCCTCTCTCACACCACAGTAGGGGAATACGTTCCTTTCGTGGCGTTACGGTTAGGAGTGCTGGATTTGGGAATCCGACAGACCTGCATTTAAATCACAGCTTTGCTACTTACTCACGGTGTGACTTCTGTATCCTAATCAGTAAAACAGAGGTCCTCCCAGCACTAACTACCTCGTAGGCCTATCGTGCAACCTGAGATCAAGTTTGCAGAGCACTTAGCACAGTGGCTAGCAGTGCTCAACAAACCATAGCTGTTAATTCTTCCTTTTCCTTCTTTCCTTCTCTCCCTCTGCACTTCTTCCAGTCCCTTTGTTTGCCTTTTCCCCATCGTCCTTAACTTTTCTTTGCCCCCTGCCTATCTCACAGCACCAACCACCAGCACCACCAGCACCTCCAGGCATGGTGTGGCATCTGGACTGAAGGGACTGCTGACCTCTGGTTGGTGGGCAGAGTTCAGGAAAGACTGGGGGAAGTTCCCTTGGCTCAATAAAATCTGCAACTTGATCCTTCACACTGATAAAGAATTAAGTTCCAGATTCTACCAAATTGATCCACAGGTGCAATCTTTCCTCCTTTCAAATCAGCACTTCGTCATAAATGCCTTATTGACTAGTACCTAAGAAATATGTGTGATAAATCACTAAGATCTGTTTAATCCTTTTTGTAAAGAATCTCATACCCCAAATGTTTTATTCTTACAGTTTCACATTATGTATTTCAGTCTCCTAATTCATGGTTCCAATACTTCTATATACTTCCTGGGTTTGGTTTTGTATCTTAATGTTTCTTTTTTCCTCGTGTCTCTACCCCATTCCATTTATCCTGGTTGAAAGAAAAAAAAGTCCTAAAATAGTTTTTTAATAATATCTCAGAAAATAAGTGTCTCTCTATAAAAACAGAGAGCACCTGACCAATACATGAAAGATAATAGGCAGGCTGCATACAATCTTGTTCTTACCACTCCCACGTGTCTAGAAAATAGCCAAGACAAATTCAAAACACTACAAAGTAGCTGTATGTCTTTGAGAAAGCCATTTGTCTTCCCTGAACTCACACACTGGGTTAGGTTCACCTCCTCTATAGTCTACCTGTTCCCTCTAAATACCTGTATCAGAACTCTTCCCACCTTATTGAAATTATCTGCCCTACCACTATCCTATAAACTATTAATGGGCAAAGACATCTTATTTATCTTTGTATCCCCTTGCCAGCAGTGGTGTTCTTGAGAAATGTTTGCAGAATTGATCAAAAATATTCATATCTAGTCCTGAGTTAAATGACCCATTGAAATCCCCTTCACGTTTATTAATTGAAAGTGGCATAATTGACCTGTGTGTAAAGATGAAATGACTCAGACCACTGGAAATGACTTAATACTAAAACAACAGCTCTCAGAAAACTTCTCTTTAAATAAAAGTTTCCTCAAATTGTAACTCTCTTTTGAATTTGTTGGTCTCACTTTCAACTGAGTCTTTACTTGTATTTTTAATAGAGTCATATTTTAAAGAGAAATAGAAAAAGGAAAGATGTTTCAATTCTTAAGCACCACTACTTCATCCAATAAATACATCATTTAACTTTTCTGTTCCCGTTTCCTATATAATAAAATGAAAATACTGAATACAGGTCAAGTATTGACACTATAGTGTTTGTTTCCAGGGCCAAATCTCATAATTAAAAACATCTACATTTATTGTTATTGTAATTCCTTTTAAATTGAGAATGTTCAAGTTCTGTCTTGTCAATTGTATTCACTATCTATTGCTGTGTAACAAATTACCCCCAAATTTACCAGTTTTAAACAAAAAGCATTATTTCACACAGTTTCTGGGGTCAGGTATCTGAGGGTGGTTAAGCTGGGTTGTTCTGACTCAATGTCTCTCGTGAGGTTGCAGTCAGGTGCTACAGTCATCTGAAGGTTTGACCAGGGCTGGAGAATTCACTTCCAAGATGGCTCACTCACATGGTTATTGGCAGAAGGTCACAGCTCCTCACTGGTGGTTGGCAGAAGGCTGCAGTTCTTTGCCATATGGACCTCTCACAGAGCTGAGTGTCCTCCTGACCTGACAGTTGGCTTCCCCAGAATGAGGGATGCATGTAAGTACAAAGCAGAAGGCACAATGTCTTCTATGAGGTCGCCTCAGAAGTGTCATGCCCTTAGTTCTGCCATATTTTATTGGTCCTACTGACCAACTCTAATACAATGTGGGAGGGGATTATACCAGGCCATAATTACCAGGAGGCAAAGGATCATTAGAGAGCATCTTGGAGGCTGGCTGCCATACCAATAAAATGAATATCCACACCATGGAGCAGAGAAGAAATGATGCTTAGTTTTTCAGGGGTGGAAAGCCAGAGTCCAAATGACTTTCTCAGAATTAAGATTATACTAAGCCACCTCTAATCATAATTAATTAATCAATTAAGCAGAAACTTGGGGTTCTGACTCCTTGTTCAAGTTCCGACTCCTGTGGTTTTTTACATCTAGAACTCTTCATTGTATCACCTAGACCCTGAATTCACCAAAAACAAATTCATCTTCCCCAACTTTACCTATAACTATAGCACTTGGGGTTTGGGGAATATCTTATTTCTCCCAAGCAATAACCAACATCAGTAAACAATATATAAAATAAACCCATACCTATGGATATAGAAGCTAACAGACACAGACGGAATATTCAGTAGGCAGCACTTAATTTTATTATACCAGTTCTTTTCAACACCTTAGCTGGTTGCACAAAGGTCATATGAAACTACATTGTTTGATTCTCAGCTGAAAAGTATCAAAGTCTGAATCCCTGTGGTTTTGATAAATCCTTCTTCAGCAAATGATAATTCCTCGCCCCTACCAAAAAGATAATTTTCCCTATGCCCTACTTCCTGTATTCTGCCTGCTGAAAAAAGAAATTGGGAACTGAGATGTAAGTTCCAGCTCCAGCTCTGTCATTAACTTGCTGTGTGATCTCTAGCAAGTCATTTGACATCTCTGGTTTTCAACTTCAAAGAGCCAGGATTGGATCAAAAGAACTCCTTCAAGGCTAAAATAAATCCTAGAATTCTGATTTATCTGTGCTTTCAGATGATCTCATCTTGCTTATCCTTATCTACTGTCATTTGTGACTCTGACCGCATTGATTTCTTACTACATTGTGTCAGAAAGCAATAGGACAATGGCCATATCTGAACTGATATTAGGCCTTTATCCACCCCACCTCTTCACAAAAATACTGCTGGAAATATTCTGTAATAGTCACTGTGGGAAGTTCAGCAGAAATGAAAATACTCAGCCAGTAAGGTAAAACTATTCTGTGGCCAATGGAACCAAAGTGGAGATAAATTTAGATACATGGATATAAAAACCAATTTTTTAAAAATAGTTTTAACAAAAAATGATTGCTTGTAGACAGAGACAGGAACATGTCTTTCCTCAAAGGATTCACTCTTCACAGTTTGGCAGAACAATGAAAGGCAGAGGAGTATGATTCCATGGCAGTCAAGAAAATGATACTCTCATCAGCTGGCAAGCAGTTTTCCTCAGTGGAGGTACAGACATAGTTAAATCAAGCCAAAAGTTATGAATGTCCCTGAATTCCCACGGGAAAGTAGTGTAGTGCAAAGAAAGTGGTCTCATCTACTGAGCCTAGACAAGTTTCAAGAAGAAAGGGAAGCCCTTTAGCAATTTCCTGACAAAGAAAGGAAGAGAAGAAAATGAGGGAGAGAAATAAAGTGCAAAGCAGAAACCACAATGTCATATGGAAGGGGAAGGGTAGAAAAGAAACTGTCAAGAAAATGCAAAATGAAAGGGAAAAAAAATGAGGGGGAAAAATTCTCCAGGACTAGAAACTCATCAAGGAAGCCCTGATTGTCTTGTTCAGTAAGATCCCTACCACCTGCCGCAGTGGCTGGTATAGAAGAGGTGCTAGTATGTGGGAAACGAATGAAAAAATAAAGATAAAGAAACACACAAAAAACAGTTTTGAAAAAAAGCAACATATTCATTTACTTCCATCTGTGTACCTACTCCAGCCAAAATCTCACAGCTGAACAATAGACGTGAGCAAGGTGAGAAAAGGTAAATGGATCAGTACAAACCTACTCGCTCTCTGGAAAACAAGAATGAAAACAAATGTCCTACCACATACCTTGTCACTTTTTTAAATTTTCTTCTGCGTATTAATAATCTGTATCAGTTAAGTACCTCATCAATATTTTAGGATCTCATATAAAAAAAAGAAAACAACAACATTTTTATGTATATATCAGTTCAAAAAAATGCAATGGTTCTTTTAAAAGACCACTTTATTTGGACATAGTATTGTCATCTATGTCATTTCTTAGAGCCCTACCAATATTTCAGTATTAAAATAAAATTTTCAGGAAAAAGTAACTGAGTAAAAAAATAGCATTTAAATGTTTTCTAGGATATTTATCCTTCTGTAAAATAAATTATTAGTTTACAAATTTGGTTCTTTTTGGTTAAACACTGACACAAGGTCAAATTGCATTTCAGTTTGAACCTCAGTTCATTCCCCTTCTACAGATTATTTTAGATCCTGGTCTAACACAACTATTCCTTTAGGACCAGTCAGATTGCCATAGTAATTGCTAGGTGACCACAGTTATTACAACTTTGACACAGGAATGACCACGGTTCTAGGTCAGCTTTCATTTCACCAAGAAATGAAGAAACATTAACAAAAAAGGGACGAGAGAGAGAGAGAGAGAGAGAGAGAGAGAGAGAATCACAAATATAGTACCTGTTATAGAGAGAAAACAGAAAACAATAGCATTCATTTCAATATCACACAGACTCAGATTAAAAATACTATTATTTTTTCCCTCCATCATTCCTCATTTTTAAGAACATGAAAAAGATCACTTTTGTACAGCACTTTAATCAGATATGCCTTTGTTTAAAGTGTACTCCTAAGTGGAAATAATCAAACCAGATGACCTGTTAATAGTCCATGCAATGTTTTTCAAAGTTCATATCTTCTGGTAAATAAATACTTTGGAGTAAGACTGAGAGATTATTTTTTTCACAATAAAATAAATTTCAAAAAACAAGAGAGATCCAAGATGGCGGAATAGATAATTACTGTGTCTGCTTCCTTCCATGAACACATTGAAATTACAACTAAATCATAATAGAATCAACCTGGAGAATCATCTGAAATCTAGCTGAACAGAGTTTTATAACAGAAAATATAAATTATAAACCTCGTTGAGACTGATAGGAGAGGTGGAGACATGAAACAAGCTGGCTCCAAACCTCTGTGTGGTGATTGAGAACCAGGAGGGATATCTCAGCCATGGAGGTTCCCCCGGAGAGCAAGAACCACAGCCCAACACCAGGCTGCACAGCCCAAAATACTAATGCCGGAAACAGGAGCCCCCACAACATCTGGTTGTGGAAAACAGGAGAGATTCTGACCACTTGGGTGGGATAGAAGGCTGTGGGAAACCCAGACATCCTCTTGAAAGACCCATGCACATACACACTCACAGGCACTCACCTTGGGCTCCAGCGGAGAGACAGTGACTCGGGGGCCCTCAGAGACATATGGTGGAACGGGGGAAGACTGAGGGGTGTGGCTAAGCCACAAGGGCTGGAAAACAGTAGCCATTTTCCCCGTAAGATGGCCTTCTCCTTTGCAGCCGGCAGGCAGGCGCAATCTTTCCTGTGTTGAGCCTGCCCCCACACAGCCAATCTGACTCTGATTGGTCTGGTGAGCTCCAGCTGTTCCATCCTGCTGACTCACTGTGAATCTGCCCTACCCAACTCCCCCAAGGCCAAGGTACTTTCTCTGCAAGCAGCAGCCCCGCCAGCATTGCATTTTCTTGGAAAACTGTTGGAGTCCACAGGCCCCAGGTGGGCAGCAACTGTCCTCGGTGTGCTCCAAGACTTTTGCTAAGTAGCTCCAGGTTCAGCATTGACACCAAATCAGAATCTACATTAAGCTGGTGACTACAACTCTTTCAACTCTAATGACTCCCTAAGACACTGTCTCCCCAGCTTGCATACTCCACAAGGCTTTATCAGTGGCTGAACCTTAAGGGAGCCAGCAGGTGGCAGCAGACCTCGGGGAGTCCTAGCTTTTTGAAGAGTTACCCCAGGGCCAGTACTGGTGGCGGAAGTCCTTAGTTCAGAGTGTGGCCTCTCCCGCGCATCTCCAGGTTTAGCACAGGCAGCAAACATGATTCACTTTGTAGCTCCTACCAGGTAGTCCCCAGCCTGTCACAGACAGTGGGTGACCTGGGTCTACACCAGGGCCCTTCCCAAGAGGCCCTGGAACCAACATATTTTGGCTTCAGACAACAGCAGGGCATCATCCAATTGACCCTACAAGCAGCACACCCAAAGGGTGGTCTCAACAGGCACCAGAGCCCACTGGGGTGATCCCATACAGCAGCTTGTAAGCTGTGGGTGTGGCCAAACCCCACAGCCAATCAGCCTGAGGGTCAATCCCACTCATTGACATACCAATAGCAATCAAGGCTCAACCATAACAGGAGGGCACACACAACCCACAAAAGGGATACTCTTGGAGCACCCAGAGCAGGTGACCAAGGAGGTTGTGCCAGGGCCCCGCAAGGCACCAACTACATAAGGATGCCCAGCCAATACTGGGAGACATACCAACCCTACATAATACATAGAATAAAACACATGGAGGCAGCCAAAAATGAGGAAACAAAGAAACACATCCCAAATGAAAGAAAAGGAGAAAGCTCCAGAAAAAGAACTAAATTAAATGGAGGCGAGCAACCTATAAGAGACAGAGTTCAAAACAATAGTTATAAGGATGCTCTAGGAATTTAGTGAGAACTTCAATAGAAAGAGAGGAAGTATAAAAAAGGACATAAAAACCATAAAAAAATAAAAACCAGAAGTGAAGAATACAATAACTGAAATGAAGAGCACACTAGAAAGGATTACCATCAGACCAGATGAAGCAGAGGATCGAATCAGCTATTTGGAAGACAAGGTAGCATAAAACACCCAATCAGAACAGAAAAAAAAAAGAATAAAAAAAAATGAGGATACTTTAAGAGACCTCTAGGACAACATCAAGCATAACAACATTCACAACATAGGAGTACCAGAAGGAGAAGAGAGAAAGCAAGTGATTGAGAACCTATTTGAAGAAATAATGACTGAAAACTTTCCTAACCTGGTGAAGAAAGCAGACACACAAGTCCAAGAAATGTACAGAATCCCAAACAGGCCCACACCAAGATAAACTATAATTAGAATACCAAAGGTTAAAGACAAAAAGAGAATCCTAAAAGCAGCAAGAGAAAGGTAACTAGTAATTTATAGTGGAGTTCCCATAAGATTGTCAGCTGATTTCTCAACAGAAATTTTGCAGGCCAGAAGGGATTGGCACGAAATATTCATTGTGGTGAAAAGCAAGGACCAACAACCAAGACTACTCTACCCCGCAAAGCTATCATTTAAAATCGAAGAATAAAGAGCTTCCCAGACAAGAAAAAGCTAAAGGAGTTCATCACCACAAACCAGTATTACAAGGAATGTTAGAGGGACTTCTTTAAGATGGAAAAAAAAAAAATCAAGATTATGAATAATAAAATGGCAATAGAAACCTATCTACCAACAATTGCTTTAAATTTAAATGGATTAAATGCTCCAGTCAAAGACACTGGAGGGCTAAATGGATAAGAAAACAAGACCCCTAAATATGCTGCCTACAAGAGAATCACTTCAAATTGAAAGATACACACAGACAGAAAGTAAAGGGATGGAAAAAGGTATTTCATGAAAATGGAAACAAAAAAACTGGGTTAGCAATACTTATAACAGACAAAATAGACTTTAAAACAAAGGCTATAACAAGAGACAAAGAAGGACCCAATAATCCCAATTCTGAGTATTTACCCAAAGAAACCCAAAACGCTGCTTCAATGGGACATGTGCATCCATATGTTCATTGCAGCATTGTTTACAATGGCCAAGATGTGGAGGCAACCTGGGTATCTGTTGATGGATGAATGGATAAAGAGTAGGAGGTACATATATACGATGAAATATTGCTCAGCCATGAAAGGGAATGGGTTCTTGCCATCTGTGGCAGCATGGATGGACCTGAAGTGTATTGTGCTGAGTGAGAGAAAGACAGATGCAATGTGATTTCACTTATATGTGAAATCTAAATAACAAAATAAACAAATAAAACAGGAACAAACTCACAGATACAGAGAACATTTTGATGGTTGCCAGATTGGGGGAGGGGGGGAGTTAAGGGGGTGGGTAAAAAATGGGAAGGGGTTAAGAAGTACAAGTTGATTGTTATAGAGTAGTCATGGGGATGTACTGTATAGCAGAAGGAATATAATCAATAATATTGTATTAACTATGGTGTCAGATGGGTGCTAGATTTATTGTGGTGGTAGATAGGAGGGAGGTTGGGGGACAGGGTGAAAAAGGTGAAGGGATTAAGTATAAATTGGTAGTTACAAAATAGTCATGGGGATGTAAAGTAAAGCATGAGAATATAATCAATAATATAATAATAGGTATGTATAGTGCCAGATGAGTACTAGACTAGTCAGGGGGATCACTTCTTAAATTATACAAATGTCTAACCACTATGCTATACATCTGATTAAAACAAAATAATATTGAATATTAAAAAAATGAAAAATTAAACTCTTGAAAGTAAAACTTAAGGAAGATATTAAATAGAAGGTTAAATACATTTGAAAAAAGAATTAATGAATGGGAAGCTGGATCTGAGGAATGAAGCACAAAGAGCTTTAAAAAAAAAGAAAGAGAAAATGTAAAAACAAATTTGCACTGGTGAATGTTGTACAACTTTGTAAAACATTTGGAATTTGCTCTGGTGATGGTTGTACAACTTTGTAAACATACTAAAAACCACTGACTTGTATATATAATTGCGAAGGGTGAATTTTATGGTATGTGAATTACCACTCAATTTAAACTTTAAAAAATACAATGGCTGACATTTTTCAGGATTGATTAATTCAAGATATGAGTCTTGAACAGGATAAATTATATTAAAGACGCAATAATCACAGTGTAAGAAACCATAGATCATCAAATATAAACAGAAATATCCTCAGAGTAACCAGGGAGAAAACATAGATTATTCACAAAAGGAACAATAATTAAGCTGAAAACAGACTTTTCAACAGTAGAAATTGAAGCCAGGAATAATTAAATAATATCTTCAAAAGATCAAGAAAAAATATCTATGAACACAGAATTCTATAGTCAGCTAAATTATCATTTTAAAATGAGAAATAAAGACATTATCATTATACAAAGACTGAGACAATATATTTCAAATAAATCCTCATTTAAAGAATTACTTAATATAAATTACAGAAAGAAGAAAATCCAAAACTTTAAGTGAAATTCAAAGAAACAATAATGAGCAAAAGAAATTAGTAAATATATACAAAGCAAAAATAATGTTATTTTACAATCAAAGTGAAACAAAAATACATTACAATAACATGTATAATGAAAGGGAATTATTGAAATTTAAGTGTTCTATGGTCCCTTTATTATTTGAAAGGGAATTAGATATATTAATTAATATTGACATTAGTAAGTCAAATATGCATGTTTAAAGTTTAAGAGTGTGACAGAATGAGAAGAAAATCAATCAATCAAAACCAACCCAGAAGTAATGTAGACCTTAGAATTATTAAATAAGGGCATTAAAAGAGTTATTATAACTGCATTTCATATATTCAAAAGGCTAGAGGAAATGTTAAACATGTTAGGTAGAGACATTAGAATATATTTACAAACAAATCAAACTTCTAGAGATTAAAAACTTCAATATCTGAAATGAAAAATGTACTGGATGAAATTAATAGCAGCATAGGCATTGTTGAAGAAAACACCAATGAATTTGAAGACAGAACAATAGAAGTTATCCAAAAGTAAACACAAAAAGGAAAAAATATTAGAAAGAAAAGAAATAATATCAATAAATTGTGTAACAATGTCAAATGACCTGGTATATCTGTAACTGGAATACCCAAAAAAAGGGGAGAGATAAAAAAGTACTTGAAGAAATAATGGCTAAAATTTTTTCAAATTTGATGAAAACTATAAACTGACAGATCCAATAATTTCAGCAAATCCCAAACACATAAAAACAAACTACACTAGAGACATTATAATAAATTACTCAAAATCAGTGGTAAAGAGAAAAATCTTAAAAGCATCTAGAGAAAAAAAGACACATTACTTATAGAGGATGAAGATAAGAAGAGTAAGATTTCTCATCAGGACATATGCAAGAAAGAAGCCAGTAGAACAACATCTATAAAGTTCTGAAAGAACTTTCAAACTACAATTTTATATCCAGGGAAAAATACCGTCCAGAAATGAAGGTGAATATTCATAACAGCCAAAAGATGGAAACAACCCAAATTTCTACCAATGAACGAACATATCAACAAAATGTAGTATGTCCATATAACGGAATATTATTCTGTCATAAAAAAGAATGAAGTACTGATACTGCTACAATATAGATGAACCTTGAAAACATTAGCGAAGTAAAAAAAAAAAGGGGGGGAGGCCAGATGGCTCAGTTGGTTGGAGCGCGAGTTCTCAACAACAAGGTTGCCGGTTCAATTCCCGCATGGGATGGCGGGCTGTGCCCCCCTGCCAACTAAAGATTGAAAACAGCGACTGGACTTGGAGCTGAGCTAGATTGAAGAACAACAACTTGGAGGTGATGGGCCCTGGAGAAACACACTGTCCCCAATATTCCCCAATAAAATTTAAAAAAAATAACCAGTTACAAAAGACTATATAATATATGATTCCATTCATGTGAAAGTCTAAAACAGGGAACTCTATAGAAACAGAAAGCAGTATAATGGTTACTTAACATTTAGGGTGGGGGAGAAAAGAGTATGGAAAGTGATAGTTAAAGGATATAAGGTTTCTTCTTCAGATGATGAAAATATTCTAAAATTGACTGTGGTAATAGTTGAACACAACTCTGAACATACTAAAAACTGCTGAATTGTACACTTTAAATGGGTGTATTGTATCATACGTGAATTATATCTCAATAAAGCTGTTTTTCAAAAATTAAGGTGAAATAAACATGTTTCTAAATATAGAAAAGCTGCAGATATGCACTATAAGAAATGTTAAAGAATGTCCTTTAGGGAGAAGAAAAATGATACCAGATAGAAGTAAGGACCTACTCTTACATACTTAATATACATAAGTTTTTCTTATTTTTTCTTATTTAAATCTCATTAAAATATAAATAAAAATAATAGCAATGTATGGGGTATATTTCATGTAAAACATATGATAACAGCACAAAGTCTGGATAAGAAGAAATGGAAATCTACTCTTATAAGATGCTTATACTATATATGAAGTACTACAATATAACTTGAATATAAACTGTGGTAAATTAAAGATGAATACTCTAAATTCTAAATCAAACACTAAAATAACACACACAAAAAACTGTAACTAATAAGCCAATAAAGGAGATAAAATAAAATCATAAAAAGTACCCAGTCCAGGGCGGTTGGTTGGCTCAGTTGGTTAGAGCACAGGGCTCATAACACCAAGGTCACCGGTTCAACTCCCACATGGACCAGTGAGCTGTGCCCTCCAAAACTAGATTGAAAACAGTGACTTGACTTGAAGCTGATAGGTCCTAGAAAAATACACACTGTTCCACAATATTCCCCAATTTAAAAAAAAAAAATTTTTTAAATACCCAATCCAAAAGAAGGCAGAAACGGCAGAAAGTGAGAACAAAGAAAGATGGAACAAATAGTAAGACGGTAGATTTAAAATTAATCATGATCAAAAATCACATTAAATATAGATAGCCTTAAAAAAAAAAAAAAAAAACAATTAGAAGGCAGAGTTTATCAAATTGGGTAGAAAAGCAAGACCCAACTATATGCTGCTTGTAAGAAACACACTTTGAATAAAAAGATACAAATAGGTTAAAAGTAGAAGGATGAAAAAAGTTATTCTATGCTAATACTAATGAAGTGAAAGTTGGAGGGGCTATAGTAATATCAAAGCAGATTTCAGCACAAAGACTATTCCCAGGGATAAAGAAGGCAATTTCATAAAGATAAAGGGGTAAATTCATTAAGAGGGTACAATAATCCTAAGCATTGATAAACCTAGTAACTAAGCTTCAAAATACATGAAGAAAATCCTAATTGAACTGTAAGAAGTAAATAAATCCACAATTACAATCAGAAATTTGAATATTCCTCTATCAAAATTGATAGAAAAAGTAGACAGAAAATCAGCAAATATAAAGAGGACTTGAAAAACACTATCAACAAATTTGGTCTAATTGACATTTATAGAACACTCCATGCCACAACAGCAGAATACACATTGCTTTCAAGTATACATAGAACATTTATTACGATAGACCATATTATGAGCAATAAGTCTCAATATATTTATATACCTTGTTTCCCGGAAAATAAGACCTAGCTGACAATCAGCTCTAATGTGTCTTTTGGAGCAAAAATTAATATAAGACCCAGTCTTATATTACTATAAGACCAGGTATATAATATAATATAATATAATATAATATAATATAATATAATATAATATAATACCGGGTCTTGTAACAATTTTTGTTCCAAAAGACGCATTAGAGCTGATTGTCCAGCTAGGTCTTTTTTGGGGGGAAACAGGGTAAGTATTCGGGTCATACAAAGTGACCACAATGGAATTAAATTAGAAATCAGTAACAAAAGGACATGTAGAAAATCCCCAAGTATTTTAAAACTAGACTTCCAAATAACCCATGGGTCAAAGACATCTAAAGAAATATTAGAAATTTTTTGAACTATATAAAATTGAAAATACAACATATAAAAATTTGTGGAATGCAGCTAACGCCATAGTCAGAGAGATATTTATAGCACTAAAATATTTATATTAGAAAGATTTCAAACCAATGATCTCAGCTATCAATATTAAGCTAGAAAAAGAAGAGCAAAGTAAACCTAAAATAAGCAAAAAGAAAGTAATAAAAATCTGAGCAAAAATTAACTATATAGAAAATAGAATCAATGAAACCGAAAGATACTTCATTTGAGAAGATCAGTAAAATTGACAAACCTCTAATCAACATGAAATGAGATAATGACAGTAAATATCAACAACTGAAATTAATATAAATCAATTAAATTTGAGATAAAAAATATTCATATTGAATTAGTAAGGCAAAACTTTACATATACTATCATATTTAAAACACCTACTAAAACAAGAACATAGAGAAAAGCTGAAAGTAAAGGAGTGGAAAAGTTATTCCATTCAAATTCTTACCAAAGGAAAGTTTATGTAGACTATTAATAATATCAGTTAACAAGAACTTTAAGGCAAATATGTTTAGGCACTAAGAGAGTCACCACATAAGAACAAAAAGAAAAATTCACCAGAAAGCTTGAACAAATCTGAATTTCTATGCACCTAAAATCATGGCCTCAAAACACAGAAAGTAAAAATGCACAGAATAAGTAACTGTCAACTCTGCCATTTCAAGGTGAGATTCTAACTCACCTCTCCCAGCAATGATAGAACAGAGTAAGGATACAGATGTGTATAGATACAGATGTTTTAAACAACACAATTTATATTCTTGAGCTACTAACAGAACTCTGAATTCAATTGTTTGAGAATACTCATTCTTTTCAAGAACACATGAAACATTTAACCAAAAAAAAAACAAAAAACAAAACAACAACAACAAAACACCAGGTATTAAATTACAAAGCAGATTCTAATACCCAAGAATGTGATGCTATTGAGATGAGGAAACTAAAATTTCAGACAGTTTAAGCAATTTCCCCCAAAACATACAACTAGTAAGTAGTACATGGCTAATTTCATGGTCTCTAATAATAACAATTACATTATACCACCTCTATTAAAAGTTTAAAAATTAAAAATATTTCATATATAACATAGTAGAGTTTATTCCTTCTATATTATCTCTGACATCAATATCTATGTGTAGATACTCCTAGTGATAGAAGCATTCTACTTTGCTAGGAAGCTGTAATTTGAAATACAGGTCATTTTAATGGGCTGTGTAAGCACACTAGACAGAGAAAACCACACAAAAAAGGCAGAGAAGCAGGATTATGGGAAGGTAGGTGAAACCACATCAATTACAGTTTATTCATTAGACAGAGGTAAAGTGTGGAAGATTACTAAGGAAGTGACACGTTTTAGAAAGAATAATATGACTGATATACTATGGATCCTTTCAAAATACTGCTCAGCAACTATATCATTGTTTCTAAATGGCCTTGTATTTCTCTTTGAGATATTCATCTCAAGAACTAGCATGACAGTGTAGAGATAAATATATATATTAGCCGCTACTCCCTACTCTTGTGTTATGATATTGATCAAAGTATTTTGTTGGTGGTGGTGCATCCTGCATTCAGCCTCAGAATCTTTCTCAACACAATTCTCTTAGTAGCAGCTCTGATCAATCGATGGAACTTTTTGCAGGGTCTGGCATTGTAAAGGAAAACAAGATTTGGATTAGATGTCCAGCACCAGCTCTATTACCTACTTAGCTATGTGATTGTAAACAAGGCACGGGTTAATCCTAAGGCTTGGTTATAAAATGGGACTAACATTTACCTTACAAGACTATACAAGATAATGTAATCCATGCATAGCCCAAGTAGCCATTTAATAAATTTTAGTCTTCGTTTGTTCAATAGAGCTATTCAAACTATTATAGTACATAGTATGGCCCAGCATTTTCATAACATTATCTTCAATAGCTATGAATAAAACCCTAATTTAAAGACTACATGGCATGTAGTTACTTATCTTATGATAACTAAGTATACACCTAGTATATACCTCCTGCAAGTCTTGGCTCACATGTCATCTTGAACGTCTCCCCTGACGATCCTGTTTACAATTGTAGCAATGCCCCACTCCTAGAATACCCAATCCCTCTACCCTGTTCCTCTTCTTATTGTCCTTAATACTTATTGCTCGGGTAATGTATAAATGTCATTATATCTTTTATTGTCTTTATAGAAAGTAAGCTGTACTAGAAAAAGCATCTTTGGTTAGTAAAGTTACATAGGTTTCAAGTGTACAATTCTGTCATACATCATTGTCACCCCAATAAACTTTAATTTAAAAAAAAAGAAAACAAATAAAATTTTCATAGGAAAAAAAAAGGAAAAAGCATCTTTATCTGTTTCACTGATATATCCCCAGCACTTAGAACAGTGCCTGACATATGCTAAGTGCTCTACAAAGATTTGTTGAATTATTACTCTTAAAACATAATACACATTTAGGATGAGGTTTATCATTAACAATAGTGGATATAAATTCGTATTTCAAAAAACTTCCTTGAGCGGCTGCTGGAGGGCTCAGTTGGTTAGAGCACGATCTCTGAACAACAGGGTTGACAGTTCGATTCCCACATGGGTCGGTGAGCTGCACCCTCCACAACTAGATTAAAGGACAACGACTTGGAGCTGATGGGCCCTGGAGAAACACATTGTCCCCCAATATTCCCCAATTAAAATTTTTTTTTTTAAACTTTCTTGATAATTTTAAGTTCTGGGGGTAATTTCTTGTCAGCTCTAATTAGATCACCATTGCATTGTTTTCATTGTGTAATGTGCTCTAATTTTATCATTTTGTCTTGTAATGTGGTTGAAGAAGACCTCTACTAGGAGGAGAAAAAAGTTGACTACCATTTTGTCATTGGTAATACATTCAATCCAAAGTTTCTTTGCAGGAATCATTTCAAGCTCAAGTTATATGTACAATTTGTAAGGCGGTTTAAATTTAACTATATAATAATCTATAAATTCACTTAACCCAACAAATGCTAATTGCCATAACCTCACAGTGAGCTGGAAGTAAACTAAAGAAGGAAAAGAGGTCCTGGAAGCCCCTCCCTGTTGTGCAATTCCTCCTCTTCTCTCAGAATGCCTCATCTACACGTGTCTTGGCTTAGAACGCTACTATTTTAAGTAACCAAAGCAAAAAGAAAGAACAAATTATATATTTTTGTCCCTAATGTGGACAAACACAGCAAATCAAGGTAAGTTCCCACTCCATATCACAGACTATTGCTAGGCTTTTATGCTAGAGTAAAGGTTAATTGCATGAATATCCTGTTTATTCCTGGTAGGGGGATGGGCTGCATTCCTGAAATAGGTGTGCAAACTAAACCAGTCTGTATGTAGATATTTTGGCATAGCCCCTGCAGAGATGCTTTGCAGGTCAGCAATTGTTCTCTTCAAATCCCCTGATGTCACTACATCCCTTAGGTAACAATCATCTTCTGCTACCTCTCCTACAAATACCTGTCAATCCTGCAAGACTTTAGTGATGTTTAAAATGCCCTTCATAATGTCAGAGCTCCACCAATCCTTAAAGGCCTCCTGGCTGTTCTTGAATCTTTCCTCCACCTCTTTACTTGAAGACACCTCAATCTGCCTTAAAAACACATTTTAACACCCAGTATGACATCCTTCCTTGTAACTTTGTAACAAAGTACTATTCCTGCGCATCTTTTGTCAGCCATTAGGGATTTGCCAGAACAGAGGATAAACAGCAGAGAGCGAAAACAGAAGATAGAGTACACCCATTGCAAAACACACTCAACTCAAGACAGCAGGATAAAGAGCTCCAAGGATGAGAGCAGAGGACCAGAATTCAGATATCCTGAGAGTTCCATGGTCAACAGCTCACAGAACATGGTGTGGTGGGGCTAGGGATAGGGGGGTGGGAGTGAGGGAATGGGGGTCGATATATACTTAAATTTCAGTAACATGTATTATATCTATATGGAAAATATTTCATAGGCAGAGATATTAAAAAGCAGTGTTGCTTAAAGCTGTTGTCTTTCCAGGTAAGTGTTGTCTCTGACAGATCATCTTGGGAGGTTCTACAGTGATTCAAATGCTCAAAACATTTTTAGAATCCTATTTGGAAAGGCCTTTGCAGAGTGAAGCACATTCTTTTGATCATCCTTAAGGATAAGAAATTGTCATTATGTGAAGCTGGTCTTATTTTAGAAAATAGCCTCCAAATGGGAGTTGTAGAGAACTGGATAATTGAGCCAGTACTAATTAGTAGGGGTCAAAGTTAGATGTGAGTGTAAAGTAATGGGGCTGATTTTCTTCTTATAGTTTTCTATAACATATCTCATTAGTTGTATAACAACACTTCACAATCATTTTGGAGTAATTTACAGAAAAGAGCTCAGAAAGTACCACAAAGAAAAGATAGAGGAAAAAGACAAAAAAGTATTTCAATTACAATATTCATTATTTACAATGATCAAAAAACCACTATCAATAACTTTATTATCAGCTATTAATGTAATGATCTATTTGTTTGGTCCAAAATAATACACAAGATTAAAAATATATATATATATATAATATAAATATATATATATATATATATGAAAGTTTTGTTATACTTTAGAAAAATATATTTTAAGATGTGAAAACATTTATATAATTGATACCATTATTACTCTGTCTTACAAGTGGCCTTAAGTACTAAGTATAATTTTGTTATGTATAAGACTAACCTTCTTGGTATGCCATCTCCAAGAAAGCTTATTTTCCCATTCCCATAACTTCAGTCCACATTCAGCCTGGTTTGATATTGGCAAAACGTTAAGACTTTGATATAAAAGACAAAAGAAAAGTATTTTCAAGTACATTTTTTTCAAGCTTTCTAAATATTTTACATAGAACCCCTAGAAACTCTGGTTTGGGAGTAGGGTTTACTTACACATTAATATGTAAAAGTCAAAGTTCCATTCAAAATATTCTTTGAAAAAGGTATTTTAAGTCGTTAAATACTACATAGAACTAACATAATTGATGGTATTGCTCTGAATTTGAAAGGTTAAAATGTATTGAGTTTTTAAAATTCTCTAGGAAATAGCTTTATTAATTAACTAAAAGTCCTAGTTTTCTTTTGTCGTCTTAGTATTTAAAATCAAATTGCTTCAAATTAAGATCAGAAAGAATAATCTCCTTCACGTAGTAATCACATCAAAATCTATTAAGCTAGAGAGAACTGGAAGGTTGGTGGATGTAGTAATTGCTTCACCAGAATGTACTTTACCATTCATTCTTTAGTTTAAGATTTCTTTTCAAAATATAGCATACAGTGATGGCGTTCAGAATAAAATATATCAATATTGCCTCTCAGCTTTCTAAGAAACCCGTTTACAACATCTTCAACCTTACGCCAAATGCTTTTGTTTTGACTATAATTGATAAAAGAGCATCCTGAAGTTATTGTGAATGCTGCTTTTTAAATTGGTGTTGGTTTTACCTTTTCACTTCCAGATTTTAACAAAGAACACCATCACCACCCACTTAGTAAGGCCAGACAGCCTTATAAACTGCCTGCACACACTGCCTTCTGAACTGGCTACACTTAACCATACATTTAAATAACTTCAGTCTTCTTTTGACTTCCAAGCTGAGATATCTTGTTTAAAAAAAGGAAGAGAGGGCATTATAAATTACCCCCACGATTCTATACAAAGCCTTCTGCCTAAAAGGGGAGAGTTTAAACAACGTCATTTTACATAATAGTGCTTTCTTAATTGTTGTTTTTATTGTTTTGATTGATGCAACATCCTTCTTCTGAGCTTTTTTTCATCACCTTTTATAGTCATTCATTCCTTAATAGGAAGAGGATGGAGGGGACAGAATCACTTTCCATTTTACAGACAGAAAAACAAATAGTTTTAGAGACAAGCTCACACATCAAGATACCAAGAGAGCAAGATTGGATGCTTCGTCTCCCCACGCAATGCTCTTTTTAAAACTACCTGTCTAATTCTTTAGACTTCCATGTAATTTGCTAATAAATTTAAGCAGCTGAGAAAATCAAACAGCCCTGGTTGGAACTACAGATAATTTCCTGCAGAGTGTCATGAACTTCAATCCTACGGCATACCACATTCAAACTGTTTTAGTCCTGGATGTCTTCCCAGGGTCTAGTAACAATCATATCAAATTGAGCATCCACAATGCAGTAAGGACCATGCTAAACACACACACTCCTTTATACTGGAACTCTTAATAGGATTTTTGACCCTTTCTCAACTTCCTAGTGTTTAAATCCTACTTACCCTTTCAAAACCAGAGCAAATGCTACCTCCTTCAGGAAATCTCTCTTAATCCTACCCATTCCCCTCCTCCTCCTCCCGTTCTCCCCGCCCCAGGGCTAAAAGGAATCTCCTCTTCTGAACTCCCAGAAGTACTTTTCTGGCATCTTTTATCCCACTTAACATATTCTACTTTAATATAATATTGTATGTATCTTAACTCTGCTATCAGTCTGCAAGTTCATTAGGTTAGGATCCATATTACTTAGTAAGATTTCAATAGATGCTTTGTACAAGTCCATCAATGTATTATAGGGCTAGATAGTACAGGAATGAAAATAAAATACTGTGCATTTCCAAATGGGAGATTACCAAGGAGAATACATACACTCTTGAAAAGGTGTTAGAAAGGTGTTCTTAGATAATAGTAAAGGGATACCCAGTAGTTATCGTAATACACGCAAATTAATTAGATATCAAATTTTTATTTGATGCAATGGGTTTACCAAGTATTCCAATTAAGAACCACTGGCTGTTAGTGTTATCAGGACTGATCTGAGAATGGCTGTCCCTTTGTACACAGGTAACAAAATCCAAATTCCTTTCCATGGCTGCCAAGACCCTGTCTGATCTGGTCCAAGCCAACCTCTCCAGCTGCATGTATCCCTCAGTCACACAAAGCTCCTGCCCAACTAGCCAAGCTTTTCTTTTTTTTTGGCTTCAGGGCTTTTGCCTCGCCATTATGCTACCAGGAACACAGGGCCCCACCCTCTCACCCTCCTCACCACCCACCATCTACCCTGTGCTCTTAGAAAGACTAGGTGCTCATCCTCCAGAACTTAAAAGACCGACCAGGAAACTCTATCTTAAAATAAGTCACCCTAGGTGTCTCGGCTATTATTTTCTATCATAACAGTGTTTCCTCCTTTATCACATGTTGTACTTTTTTAAATGTTTCTTAACTTGTCTATCATTGGTCTGCTCCATCAGATTCTACGGTCATGATACTAGGGGGGACCACATCTGTGTGGTTACACTTAGACCTAATACCTGCTGTATCGTAGTACAGTAGGTTCTCAATTCGTTTAAATGAATGTATGAAATGATGCCAAACATGCATTTCAAACTGAAGTGCTTAAGTTGACTTTCGTGTCTTAATAAGCTTCAGTCTCAAATGTTGTAATGGTTAAAGTATTGAACCTGGGTTCGAATTCCAGTTTAACTGTTTACTAGTTGTGTAGCCTTGAGCACTTTACTTAAGCCCTCTAAGCCTCAATTTTTTAAAAAAGAAACCAGAAATAGTATCTACTGCTCAGAGATGTGAGAACTGAATAACAGTAATTCTCCCTCCCTACTTAGCTAT
Organism: Rhinolophus sinicus; assembly: GCF_036562045.2. Classification (NCBI taxonomy): domain Eukaryota; kingdom Metazoa; phylum Chordata; class Mammalia; order Chiroptera; family Rhinolophidae; genus Rhinolophus; species Rhinolophus sinicus. Next base: position 30,856,555 of record NC_133756.1, read on the forward strand.
TAAGCACTTAAAAAATTGTTGATATTATTATCCATATTAGAATATTTTTTGTCTCCTACTATTTGTTCTTTCCCTGACATCGTTTGCTTCACTTAAAGCAACACTTTTACGTTAATGAGGTTATTTTTTATATCTTTGTTTTGTAAACAGCTTCATTAAACTACACTGAGGCATGTAAACATGCCATAAACTACACTGAGGTTATTTTTCAAATGTGATCTTGCTCAAAGGGTGTTATAGAAAATGTGATAATAAGGAACGCTGACCAGCAACCTGTGTGTAACCATCCATGCTATATGGGGTATACAGGTATATCCCAACTGGGGAAATCTTTAGGAAATACTATGTTTAGATTTACTGAACAAATATGTATTTAGCATCAGTTTGTTCCAGGTAGTGTTCCAGAAAAATGTGCATTTTTCTAGGGGCCAGTGATGTATCAGTGAATAAATGGACAAAAATCCCTGGCTTCCTGGAGTTGATATTCCTGTATTATTCCCTATGATACAAAAGGATTTTTGAATTTTAGAAAATTTGTGAATTTTGTAAAAGGATTTCTTTTAAATAGTTGCACTCAGTGCTTAAATAGCAAGGCTCTATTCACCTATCACATGAGGTGTGTATATCGATAACAAAAAACAACTCTAACAGGTTGAAAGTGTTCCCAGCAAGGATCTGATAGCCATACCCAATCACAGCTGTTTCATTCCTTAACAGGTTACTCAGTGAGACACTTCCTGGCTGTAACTTCCTCCACTCCTGAAGCTAGCGGTGATAAAAATCGCCTTTCCATCTTACAATATGTAAAATCCCAGGTCTGAATATAATGTAAGTAGGAACTAAATGCTGAGAGGAAAACATGGAGGACAATGTAAAGCTTTGACATGATTTTAGCTGGCTTCAGAATCCTGAAAAGTCAAAAAGAATGTGCTTGGTCAATTCTGTTATTTAGCTAGAATCTAGATAACGTTTTATCAAAGGGTTGGTACAACTCATTAGTGGGCCATGAAATCGATTTTGTGAGTCGTGATTAGCATTTTTATTCCTAAATAGGAAAAAAAAAATCATAGGTACAACACAGTGTAAATCTTGTTCTATGAAATATGTGTATCATGTATGTATGGCCTAGTTACATACATTTATATACTGAAACATATATTTCTTATCATGAGTCAGATAAAAATACCACAGAATCTTCATATGTTGAGGAGAAGTAAGGGAGCTACGGTCACTGGTAGGTTCAAGAAAGAGAAAATAAGCTGAGTTTTATAAATGAGATAAAATTCAATATTAAAACTTCTAAATGTTAGTCAGCTCACAGATTTTTGTTTTAATCATATGAAGGAAGACGAGAAAGCATTATGACCAGATACATTTGCTTTTAATCAGAAAATTGTTCATTTAAGACAAACCTTTTTTAAGCTCTCTATGTACCACATAAAATATTCTGTTCAGAAATAAAACTAAGAGTATGCTGAGTTCATCTTGAAGTTCAGCTCCTAGCTTTAAAGAAGTGTAATTACCAATTAAGATTCAGCAGTCCGAGATCCTCTGTCCCCTCCCTGGAAGACTTGATCCTTCCTTCCTTTGTAAAATAACATGTGAATACCTAGGGCAAGGATTAGCCTCCTGCTAGAACAAAACAAAACAAAAATGTTCCTACCTTTACAGTTGGTAAATTCAGGTTTACCAACTGCAGGTTTCCTAAGTCTTGGCTGAAAATTATTTGTAGTGCTGTACAAATATTATTTGAAGTAGGAGCCTTTACTTATATTAGAAAAGTCATTTCTTAAGGTATTAATTGACATCCTCTGAATATTATTTATTTACATGGCATAAAAGCAATTAAGACATTTTAGGGAACACATTCAACTACAGATTAATGTGCATTTTTCTTTTGAACCATCTATCATTCAAAGGCTCACCCCTACCCTTTTCTACCCAAGGAGATAAATGTTTCGGAACCAGAGAGGCATATTTCCTTTCTGTCTGGTTTCTTAGAATTCATTTAAACGTGCTTATTGAAATTTCCTGTCATGCATGCAATATTTTAGCAAGATTCCCCAAATATATACAGCTTGCAGACTATAAATATTGCATGACAAGATTGCTACCAAGTTTTCTTCCTTAGGTAAACAATACCACAGTCAAAATCCCCTACATAAACAATTCCAGTTGGTATGTAAATGACATTAACCTAATAAAAGAGTAAGGAAAGCAGTTTTCCTCTAAGTCTTTTAAATAAATAGGTGTGAATATTCAAAAACTGTAAATGCCCTGGGGCATCAGGGCTCTTTGAGAGTTATCACCACTGATATAAAAGAGGACAAGAGGACTGCCCATCTCCAAAGTAAATGTCACTTTCTATAAACAACACCCAAACCAGAGCACAAAAAAAACAGTTTCCTCTTTAAGGCACTGTGTTAAAAAATAAAATTGAATTCCTTGACTTTTTTGAGACCAGTTTCCTATTTCTAAAAAGGAAAGATATATGTCACGACTAAATATGACTCCCTTTAAACAACTTTATCAGAACACTCAAAGTAAAGTCATCTAAGCTAATACACAAAAACTCATTTCCTTACACCTCATAAAACACTCTCGAGGCCAGAGTTTGGTATAACATTCTAGGAAAAAAGATAAGTATCAGAGGTGGTTGCCACCCTTTTAGCAATTCATTATAGGTAGGGTGTGAGAGATAGGATCTGGGACTGAAATTTTCCTCTTGTCTAGCTACCTCAGTGGTGGCAAAGAAATCAGATCTCTGGGACACCAGCTAATTTAATAGGCTGGAACTGACTAGAGAAATTAGAATTTTGATCTCGTTTTAAGCATTCCGGGTTTTATTACCTTGGTTTTAAAGGAAAGTAAACACTTAAATTTTGATTATTTCCAAGTTACAATATTGGCTCCCACAAGAATTAGAGGCTTTGACCATAGATTTCTATTTATCTATCTCTATGAAGTAGATATGTGAAGTCAGCTAGTTTAACACTGAGAGCTAGCAAATTGTCTTTTTTAGAAGAGTTCCTTTAACTCCACATAGCGGTTAAAGCACAGACTTTGGAATCACTAGGCTTGGGTTGGATGCCTGTTTGGCTGCTGTTTAGCTGTATTATCATGAACAAATTGCTTAATCTAACCTCTCAACTGAAAAATGGGAACGTTAATCAGTACCTACTAGACAAGGTTGCTATAAGGATTGAATAAGACAATGCGTACAAATAAATGGTAGCTCAAAGAAGACTGAGAATCAGAAAGCGAACTGTGTAGGAGGAAGAGGAGAAAGGGAAAGGGAAAACAGGATAAGGAATAGAGAAAGGAATAGGAGAGAGGAGTAGGGTCATAGGAAAGGGGTGAGGTGAGAGGAAAGAGAGATTCATGATTATAATAATCAATCACTTCTTTGTAAAGTATACCCACTGTACTTGTCAAACACATAGTCATATATATATACCTGCTTGTAGCCCATTATCCACCATTTTCTCCAGCTTTCACCTGAGCAATTCACCAAAAAAAAACAAAAACCCAAAAACACCACAGTCATGCTGACTGGGTTTCACTTTAAATTCATGACCACAACTAACAAGTGGTTTAAAAATAATTTGTTTTTCTGGCATTGGTGAATTCAGTTGCTCAATTACATAATGAAGTAAGTACCTAAGGGCTTCCCATTGTTTTCCTCTTCTAGCCTCAAGGTCAAAAGATGACAACTATGAATATGACACAGACATAACAATGTCCAGTAGAAGAGGAACTCTTTCTTCCTTGGAGATCCTTTTGTCAGCAACGAAAACCTTTCTTAGAAACCCTAGACGCAATCTTCCTCTTCTTTCTCACTGGACAGAATGGTATCACTTGATTATATCTTAATCAATCTTTGGCAAGGTGGATGAAACCATCGCAGCTGGATTAAATCAATCAAGTGTCACCCTGAAGAGGACCAACATTTTGTCACCCTAAAGCTGCCTTTTGGGGTATTGATTTTTAAACTGGTTATTAAGAAACAAAACACTCAGAATGTTTGACCCCACCCCCCTTCCCTGCCTAAGAGATTCAGATGGAAAGGTCTGCTTCAGGAAGGAAATCTTAAGATGTTTGCCTTAGCCTAATTTAAATTGTGTTTGGTGGATGGGAGGGCTCCAGGCAGGGGCCTGATAGCTGGGTCACCCCCTGTGTCCCATTGTTTCCTGGCTTGCCTAGCAAAAATTTACCTGCCAGATGTGTTCTGCTTTTCCTCAATTACCTGTAAATCAGTCACACTCACTTTGGAAATCTAAGATCCCGTTCCCCCCATTTTTCCTTTTTCCAAAATGACATATATATCCAATTTTGCCTCACTGTCTTTGGAATTTTCATGCTTATGTGAATTTCCCATGAGCACGCATTAAAATTTGATTTTCTGTTAATGTGTCTCTGTTAATTTGATTATAAGCCCAACTCGAAGAACTTAGAAGGTGAACGGAAAAGTATTATTTTTTTTGGCCAATCCCCCCCCCACCACCACCACCAGGAGCTGGAATGGGGTTCCTTTCCATCAACATACATGGCCACGAGCATAGCAGGAGATACCTGGAGAATTAGATTAGCAGAAGAGACTTCTATTGGCAGAAACATCACTGGATGGGACTAAAAGGGACATAAACAGTACAAAATGAAAAGAGGTCTTTGAATCTCCCAAATTTCTACAAGCAGGAAGCAGGCTAAGAAAACTACTAAGCTGCAAATATGTGCTATCCTTCATGAGAATGGAAGGATGACCCGGAGGGTGGGAAAAAGAATGAAGGTGGAGCCACAGAGAATTATTCTCCGGCACTGAGCCCTAATCAAGGAAATGCCAACCAGTGCCTAACTGGATTTCAGAACTGCTCTGGACCAGTTACTCTTGTGTGATACCCATTCCACTTTTTTGAATAGGACTGTCTATAGCAGTCATCCTCTGCCTAGCCTACCATTATATGCCAGGTGTGTGTGGAGGAAGATAATTTGTCTCTTTCGTTCACAGGCCTTCAGATCAAGAACTGTATTCAAGGAGCTATACTTGTAGAACTACATCTGAAAAGTCTCATTTACACCTAAGTTTGATTTATATGATGAGATTCTGAACTTTGAGGTGATACTGGAATGAGACTTTTAGGAACCTTGGGAGGAAGCGAGTACATCGAGCATGTGGGAGCAACATGAGTCATAGGGGGCCAGAACGGGGACTGTGGTAGCCAGTCTCCAAGATGGCCCCCAATGATCCCCACCTTTTGGCATTCACATCCTTATACAGTGTACACCTGCATTGCATCTGGGTTGTTCTGTGTTGCCAACATACTCAGCTGAAGTGATTGCATGTAATGAGGCTAGTTCTTCAAAGACCTTGTGGCTTCTGTCTTGCTTTTCCTCTTATATCACTTGCTCTGGGAAGCCAGCAGCCGTGTCATAAGGACACTTAAGCCATCATCTGGAGAGGCGTAGGTGGCAAGGAACTAAGCCTCCTGCAAACAGCCATGTGAGTGAGCACCGCCAGTTAAGTCTTCAGATGAATGCAGCTGCAGCCAGCAGCTTGTCTGTAGCCTCAGGGGAGCTAGTGAACAAGAATCACTAAGATATGCCCCTTCTGAATTCCTGGTCCACAGAAACTATGAGAAAATACGTATTTATTATTTTAAGTTGCTAAGTTTGAGGATAATGTATTAGCAGTAATAGATAACCCTTGGAGGTAGTTGTTAAAAATTCTATATTAATGTTTTCCTAAAGACTGCTTGTTCTGAGAGGCTCTCAAAATCAGTTATCAAAAAAGTACTGTGGCCCCTTTTAAAAGAAAATAGCAAAAAATGGTTGACATGTATCCATCCCATAAAAGAATAAAATATCAAACTCTGCAATAATGACTAGACAGTAAAAATCTGTTCTTTGTACATCATCTTCCATAATTCAAATAATTAACATTAAAATTATAGAGGCATTTCATCAACATGCCTAGATTGAAAGGTTTAATTCAGTTGTGGGTGCGAGTGAGAAAGCTAGTGGGGATGAGGAAGGGAAGGAAGGAGCAGGTGATAAGAAAGATATTACACAGCAGTGCAATGTGTTGGTTAAGAGCGTGGGCTCTGAAGCCAAACTGCATTCAAATCCTGGCTGAGTGACCTACCTCATTTCTAAAATGGGAATAATTATAGTCCCTCCCTCAGAAGATTGTTGTAATGATTAAATAAATACATGCTAATTACATAGCAGAGCCCCTGGCACATAGCATGTATTTAATAAATCACTTTCACCATCCTGGGGCTGTGGATGGGATAGAAATGTATAGATTTATTTTGGGTCACAAAGAAGATTCCATCACAGTGTTACTTGGCAAGTTATGCTGCTTCAATTTCCCTTCAGAACACCTCAGGAAAGTGCAAAGAGAAGCCCTGATCTAACTGGGAGGCAACTAAAACTATAGTAAGTGGCACCTGTATTTGTTTCAAGCACTTCCTGTCCATCAACAGAAAACCTGACGGGCAGCTTCTGCATATGCTCTACGTGTTAAAAGTTCCATCTACTGCGTGATGGGTGAGCAAACAATTTATTATCCAAGCTGCGACATTTCTGAGAATAAAATAGGCCCTAGATATAATTATACTTAAAAAGTAGGCTTAAACTGCAACTGTTCCAGGCAAGTAGCAATGAATACTTGCCCTCTGTGACTGTAGCACAAGTTCATAGAAAGAAGCAATACACATACTTTAATGGAATCAAACAATAAGATTTGCAACTATGCACAGAATAAAGAAATGCTATCTACTCTCAACAATTGCCTCACCAGAATTTGAACAAGCAGTCTATTTATATTTAAATAATTCCTCATAGGTGGCCAAACCCTTATAATAATGTCTACATAGCAATTGCACATAATAAAAATACATCTCAGAAACACCTGACTTTGTTGACGACTCTTATCTTCTCAAAATTCCCTCCTCCTTGCTCTCCATGACAGTACTCGCTCCCAATTTACGCTTTATTTGGTTTCTCACTTTTTTTTTTTTTTATGGGCTCTTCTTTCTCCCATGTCTGATATTCTTTCTCCCACTTTTGACATTCCCATGGCCTTTTTCTCATCCCACACACTCCCATTTGCTGAGCTTACACCCTCCCACTGCTTGAACTATCACGCTTGAAAGCTGATGACTCCCAAATCTTTACTAAATCCCAAGTCCTGATTTCTCTCTTAAGCTCTAGATCTGAGCTGTTCAACATGATAGTCCTTAAGCCACATGTGCTATGGAGCACTGGGAATATAGCTAGTTCAAACTGAGACGGCTGTAATGATCAAATACACCACATTTCAAAGACGTGGGCCGGAGAAAGTGAATGAGAAAAATATCTCAGTGATTTTTATATACATCGCATGCTGAAATGACAGTATTTTTAGGTATATTGGGTTAATAAAATATCATTAAAACCAAAATATCTGTTTCTGTTTACTTTTTTAAATGTACCTATTAGACATTTAAAAGTACATATATGGCTCACATTTCCATTAGATAGCACTGCCCTAGTCTCTGAACTTCTACTAATTATCTCTGCTCAAAAATTCCACCAGCACCTCAAATTCAGTATGTGTAAAACTGAACTCATCTCCTTTCAGTCCATTCTCTACACTGAATATAGAGTGATATTGGTAAAACACATATATAGTCATATCACTTCCCTGCTCAAAAATTGTATAATAGTCACTTTCAGGATACAAACAATAATAACCTAAGCCTCTCAATCTCTACCTTCAAGGGCTTGCAATGTCTGCCTCGCTCATTCTTCACAACCTAAATGAAAACTCCTGGAAGGCTGGCATGATGTCTCTCAATCAGAAAACATGAAAATGCATTGCAAAGGCACAGTTCATTTAAAGAAAATTGTTGAAGTGGTCTTTCACATGTGTCCAACCCTGTTTTAAATGTTTTGGGTGTATTTAATCCTTCTGACAACCCCATAAGGAAGGTACTGTTATTATTCCCATTTTACAGATGAGGTAAAGCACAAAGAGTCTAAAGAATTTGCTTAAGGCCAGACAACTGGTATCCGATGGGGGTCCATAGTGTGTCCTGGGAATAGAATACAGTCCCCTGGGGCTGGAGCATGGAGTGCCAATGAAGCTGCCAGGTAAGTTGGAGCCAGATCATGGCACACCTGACATATTTTCCTAAAGAGTTTGGATTTTTCTTCTCTAAAAATTGTAATTTTTGATTAGGGAAGTGACTGGCATAGTCTGACTGATATTTAAGGAAATAACTTGGGTAGTAGATGACTGAGAAGCGAGAGACTAGAGTGTTCCTTCATCTGTATTCTCCTTTTCAACACTAACATTTCCTTCAGGCACCCAAATTTTATATCTGGGAGTTATTGTGAACTCCCCCCTTATGGATTAGACAACTGAGTCCTATTGATTTGACCTCCTAAATCCTTCTCCAATTCATCCCCTCTTCTCTAGTCCCAGTGCCAATCATTTGTCACAGCTTCATCCCCTCCTACTGAGATCACTGAGTCTCTTTACTACCTCCAGTCTTCTTCCCTCTGGTTAACCTTCACATGCCCCCAACAGATCGTTCAAAAATTTTACTCTGATCGTGCCAACCATGAAGTTAAAACCCTTTCATGGCTCCTTATCAACTTCTGGCTCTTTTGCCTAATACTCAAGAATCTTCATGATTTCACTCTTGTCTACCTCTCCAGTATCAACTCCAGCCACTCCCCTACCTCCTGTGTCAGTCAACTTAAACTATACGCTGCTCCTCGAGTCTTGCCCCTGTATCTTTGCTCATATTGTGTTTTCTTCCGAGAACGCTGGTTCTCTCTTCATCTACCTAACAGCAGTTACTCATCACTCAAGACAACTCAGGCATTCTTTCCTTTGGGAAACCTTCTTATACACTCCTTTTTTCCAGGCATAGTTAGGTATGTTTACTCTGCACCCCTGTAACATTCTAATTCATCACACTAACATTTTGACTAGGCTTTCTTGAATAAGCCCCATCAGAGTGGGGCTGTGTCTTACCGATTGTCACTGAACGTTATTGACTATCTCCCCACCACAACCCGCAGTGCCTGGCTAGAGGCTAGGAATACAAACAGTGAACAAAACAGAACAAAATGCCTGCCCTTGTGGAGTTAACATTCTAAGGGTGGAGCCTACCTTCTTATTTATGCCTATGGTTCCAGGGCCTGGCCCTTGATGAAGTAATGTGATAAGGTTAGAAAAGTAGTTGGGTTCACCAACCAGTCTTTTCAATAATCTCTCCCTGTCAGTTTCTTCCTTAGGATCTTGTCCTTTTATCTATGTTTCCTTTTAAATTTCTCCCACATATTATTCAAAGCCCTTCCATGTAATCTAAAAGGAGTTATACTGGACTTAAAATTTCTAAACAAAGTTCTATGTTTATAGTGCACCTTCTCCCTTCTTCCAACTCTCATCTGTTTCCTTGTCACACTCAAGTCCCCATTTTCCTTGAAATCAAGTACCTTCTGGCTGTCCAGAAGTACACTTAGGTATTTTAGTACTTTGTTTTCCCAAAGTATTTCAGGTTCTAATTTACTTCTCCCTAATCTTCCCTGAATACCCTTAAAGTCAGAGCTAACTGGTCAGTATTATCTTCTCTACTGGAAAGCTTCACACTTTCTCATTCCCCACCCCGTGAGAAGGTCCTTCTTAGTACTCTTTCCCTCTACCATAGTACTTATCACCCTGGACCCCTGAGTTTAATTCTTTTCCTCCCTAGCACTTTCCGGAGTCTAGAACTGTTCAACAAAGTACTATCCATAAAGGAATAAATGAGTAAATGAATATATAATATACATACTTATATATTCTCTCCCCCTGAATTCAGCTGAGTATGATTTCCATCCTTCTCCCATACATTGTAGGGAGATCTACCAAAAGAGGCAGCCAGAAATACCCACTTTGGACCCAAGGTTAAGAAAGTCATTTTTTTTAACTGTTAAGAGAAAAATTTTGATTTAAAAAGCATTTTGATATCCCAGGTGATGTCACCTTTAGTGTGTACCTTTAGTACATGGCTTTTGCATTGTTTACAAATTCAGTTTCACCTTCTACGTGAATAAAGTGTGTGTTACAATAGTGTTTTCATATGTTATCCAAGTGGGTCTTTTCGCCAGGATTTGACTGGGCTTGAACTGAGGAGCCAACATACTATTCAAATTTAAGCATCCTGTTGGGTGTGTTTGGGAGTAGGGAGGAGACAGGATTCCTGCATGAACACAAAAATCATAAACTTTCTGAAGGGCAGAGTTATAAGAGGTCACCTGGATGCTCTGGGTCATGAATAAGTGGGAAATGGACCCAATCCTTCCCCTGCGTCTGAATCCTCCTCCATACTCCCCTCCCCCATACAAGACTGAACCTCTACGCAATGTGCATTTAGGGGCGATAGCGACCGCTCCTAGAACAAGACCTCTCAACCTCTTCTAGCCAAGCTCCGGAGATGTCAAAGATTCTTAAGGAGGGGTTTTTCCAATATGCCCCTGAGAGACTGCCCGTAGGCAAGGCGGACAGGCCCAAGCTGCGATGTAGAGAATTCGACGTTCGAGCGACCTCCTCGGAGTGGATTGAGTTAAATATAACCACGCGAATGGAATGGCGCTAAAAATAAGGCAACAGCTGGCCGGTCTACATCCCAGTCCCGGGAAGGGCGGGGGCCTGAGTGGTCTTGTGCAGTAAGGCCGTCCCAGGCCCAGGGGCGATGAGGCAGCAGCGTCCGCGGGCCTGAGCCGGAAGGCTAGCGAGGTGGGCCCGAGCAGTCCAGGGCCTGAGAGGGTCCCGGGGGCTGGACTCAGGCTCTCTCTCTGTGGCCTGAGGGGTAACTTTACAAAGGAATCAGAAACCCGGTGGAACTTGCCTGGACGTGACAAGGTGGAAGGGCTGGGCGCTGAGCTCCTGCCAGCCCTGCGGCCAGAGGGTGCTGAACCCTCAAAGAGGCCTGGGCGTGGCGGGAGATCGAAGTGCAAGGGGACCCGTGGCGGGAGGCCCTCGCGTGCAATCACGAGGCTCTCGCGGCGAGTGGCGCTGGGCCTTGGTACTCCCTTTTTCCCCACAAGCCCCTTCCCGCGCGCCCCTTGGCCCTGCGCGCCCTCCCGCGGCAGCGCCCCAACCATCAAGCCAACGATTGAAACGTTTCCAAAATGGGCTATTTGTTTGCTCCCAATAAATCGATCGGCAGTGATTAAGAAATCGATGTGACCTGGGTGGGCGATTCGCTCGCGGGGAGAGAAGGGCGCTTGCGCCCTGAGCTAGAAGGGAGGCCCACGGCGGGAGCGGGACTGGGAGAGGCGTGTCTCTCCAGGGCCACACCCGAGGACCCGCCACCTGGGCGCGCGACCCCGGCAGGCCGCGTTCCCTCGGGCGGCGAGGGGCGCGCACCCGCTGCCTGCTTTCCTCGGCCCTTCTCGCCTTTCTCTTTGGCGCGCCGGGGAGGCCGTGGAGGCCGTGGAGGCCGGGGGCCGCCGCGCTGCTCCGAGTTTTTTGTTGCTCCTCAGCGGGCTGAAAGGGGATTTTGTAAAGCGGAACAGATAAAAATGAGCAGTATCATATTGTTTGACAGAATGATCCCATATGATGAAGTGTCGGCTCCAAAGGGGGTGAAAACGGTGAATTCCTAAAAACCCAGCCCTGGGCTCCTCCGCGAGATGCGGTAGCCTGGAGGGACCCAGCGGACAGCCCGGCCCGGGTGCTTCGCGCCAAACCATGTCGGAAAGACGCGAGCTTTCAATGCCAAATCATTTTTAAGCCCCGATCCTGCCCAGGACCTTTCTCCTCGCGGATGAAAAGAACAATTTTCGAGAGAAAGGCTCGTTTTGATTAAATCTGACATGCTGCTGATAACTCCATGCTAATGTGAAATAATTAACATAATAGCCATAATTAAAAGCACGCTAACAATGCCATAAATTTATCACACAATTTTACTAGCTTTCTGCCCCTAACTGCTCTCTCATCGTTAATTAAACGTGTTGCCTTTTACAGAATGGATGTTTATACATATCCAATATAAATAAATTCGAAACCATTCTCTCTCTCTCTCTCTCTCTCTCTCTCTCTCTCTCTCTCTCTCTCCTCTTTTCCCTTTGGTCTCTCGCCATTTACAGGCACTTCTTCAGATGGGCCCTGAGTGGCAGACACCTTGAAAATAAATGAAGTTTTGAGATGCAAATCCAAACAAGAACGTTAAATTAGCCCTTTCCCCCTACTCCGAAGAGATCTGGAGAGATAAAAGAGCGGTGGGAAGTGAATTGAAAATTCCACTCATTTGAAAATAAAAATAATCTGGGTGGGTTGGGGACCGTAGTATCATCTCAGCCCTTCCCACGTCCCTCAGTGGCGGTCATCCAGGCAGAGGCTGATAACAGTTTAACAAATCTATGAAGATTGTCAAGAAGAAGCCGATTTGGGTTCTTGGTGGGGAGGTGGGTAGGAAGGAGGGATATATTCCAAATGGGCTCCACCCACATTTTGTTTCCCCTGCAATAGACCGTGGTTGCTCTCGGTGGGGGACGCGCTACGCGCCCCTCACTGCGCAGAACCTGGTCCCATCTCCCCGGATTCTAAGAAAAGTGCACCCGAGTCATTATTCTTACTTCGGGCCATCGATTTATTCAAGCCGTTGGCATAGTCTCTGACTTAAAGGAGGAGGAAAAGGGCATCTGGGTTTGCTCCGTCCTGGTGAGGGGTAGGTGGGCCATTTCCTCACCCCGCACATTCTGCCGGTGACCCTCCTCCCGTGTTGACCATTTAAGAACGCAAGTTGAGTTGTAATTAATTTCCCCTTCACCGTCATAAATTGTTCCATCCACTTCCCCCCACCCCATCTCACCCCCCGGAACGCACACACTAAATCTCCCCTCCCCCGAGATGTCTCAATTTCCTTCCAATCGATCCGGACTTCACTTTCTTGTTTCCTGTTGCTAGAACCTCGGTCCCCTTCACCACCATCACCAACCCCCGCCCCCGACGGCCCGCGTCCCGGTGGCTTCCCCAGCTGGGTACCACCGACTCGGCCCGCCCCAGGAGAAATCGAGGGAGCCTCATTCCATTATCCTTTGGCTGAAACGTTTCAAACATTTGAACAGGTGAGACAGCTGGCTTCCATCTTCTTTAAATCCCTCCTGGGAAGTTTGCTTGTTGTGCCCCAAGTAGTCACTTTCATTCGTAGTATGTGTGTACCCCTCCCTCTTTCTGCCTCCCCCAGTAACCCTCTGCGACTCAGAAAATATTTATCCACATTTCACTTTTCTCCCCCTCCCAATATTTCCGTTTCCTCTATCACATTTTTCTTTCCCCCACTAGTGTGTCACTTTCTGTATCTGTCTCGCTTCTTCCATCTCTCTGTCCTAAAAGTTTGGCGTTAACTGACGACCTGTGGGCTTTTAGCTGCAAAATGCAATTATTCGACAAACAAGATTTACTTAGCCTGGAATCTAGCTGGCCTACGGCGGGTCCCTGCACCGCGTTGGGGTCCCGCCCTGGCCCTTCCGCCCAGGCGGCGTCCCGCGGCTAGGACAGCGGGAACCCTCCTCCTTCCCACCTGAGCCGCTGCTTCGCCTCCTTCCCGCCCCGGAAGGTTGCGCTGGCGCTACTGTCCGCCCAGAAGGACAGCCAAGGCGGGTTCCCCAGCCGAGAGTGGCAGCGGGAAAATCCGCCGCTTGCACTGGAAATCGATATTAAGCGAGTGGGTTGGCGCGGGCGCCGGACGTCGGGGCCGCAGCCAGTCGGTCCTGCACGTCTCATCATTTAGCTAATCGAGTCGAAAAGTTTCTGTAAGGGCCAGACCCAGCATCAGATGGTAACACTGATTGAACAAGAGATTAGCACAATAGATCTCTAACCGAGGGGAAGCGTTGCTTTTCACGCTACGCGCCGTAATTAATGGTATGAATCAATTAATTTGACTTTTATTGTGTCGAAGGAAAAAAGCGCAACAAATGGAATTGGCGGCTGGGAGTTGTTCATCCCCCACCCTTTCCCCCAGGGAGGTTCCAATGAGACACCAGGGAATGGACGGATCAGGACAAGTCTTGGCCGGGGGAGGGTGAGAGGCAGCGAGCAGCAGCGCCGAGGGAGCCTGAGAGACAACCCTGGCGGGCAGTGGAATCGAAATTAGGCTCATTTAAGAGGCTACTTCAAGAAGATTGCGGAGGGCTGCCCCTGGAGCCGCCACCCTCCCCTGTGCGCGCACACACACGTGCACTTGTCCTCGCCGGCCCAGCCTCTTCCAGCGGCCCGCGGACTGCCTCTGGGGCTGGACAACCGAAGCTGAGCAAAAGATATTTCTGAATTTGTAAATTTCGGTTTCCTTTTTTTTGTTTGTTTTTGTCCTTCGGACCTTCCTTTTGTAAGGACTGGGTTGCTCAGACAGTTGCAGCCGCGACCTCTGCAGCTGGGGGAAGTGGGTGGCCAGCTCGCCGCTCTGGTCGGTTTCACCCGAGGCTGTCTAGATGGCATCGTAATCGGTTCGGAGCCTGCGGGCCACAAAGCGGTGCAGCTGCGGAAATCAACTCAGAGATGCATTTTTAGGGTCAGGTGCAACCGGGGAATCATTTAAATACAAAAAAACCTTGGAGTTTCGCGGGCATCTCAGGATGGAGTAACTACCCCTACTCTCCGCCCATTCCCAACCTGGAACGTCCTGCGGAGTGGGGAATCCTATGACCTAATGTTATATCCAGGAAATTATGGAGATGAAAGTCAATCTGTGTGTCGCACTGCCTATAATGAAGTAAGTTTACGGATTTTGGTTTTAGCTTTTTTTTTTTTTCTGGTGTGTCTAGGCCAAAGAAAGAGGGGGTCGTAGGTGAAAGAGACTACAGACTGAGGGAACCCGAAGCACCACTGTCCATTAGGAATCAAATCAGTTTCCTAGTATCTTCTGTAAATATTTCACTAATTATTTCCTCTCGGACCTCCTCCCCTTGTGCTCTCAGCTCTGGTGAGGCCGGCATTCCCCTCCCAGGCCTCAGCGGATAGACTGGGCTGGGTTTCTAGGAGCCGGTCACACCCGGTAGGCGCTTGCCGCTCGCTCTAAGGCGGCCTAAAAATACCGGAGGGAAGAGGAGGCGCACCGCAGATTCTCCGGGTCAGAAGCACTATTCGGAGGTGCGAGGTCAACGCGCCCCAGCAATGCCATACATTGGGCGTCGGTTTTCGGTCCCCCTTCCCAATCCCAGTTAAATCCCCAGTGTTTCCTACCATCACTGACTTTCCTTGCCCGGGAAACTCGCTGTGCACTGGCCGCATCCTCGCCTTCTCCTCCACCCGCTTTTCTGATGGTTTCCGAGGAAGTTAAATCTTGGAGAGTTTATCTAAGTCCTAAGAGGAAAGAATCCAGGTTAGTTAGCAGCAACTGAGAGCCTAGGCCGCCAGCATGCCCCAGGCCGACCCCGCTCCCAGGTGGCTGGGCTCCGCCGCAAGGGAAGTCACACCTCCGGCTCCCAGCGTTGTTCTGCCATCCCAGCCCCCGCGCGGCGTCTAATCTAAAGGCCGAAAGCTTTCTTCCCTGCCCCACTTGACTTACCCAGGCCGCGGCCAATCCCGGCTCCTTCCCCAGCACCTCATTTCCGACTTTTTCACATGCTAAGTCGTTTAACAACTCCCAGCAGCTAGTTAGGCTTCTTTATTTATAGGTTCCCTGTTATATTACGTCGTTTTTATTTCTCTCGGCAACTATTCTAATAGATTAATCAATAGACATTTTCTGACCTCCGGGAACCCCAGCTGATGCTGTTCTGGCGGCGCAGAAAAAAATACATTATATGTGTGTGTGTATATATATATATATATATATATATATATACACACACACACACACACATATATATGTATATAAACATGCCCACATCGAGCCAGGAAAGCGAAGGCCGGACCCCGGTGGTCTGGCTTTGGGGGGAGGGGGAGCGCTTCCCTTCAGTAGGTGTTTCCGCCGAATGAGCGCTGAGGCAGTGTGTGTGTGTGGGGGGGGGGGGGCGTCTGGAGTCTAATTCAAAACGGAGCCGGGAGTGCAGCCCTTGCTCGTTAAAGCTAAAAAGAATTAAAACCAAAAAACAAAACAGAGGCTACTAAGTTTTTCTTTAAAAAAAATAGAGTGGGAATCTCGTTCTCTGTTGCCCAGTCCCTGCCCAAAGAGTTTGGGTAAAAGGATAAGGGGCAAGGCAGAGGGGGCGGAAAGGCCAGGACAGCTTGAGCTGCCAGGTCCCGCGGACGCTCCCAGGCCCACGCCCTCACTCGCTCACACCCACTCTACCGCACCCACACCCACAGACTCCCTCGACCCCTACACTGGGCTTCAGCCTAGGCTGAGGTCCCCGGGCAGGCCAGGACGCCTTCGGGACCCGCGGGATGCTGGCGCACGGTGAGGCTCAGAGTTGCGGGTCCCTCGTCCCTTTGTTGACAATTCCCTGAACCAACTTGAGTTTGGCCGGCTCAGCCGCTGCCCTGACGTCACGCGCGGTCACGTGGCCCCGCCTCCCGCTGGATCTTTAAGTAGAAAGTAATCTATCAGGCCAGTCCTTAAAACGGGACTTTCGACTACTGGGGCTTCGGCGTCCCTGACACCCCCCGCCCCTCGTTGCCCCTGTCCGCGCCCTCCTGAGCTGCTCGGCGCCCGGCGTCCCGCGCCCGCCTGCACAGCTCCTGTTCCCCACGCGCGGCCCAGAGGCCAAGGAAGGCAGGCGAAGTGAGGGGGCGCGGCGTGGAGAAGCCGCCGGGGCCGGGAGAGGCAGCGAGCACCTAGTACCGAGCGCCAGAGAAAGCAGGAGTTTGCGAAGCGCGGCCGCGGGGGGCGGACCGCAGCGCCCGCCGCACGATGCCGGGCCGCTGAGTGTGAGCCAAGCCGGGAGGGCCCCGAGCCACCTACTGCCCCTTCCCATCTCCCAGTACCACATCTTTCGGGGGCGCCCAAGCCCCTTTCCCCTGAGCTCCGCGGCAGCTCCCACGACCCCCATCGCCTGCTGCTCCTTCCCCGCCGCCGCCACCAACCCCGCGGAGGGATGACCCTCTCCGGCGGCGGCAGCGCTAGCGACATGTCCGGCCAGACGGTGCTGACGGCCGAGGACGTGGACATCGATGTGGTGGGCGAGGGCGACGACGGGCTGGAGGAGAAGGACAGCGACGCGGGCTGCGACAGCCCTTCGGGGCCGCCAGAGCTGCGCCTGGACGAGGCGGACGAGGTGACGCCGGCAGCTCCCCACCATGGGCAGCCTCAGCCGCCGCACCAGCAGCCCCTGGCATTGCCCAAGGAGGCGGCTGGAGCCGGGGCCGGGCCAGGGGGAGAGGCGGGTGCGTCTGAGGCCGACGGCTGCAAGGGCGGCGTTGGCGGCGAGGAGGGCGGCGGGAGCGGCGGCGGGCCTGGGTCGGGCAGCGGTGCGGCGGGCGGCCTGGCCCCGAGCAAGCCCAAGAACAGCCTGGTGAAGCCGCCCTACTCGTACATCGCGCTCATCACCATGGCCATCCTGCAGAGCCCGCAGAAGAAACTGACCCTGAGCGGCATCTGCGAGTTCATCAGCAACCGCTTCCCCTACTACCGGGAGAAGTTCCCCGCCTGGCAGAACAGCATCCGCCACAACCTCTCGCTCAACGACTGTTTCGTTAAGATCCCCCGCGAGCCGGGCAACCCGGGAAAGGGCAACTACTGGACCCTGGACCCGCAGTCCGAGGACATGTTCGACAACGGCAGCTTCCTGCGGCGCCGGAAACGCTTCAAGCGCCACCAGCAGGAGCACCTGCGCGAGCAGACGGCGCTCATGATGCAGAGCTTCGGCGCCTACAGCCTGGCGGCGGCTGCGGGCGCCGCGGGGCCCTACGGCCGCCCCTACGGTCTTCACCCCGCGGCCGCAGCGGGCGCCTACTCGCACCCGGCTGCCGCGGCTGCCGCGGCTGCGGCTGCGGCGCTCCAGTACCCGTACGCGCTGCCGCCGGTGGCACCCGTGCTGCCGCCCGCCGTGCCGCTTCTGCCCTCGGGTGACCTGGGCCGCAAAGCGGCCGCCTTCGGCTCTCAGCTTGGCCCCGGCCTGCAGCTGCAGCTCAACAGCCTGGGAGCTGCCGCGGCCGCCGCGGGCACGGCGGGAGCTGCGGGCTCCACGGCGTCGCTCATCAAGTCTGAGCCGAGCGCGCGGCCGTCGTTCAGCATCGAGAACATCATTGGAGGGGGGCCCCCGGCGCCTGGGGGCTCCACGGCGGGCGCTGGGAGCGCTGGGGTAACTGGGGGCACCGCGGGTGGCGGGAGCGGCGGCGCGGCGCAGTCCTTCCTGCGGCCGCCGGGTACCGTGCAATCAGCAGCGCTCATGGCCGCGCACCAGCCACTGTCACTGAGCCGGACGACGGCCACCATCGCGCCCATTCTGAGCGTGCCGCTCTCTGGACAGTTCCTGCAGCCCGCAGCCTCGGCCGCCGCCGCCGCTGCCGCCGCAGCGCAAGCCAAGTGGCCCGCACAATAGGGACGCGCAGGTGGCGGGGACGCTGGGCCCGGCGGCGGCCCCCGGCGGCGGCTGCACTTCCTGGCTGGGCGCCCCGCCCCGGTCCCGGCCCCCCTGCCCAATCCCGGACTCGGCCTTTTCTCTATTTCCTCCCCCCGACCCCTCAACACTGACCTCCGCGGCTTCCACCCTCTTGCGAACACCTAGGTTGGGAGCAAACTCTTACTGCGTGCCCGCCGGGAATAGCTTTCCGTACAGGTAAAACCGAAAACCTAATTTTCCAAAAATGTACCCTGACGGCGCCTGCTCGCAGTACCGTGGGGATGGGAGGGAAATTCTTTGTACATATTTGTATAAAAATTATTGACTTTCCTTTTGGGGTTTTTATTTTTTTAAGAAAAAAACAAATTCAGTAGATTTAGAGCTCTGAACTTTCATTTTTTTTGAAGGTTCACTCTCCACAGTTTTATGTGAGAAATAAATGTATAGAGACGTTGGGAGATTTTAAATATAAAAAAAATTTTCAAAAGGCGAGAAGTGTCATTCTATTATAAAAGTCTGTTTATATATGAATGAATATATATGGTATTCTAAATGTTATTCCATCGTGTTGTACACAACTTTGTAAATAAATTTTTAAAATGCTCAGCCTAGTGTATCATTTAGGTGTCTTGATAAATGACAAGATTTTAAAATGGTATTTGCATTTCATCTTTCCCAGAAATTCAAGGAATTTCAAGTAATGACCTTTTCAAACTTTGCTAATTCATAATTTGATTGTAAGAAAAATTTAATTGGCAAAAGTAAAGAATATGCCTAATTTAAATAGTATTAATATTTTTCTTTTAGTTTTTCACATAAAACCGGGATGTGGGCAATGATCTCATTCATATCAATCCACTAAATCTAAATGACCAGATATTTCTGTAGATAAAATAAGCTGCCATTAAAAAAACCAACCTTAGTCTATACAACTGGCACAATCTTAAATTTTTTAAAACACCAATTTATATTTTTTTACAATGAAGAATTGCCAAATGCGAGTTTTTGATCATTTCACTTGTCCTTTTAAAATAATGTAAATTCCAAACATCCCCCATTTTAGCGTTTAAATCTTAGGTTTTGAAATTACTTGAAAACCAAAGTGGAAGTGGTAAATAAACCCAGCTGACTTTCTAAAAGTATGTTACAGCAGTTTAAATTTTGCAGTGGAATTGTATTATATTAACCTGGTAGATAATACGTAGTTGTTTTCTTCTTTCATATTATTTTCAAATAAGCTACCTCTTTTCTATGGCAATAATCGATCCATAACATAATTTTAATTTCTGAAGGATTCCTGTGGATGCCTTCTCTTGCTACAACCGAAGGCCTTAATAAATACCCTTTTATAAACATGTGCACATCCCTCCCCACCCCACCCCTTTTTTTTTACTTAAAAAAATACGTATACCTTAGACTGGGTGTGAAATGCGAGATCATAGGGCAGGAATGTGGCGATGTCCTCGTAGATTATTTTTAATGTGCATTTCAGCTGTTGCAACCTTAAAAGTATTAAGGTACAACAGAAACATCTAGACGCCGGAGGCCGGTTCCCACCACCACCAACACAGACTCAAACGGCATCAATTCTAATTATTTTGTAATTCATTTAGCTGTTAACGTTTACTTATACGAAATCGCTTTTTAAAGCTGGAGCGGGTAGCAGTACTGTCAACTCGGCCCTATGTATGTCCTGTTTGTAAAACACCGCCATCGTCCCTGGCGCCAGCGTCCACCTTGCCTCCTGGTCGCGGAGATGCCTCCCGACTTCGGATCCGAGCCTTATTTCTCTGCTGTCAGCGTAGACTAAGTCGCTTTCAAAGACCCTTCCTCACAAACACCGATCTGTTTTCCGGGTAAACAGTAAACATTGTGTCTGAGTAAACATTCCTTCTGCATCAGGGTCCTAAAATAAAACAGGATGCCGGGGGTGAGTTAGTTCAACTTGATAAATAAGAATCTGATAATCAACCGCTGCCGAAAGGAGCAACAGAAACGTTTCACGGAGAAGAGCTTATGGACCACACAGTCTCCGGGCGGGTTCCTTCTAATCTCCTTTTACAAGGAAAACTAAACGGATCTAAATTTGTTTGTGTGTTGCAGCTATAAAAGTAACAAGTTGTTTCACAGTTGTGTCTGGCTAATCGGTTTTTACACAAACAGCAAATGGTACATGATTTGTGCAAACACAGAGGTTATTTCTAAATATAGCTGACACCCCTGGGAAAAGGGAAAGGCAGGGCTTCTTGCATTCACTTTTAGCCTCAAGAAGCTGCTGATCCAAGGCTTCTAAATGACATTGGATAACAGGGGCCTCATTCCATCCCTGATCCTTTGTTACTTATAAAATTACTCGCTCATATTTCCGCGCATAGCAGCAATACCGGCCGAGCCTGCGCCGGCAGCTTGACACTCAGCCACAAGCCGCCGCTTGAGATCTGCAGGGCTTTTTCCAGCGATGCCTTAGGCGGTGGGGTGTAGAGGAGGAGAGAACCGCTGGCAACTTCCAGCCACTTCTTAACCTTGAACGAGGCTAGAGATGGTCCCCTTCCTTTATTTCTAGGAGGATAAGTGACTCTCAGATCCAGACTCCAAGCCCGCAAAGCGGCTGTTTAAAGTCCTGGCAGATATCTAGGAGATAGGCCTGATCGTACACCTCTGAAAAGCTCTTTTTGGTTTAAACTTGCTAAACCACGAAGGTTTAGAGCAGAAGGGAAAATGCAAATATCATATAATGAACGCAAGCATTTAATGGGGGAGGGCTGGCAACTCATTTGATGTGACCGAACGCGGGCACCAGCAACGAAAGGCACTGAAATCGCCTCTTACACTGAGATTTAAAGGCGACACGACTAATATCTGTTATTTATTCCACTTAGGCAGACTTATTTGTAACAAAAAGGGGTTGATTTTAATGGGGAGGATTTTAGCTTTCGGCTACATAGGAATTTAAACTGGTTTCCACTTCCTCCGACCCTCATTTCTAGAAAGGCAATCCAGTTCTGAAGCCTGTGATCCTTAGAGCATCCCCTGGGCGGAGTCCCTGAGTGGGGTCCCCCGCACGCAGTCCCTCGGGGAATGGAGAATGGAGTCCAGGAAAATGTGAACAAGCAAAATACTTGCATGGGTTATGCAGGGCTTTCGCTGCAATGGCGCACGTGGCCTGCAGGGGGCAACGAGCAGATGGAAAAACTTCCCCATTTGTTTCCGAGGGTCCAGCCCAAGCCCTCGGAGGCCTCTCCTTGCCTCTCAGACTCTGAGCACGCTGACACCCTCGCTCATCCTCCAGGCCTGGGACACCCAGGTCGAATCTCGAGGAAGCTGCTTTCTTTGGCCTGTCTCCTGGAAGGGACAGAGTCCCGAGGGGAATTTGTCCTAAAGATTGGAAAGCAATAAAGTTTAGTGATGAGGAAACATCGACTTAGAGGCAATTAAGAGTTATATTTGTGGTTATTTATTTTACATGGTTTATAGGAAGAGTCTTGGCAGGAACATGAAAGGCTTATATGTATGTGTGTGGGTAGGGGGTGCGTTTTAACGTGGGTTCTTTGATTAACTTTCCTGAGGAGAATGTGATCTGAAAGAAAACCAGTTCGAGAGCCATGTGTCCATTGGAGCCCACCTGTGTCTGTGATGGTGGCGAACTGCATCATAAATCAGTGAGTGGACTCCTCTTTGCTGTGGGGTGGGTGAGGAGGTTGCCAGGGCATTTTCAGAGTTCCCAGGAGAGTCGCGGCTGTATGTATGTGTCTGTTTCATGGGAGGAGATGACAGGAAGCAGAAGGAGAAAGGCCTTGTGGAGGGGTCCCAATCAGGGATTAGGTATTTCCTGACTGTGACCTTGGACAAACTGCTTGGTTTCTTTGAACCTTGCCTCTACTGTGAGAATGAGGAGTCTGCCTCCCTGATCCTTGGGCTTTCAGGATGAGGTGATTTGGTGTCAGTGAAAAATGTGTTATAAACTGCGAAGAGCTAAGGACACGTAAAGAGTTTTGTTGTTGTTTGTTTTTAATGGCTTCCTGGACAGAGAAACAACTTTGTTCAAACATCTGCAGCGTTTGGATTGGTTTTGAACAACTCGATTTTAAGTGTGAAAAGCGTTTTTGTTTTTTTTTCTTCGCAGAACCTATCCCAGCCCCCTGTTACCTAAAAGGATGGAGCAAAAGAGGCTGGTCAGAAGAGGCTTTTAAAAGGTGGAGTCTCCTCCTGATCCCGAGTCCTTCGACCACAGCCCTGGGCCTGCGGAGAAGCCGCGGTGCCCACCCACCTTCACCTGCCACCCCCAGTTCCAGAGGCCTGGCGCATTTCCTTCTGGGTGAGCGGTATTATGCTGTTTGCCCCTTTGCTTCCACTATCCGAGGCAAGTGGGGAAACCTGAGCCCTCCGCTGACAGACGCCCATTAGCGCAAGCCGCGGCCACCGGGGCGAATTAAAGGTAACCAGATCCCAAACCCGCGGAAAAGACCACCCTCCCTTAGCTTCCTTCCAACAGTTGGCAGAGTTACACCCAGAGCCAACTCCCTCTTAACCCACGCCCTCTCCTTGCCTTCTTAGGAATGTACAAGCCATTCTTTGCTCCCCGGGGGCAAAACCAGCCAAGGAGGGCGGGTGCACAGAACAAAAATTGAAATGTTGCAAAATAGAGCCGAGGGGTCCTAAGAAAGCATTATCATCATATTTTTACTTCTCGAAGAGAATTCTGATGATTGTCTTACATCAGAATTTCTTAAAATAAGAATTAAATTAGTCCCTCCCCCACTTTAATATAAAATTAGTACCAAAAACCCTTCTTTTCCAAGATGATTTTGGGCTTACGTGCACAGCTCCATCCTGTCTTTGGCAAGGTGGGGAAGTAGAGGGAACACCTTTATTCCCTGAGTCCTTAGGGGTTGAATTTTGGAGGCATCTTTATAAAAGCAGCCCTAGAAAACATCCCCCACCCCTCTTTTCATATAGGCCCAGAAAGTTCCGTGACTTCCCCAAGGTCACTCAGCCGCCCACGTGTAAGCCATAGAAATATTCAGAGGAAGAAAAATTGTTCTCTACCTAGGAAGGATGTCCCACTTGAGGAAAGGGTAAAAAGCGAACCGTGGGACAAGGAAGTTTGGGAGTGAAGAAAAATGACAAACATAGAGAAGCGCTGGGCCGAGTGGGACTCAGCTCCGGAAGGGCGAAGACCTAGCCTCCTGGGAGGTCCCGAGTCCCCGGGGGCCCGCTGTCCCCCAACCTGCTGGCACCGCGCCACTCGCCCAACGCTGAGCGGTTCTGCGGGGACCGACGGCTCGATTCCCTTCTTGCCTCGTGATTTGGGAGGGGAAGATAGAAGGCGGGAACTCCAGGTCCGAACCTCCCCTCACCCCGCGGGACAGCTGCCCCGCCACAGCACTCGGAAGTCGCGAGTCGGTCCCCACAGGCGACCCCCAAAGCCCCCTCTCGGGTCCAGCTTTGCGCCAACTACAAAGGCTTGGCCTGCGGCACTCCAGCACCCCCTGCCTGGAGGGAGAGAAGGGGAAGAGAATTTGAATAATTTGGAGGGAAACCCATCCCTAAAAGGCACCCACTGCGGGGGTGGGGGGCTGCGGGGGAAGCAGAGGGGACTCTCCCCCCGCCCTCTCCAGCGGCGCCCCACTTGCAGGCGCTAGGGAAGCTCGCGACGTGAAACCAATCCCTGGGTATGAACCTGGGATCTCTGGGAACCAGGGGCAAATTGACTACGCTCTAGTTAGGCCACAGCCATGGCGAGTCTCAAGGACTCTGGAGACCCGGCCAGGGTGGCGGACCGACGGGAGTGTCCCCAACCCGGGCCTGTTCATCGGGCCGCCAAATGTGGCAAGTGCTCTTCTCCGCCATCCTGGCCCTGACCGCTGCCTCTTCAGCGAACTAGGCATTTGGAGTGCTCCCTCCCGGGATCCGGCAACAGGAGCTGCACGCGGTGCAACGTCTTGCTGAAGAGAGGAGCTTTGGTGCCTTTCCTCTCTCCATCTCTTCCACTCTCCTCTCCACAGATGGTAAGCGACACTCAATTTTCTCCAAAATATCAACAATACATTTTCCCTTTACCCCTTTCCGCAAGGGACGCGTTCCCGGATTGCAGGGAGCCTTGCTGTCAGCGCCAGAGCAACAACAAACCCTAAATTTTCTCTTACTCTCAAGTTTCACCTGGGAGGCAGTGCCTCCTCCAGGAAGCCTTTCTGAGCCTCCCAGCTCAGGTTAGTTGTGCCGTCTTGGAGCCTACGGTACCAACTAATGAATGATCCGTTGTCACCAATGCCTTAGGGGGTTCCTTACTGTCTAACATTGCTGGCCACAAAAGGGACGATCAAAAATGACTTGTCCTATAAATGACAAGGTAAAACCATGGGAGTAGGGATGAGGAATCCTGAAGGCTGTTAATTGATCAAGTCAGGTCTTTCTCAAGAGTTTGGGGGACTATTTTCTTCCCATTCCTTTTCTTCAGTCCCCCCCCCTTTTTAAATAATAAATGCCTTTATAAATACCATGTAAATTTTTTAAGTGAAGGAATTTAAAAATAATTTTAAGATCTAAAAAGTATAAGGCACACCAACGTTCATAATGTAATTGGATTTTCTGGAATATATTCTCTACCCTAGTGAAATTAATTGAAAACTCCTTCTAAACTGAAACACCAGCAGTCACTTCCACTTGCTACCTAATGGAGAAAACTCCTCTAAAGCACCTCCTTCAGCTAACCTCTGTTTCAGTTCTTCCAGTAGAAGAGGAATCACTACTTCACAAACAACCCATTGCAGGGAGGGCATCTTTATTTGTGAGAGTGTCTTTACTTTCATGGAACCCTTTTATTGCCTTTGTAAAGTATAGAGAATCTGAGAGTCCCTTCGTTAGATTTTAATGTTAAAGGTGATCATATTATCACCTGTTGGGTTTCTTTATCTAGAAACACAAAGAATTCACTATCGTTTGGCTTCTACATTCAAACTACTCTTTGTGGGGAAAACAGAGCAAAAGCTAAAGCTTTGAGAAAGCCTCAGGATTCTGTATTAAGTAAACATGTTCCAAGGTGGTCTGTGGGCCTTGCTCTGAGACCCACTTGGAAAACACTTCTTATTTACCACCTCCTCAGGGTTGGGTTCATACTACACTGGTGGTAAAAGTCTTGTGGGATGGCGGTTGGAATCTCATGTTCTTCGCTTTTTTTCTTAACCAGAAAAAAAACATTTTTAAAAAGTTAAATCATTTAATTTCCCTTTCATTGCTGTAACCATTGTCATAAAAGTTACCTCTTACCTGTCAGTCATCCAAATCATTCACCAAACTAGGAACTCGGATGTCTTCCTTGAAAAATACTCATGTAGATTCTATTTAATAAAGAGAAGAAGAAAAAAGAAGTAAAACCCCAGATTATTTGGCCATCACCCTCCAACTGAGATGAAGATAATATGCTTTTTAGTGTTATACACTTAATGATTTTTTTTTTTTTTTGCAAATTTATATCTAGTTCATGTGGAACCTATTGATCTAGTCTTTATACAGCCCAGTTAGCTTCTTTCTTTGCCAATGTTACAGATTATACCAGTAAACCATCTCTCAAACTCTACCATTTTGCAAATGTAAATGTTGGTTACAAGAGCAAGGTGGTATCAAGATCAGCACAAGTTAATCACAACCACTGTGAAACCTCTGCTTTATTGATGGTACTTTAACAGCATCACCTTTCCACACACATCAGGAATTATGGCTGTATGATAGAGTTGCTCTTGTTGCTGGAGAGAATCTAGTGCAAGAATTAATAGGTTGGATTAAAACACAAGACTAATTCCTAGTCCTAGTCTTGACATTGAACTTGGAACTATCTGGTGGACTCTATATTTGCCCACATAAAGACCACTACTGAAAATTTAGCTGAAAGAAAGAGAGGAATTATAGTATTATATAACTCATCATTTAAAAATTTTAGTCAACAGAACTATTTAAGAAATTGTTTAAAACCTTAAATTCACTTCTGTTTTAAAATCTTACTTTCACTTTTGTCTTGCTCGGTTATTCCAGGATATCTGTCATTCAAACCTCCAGCCATTGGATGACTCCTTTACTCTGATATTGATAATGTATATTGTAAATCAGAGTACGGGATTGAATCACCCCCTCTACCACCACCACAAATGACACTGGTTAAGTCACTTGAAACTGTAAACCTCAGATTATGATAATTCATTGGGCACCCATGAGGCTCAATGAATAACTTGAAGAAGCTCCATAGGAAACTGTGAGTGCATCCACCCTCTACTCTGGGAACCCTCATTCTACTACAGTACGTTCAATATACTTATAATGGGTTACTTGCATTTATTTATCTGTTGCTTTAAAACAGTCTTACATAAATGAGATGAAGTGTGAGAAAAAATTTATTAAGTTATAAAAGCTAAAAACTTACCATGTAAGAGATAACTATACTGTATTTTCAAAATTAATGTGCTAGGGAGGGTTCATTATTTAAGATAAGGAATATTCTGGAAAGAGCCTGTGTTTTGGATCTGATCATCCTATGGGCAAATCTGGGTTCTGCCATTTCCTAAATGTGACCTTGATCAAATTTATTTGGTCTCTCTGAATTTCAGTCTTCCTAGCTATAAAATGGGGGTCATAATATGAAGGTTTGCTATGATAATGTATTTGGAGTGCTCAAAAATGGTGACCATTATTACTTTACAGTTTTTCTGATTTTATAGCAGTCATATGTTCATGAGGCTACCTTTATTTTCTCTCGGATATCATATACCAATAGTTGTCACATTTTGTATTTAAAAATGAAGTTGCTGAAACCACTATCCCTTCCATCTGAGCTAGGTATCATTTTTGTGTTCTCAGAACTTAACAAATGTGAAACAATTTACTCTGTAGTGCCACTTGGTACATCACTTCTTCACTTTCAGGGTATTTTTCAGTCTTGTGGATGAGAGGTCTTGACAATAGTCATTAAAGATATGATAGCACTTTCACAAGAACAAGGACAGGTGCCTTATGTCTTTGCTGAGCTCTCGTCTAGGTGGACTACTTTTAACATTTTTCTAGATCTCCACTAAGATTTCACTAGAAGTTGCTATCTGCCTAGATTGGATCTGACTAGGTAAATACATATTTTTGAACTTGTAAAGGCCTCAGTTATACTATCTGGTTAATGGGAGGACGTGATGTTGCACAGTTAAAGGTGGATGGAATAGAAGTCAGCTGATTGAGGTTTGCTGCCTGGTGACAGTGGCTACGTCACTTGAAACTGGAAACCTCAGATTATGATAATCTAGTGGAGACACTACATGTTTGTTTAGCTTACTTAAATTAAACCAAACATCACTTTAAAAGTGTGTGTATGAGAGAGAGAATATGAATGAATGAATGAATGAATGAATGATTGAAAAAACATTTAAATGTAAAGTTGCCCTGAATTTCACTCAATGGGCATGAGACACAGAGAAATGAAGCAAAAGTGGCACCAAGTTAGCTATTTCACAGTTACTCTCAGTTCCTTTATGCCTTTTACAGTGTGAGCATCTTGCTATAGAAAATGGGATGGGATCTCAGTCTTTAAATACAACACCCTTATTTTTTGTACAACATGGTGCCTAAATGCAAGCCAGCAATCACATCTAGAGCTGAACCAAAGAGGCATTGACCAGTTTCAACAATGGAGGAAAAGATGGCTGATAGATTAACAATAGATGCTTGTATATTATAAGGGCAAATTGAAGGGATTTTGTGACTAATTTTTATTATATTTGATTTTTTACCTTACATGTTACTTAAGAATCTAACTGCTGCACAGATGCAATACCCTACTCAAAAAAAAAAAAGAAAAAAAAAAGCAATTCCCATTAACATCTGCCTTACCAGAGTTGTTCTTGGAATCAAATGAGATAATATATGTTAAAGTGTTTTACAAAAAATTCATGGTATTATAAAATGTTTCTGTCCTCTGGACAAGACTTGGCTGCGAATCCATTTAAATGGTTTTACTCTGTGTTTTCACACCGAAAGTGAATTGTAGCTGAGTACTGAACAATAATCACAACAATAGTAATAAGGATAGGAGCTAAGAAGATTAATTGACCACTTACCACATGTCAGGAAATGTGTTTAGTGCTTTAAGTGGATTATCTCAATCAGATACTGCTTTGGGAGGCGTTCTTCCTCTTAGATTTCTATCCTCTAGGCTCTCCTAGGGTTATGTCAGTTTTAAATATTATATATGCTTCCTGGGAAGCCTTCACATTGTGTGTGTGTGTGTGTGTGTGTGTGTGTGTGTGTGTGTAGTCATTTTTTTTCTTATACAGCTGAATTTAATAAGAAGTGCTAGGTGAGAAAATACTTTTTTTCTACCCAACATGTTTCTATGGGGAGGAATTTTCATTGGAGGACTTGTGAACCTTTCTCTTCTACTTCCTCTCCCCTGAGAGAGAGAGAGAGGATGATTTATCCGATTGGTGAGTCTGGAAGAAGAAATGGGGCATGGTTTGGACCTGCCTTTTTGCAGAGAGGATGTATTTTGGTTTTAAGCCTCTGCCATGCCATGACATTAGCAGAACATGATCTGTACTTGTGGTTGAGGTCTGCAACTGTTTATTGCTGCCTGGGACTGGGTAGGTAAGTCTGACTAGTTCAGCAACTATTGGGTGCACATCATTTAATTTGGCTTTCATTAGCCATAAAGCTAATATTGCTTCTATCTGACTCCTGTGTCTACTTCTTAATTGGTTCTAAAGTTAGATGAGAAAGAGAAGGGTTATGAATTAACTACTTAAAACTCTGACAAGAGGCAGTATAAACGAATGGTAAACAGTACTGTTGTGGAAAGGAGATTGTCTAATTTCAAATTCTGGCTGTGTCCCTTATCAGCTGTGTTACCTTATGTAAGTTACTTAAACTCTCTGTGTTTTAGTTACCATATTTGTAAAATGGGGACAATAATAGTACCTACCTTTATAGACCTGGTAAGACGATTAAATGAGTTAATACATGTAAAGTGTTTAAAGTAGTCTTGGGTATATAATAAGTATTCAACAAATGTTACCTTTTCTTATATTAATACTAATCACTCAAGGATACAATCTAAATAATTGCAAATAATTTGCATTCAGCTCCTAACTGCCCTCCTTAAAAATGTTGATTCATTGACTATCAGCGCAGGAAACTTCTACTGTGCTAAGCATAGTAATTTAGTCTTTTTTCTCCCCTTTTCTCTACTTGCAACTATCAATAGGAAAGGGACTCACAGTGACATTCTTTGGGGAGACTTTTACACTTCTTCCATGAGTTTTTTAGGTCAGTCCACTGTAATCACTCTTATTTAAGAATCCCATAGCATTTTGCCTATGCTATACAATTTAGCAAATAAATATGTGCTGTCATATGTAATGGGGTGCTGAATAGGGCAAAATTATTTTTAAAAGATAGAATCACAGAATCACCTGAATGGCTCTCCTTAGGGTGCGAATATGTTGCAGTAATATTTGGGAGACATTTTATTATGAGACATTTCATGCAGAAAAACTGAAAGAATTTTGCAACCAATGCTTGCATTCTCACCAATCTACTATTAATACTTTAGTACACTTGCTTAATCACATATTTGACCCAGCTATCCATCCTCTGATCTATCCGTTTTATCTTATTTTTCTGATGCGTTTCAAAGCAGAGTGTTGCAGTAATCTTTTGAAATGCCACCCTTTGCTTCTTTCCTTGGAATCTCCTGCAACTCCTTTACTTCCTCTCAGAGGCAGAAGCAGTGTGGCCTGGTGAAGAGGGTCTGGAGCCTGACTTCAGGACTGGAAATCCAACCCTGCCATTTACCCGCGATGTGACCTGTGTAACCTTACTGTTATTTAGTGTCCTCATCCGTAACCAGAGGATAATAATAGTACCTACCTCATGGAGTTGTGGGAATGCCTGTAAAGTGCTTACAACAGAGCTTGGGCAGCAAATAATTGTAGAGTACTAACTGGCATTAGGCAATTAATACCTATGAACTCATTTAACTCTCACCAAAATCCCATGAGGTACTACCATTATTATAAAATATAATGTATTCTAGCTGTTATTATTTCTTATAGCCGAAGTTCATAGTGAAAAAAAAAATCTCTGCTTAGTTTTCAGGTTTTAAAACAGACCTTTTGAAGTTCATAGCAAAGAGAATACTTTGGGAAGGAAGGCTGTTTGAAAGAAATTGGGCTCTTTGCCTGTGAAAAGCCTAAGTATTTTGGGGAAAGTTGATGTCATTAACGATTGATTTTGGAACAACCAATGAAGAGTCTCACTTGGCCAAATTCTGGAAAGTCTCCTAGCCTTGGGTAGGGAGAGGAGAAGCCACCAGGGAGAAACTGATGAGGGCATCTGGAGCCCGCCCGAAGCCAGGCTGATTCCCAGAGGTGGGGTAAATGTTCCTCTGGATGGATTTGGGGATTTGAAAGCAGAGAACTGTGCTTCCTGTGAATATTTGTTGTGTTCTTCAATACAATCTTTTATTTGCCCACAAATGGGCACAGTCGCCCAAGCTTTCTTACCCCATCCTGCTTACACGAAGGCACCCGACAACTGAGCAGAACGACCAGGTAGAAAAAGGATCTGACTTCTTGGGCCAGCCCTGCCCCTCATCCACTGAGTGATTTGGGGCAAGTCTTTTAACCTCTTCATGCCTCAGTTTTCTCAGTATAAAATGAGGTGTAGGAGATTAACATATATTTCTTTTGTATAATTGGGTTGAGTTACATGTTTGAATCGGTGCCAGGGCTGAGATGAAGGAGAAGCGACAATATAGAGCAAAGACTGAGAACTTACAAGACAAAGTAGTTGGAGCCAGAAGCAACTGCCATTGAATCTAAGCCCCTAGGTCTTTCCAGAGATGTTGGGAAGGGCACTGGATTTTCCACAGGAGGTGGAGTGAGAGTTTGAGTCACTTTCACTAGGTCTTAAGAGGCAGGGAGTCCTAGCTGCCATCTGGATTACGAAGAGGTTTTGACTAGATGCTCTCAAAATTCTCTTCCAGCTCTTGGATTCTATGACTTATTGACTATAGAGGGTGAGGAAAGGAGCAAAGGGGGCAGCTGAGGACTCACTTATGCTAAAAAATGAAATGAAATACATAATTGGACACCATGTTCCCCTTCATTCCTGCAAGCCACATGGGTCCGTCTTCCTTCTTTCGTGTGTGTATTTCTCTACTTGCCCTTGATATTCATTTTAACTTGATTGGAGTATCTTGTCTGGGTCCTTAGTATTCCCTCAAGTAGACCAGGCTCTATAGGACACTCGAGGCAATGCTATCTCCTTTCACCTTATCTGTCATTCACACTTGCAGGGTGTGTATTAGATTAGGACTAGGCCTCTCAGGCAAACCTTGGATTCAAGCTCTGCCATCCACTACCATGTGCCTTTGAGCAATTTACTTAAGCATTCAATGCTGCCATTTAATTTTTTAAATCTATTAGGTTAAATGAAATACATACCTAATATGTCTGTTGAGAGGATTATATGAGATAGTACTTGTAAACTCCCTCCAAACTTTAAGAACAAGGACCATATCTTTCTTGTTCTCATGCTTAGCATGTAATAGGTGCTCAGGAACTGTTTTTTTGAATGAATAAAAATTGCTTAGCCTGGTGTCTGCAACATAGTAAGTGCTCAAGAAAAGAAAACTCTCTAGTGGTTTTCAGTGGTTTGTTTTTGGCTGCCCCACATCCAGTTCCTCAGGTTTCCTTTGCAAAACTTCCCTCATTCTCCCTTCTCGTGGTTCTGGTGGTGCTGACCCCATAGCTCTCTGTTCCACAAATTGGGATGTGGCCCAGTCTTGGCCCAATTTAGGCCAATGAGAGTCAGGCCAGGTCTTTTTCTGGACCTAAAGAAGAGAGATACTCTCTTTCCATCTAAGTTGCCAAGTTGGTAAAAGGTAAGCCTGAAGCTACTGGTGGCCTTCTTAGTCCATGTGGGAAGAATACACCCAGAAATAAAGCCAACAGGAAGCAAAGCAGACCTGAGGGATGGAGGGAGACTGATCCCTAATGATGTCCGTTAGCATGTGGATCTAGCCAAAAGTAAGGCAAACACAGTCTCTGTCTTGGAGGACCTTGCAAAAGGGAAGAAGACAATATTATTGGGAGGGTCAGGCTGCCACGGAAACACCAAGGCAGGAAACACTAACCAGAATTTTGGTGAGCAGGTTGGTCAAGGAAGACTGCTAGACAGGCAGGGAGAGACAGCTAAGAAAAGATCGAAATACTGAATATGAGTTAGCCAGGTGAGTGGGATTGGCATAGGAGTTGGTGCGTGTGAGAGAGAGTAGAAAGGAAAGGGTGTAGGAAGGAAAAAACGAGGGCTCAAGGACGAATCAGTGTCATGCTTTCAGAGAATTCATTGTGACTGAAGCATACAAAGCACTTTCCCAAACACCGTATCACTTAATCCAACGCGTTAAACCTTGCACAATGAAAGCAATGTACCAGTTAGAATGTGTTCAGCTGCAAGGAAAGGAAAACCTGACTTAAGCGATGAAGACATTTAATTATGTAGAGGCAGGCAATCGAGGGATGGTCCTGTGGCAATGGAATGTCATCAAGTATTTGGGCTCGTCCCATAATTCTGTTTCACCGTCCTCAGCTTTGGGGCATTATGTGTATTATTTTGGTAGAGAGAATAAAGGCCCCTCAAAGAAATTCACATCCAAATCTCAGAACCTATGAATATCTTACCTCACATGGCAAAAGGGGTTTTGTAGACATGATTTAGTTGAGGATTTTGTTTATTTTTAAGTTGAGGTTCTTGAGATGGGGAGATTACCCTGATTTATCCAGGTGGGCATAATGTAATCACAGCATCCTTATAAGGGAGGAAGGAGGCTTAGAGTCAGAGAAGGAAATGCGTTGACAGAAGCAGGGGGTCATAGAAACAGAGATGTGAAGATATGATGCTGCTGGTTTTGAAGAAAAAGCGGCCATAAATGAGGCAGACCTTCAAAGCTGGAAAAGTTCTGACCTTTATTAAAATAAATTTGTTCTTTAAGCCACTAAGTTTGGGGTAATATGGCAATAGGAAACTAATACATCACCCAGGGTTGTAAGATGGCAGTCAGAGCTCCAGGTATTACTTTTATACTTAAAGCTGGAAGAAGGGAGATAGGTTAGAATAGCAGAACATGCTGCATCTATTCTTTTTGTCAAGAAAACAAACTTTCACCGGGGCCCTACCAGTTGATTTTCCCCTACGTATCATATCGTTCACCAGAACTTTGACACAATGGACTCTTCTAGCTGCAAGGGAGGGCAGGAAACGATCTCACTTTCATTTCATTTGTTTTGTAGATAGGTTCCATTCATCATTAATGAACATAAGGGGGTTCATGGCTGAGGTGTAGAACCAGGAGTGTGCGACTAAAGGTGCCTTTTGTCTGGGAGAAAGTTCCATGGGAAAGTCTTGGTCCTGTGTGCTGGTCCTGTCATGCCTGAGGCAGAGTGTTTGCATACCCCTGGAAACTGGGCTTCTCATGATCGGGGGTTCAGGTATTTGGGGCAAGTTAGGCTGCATATCCTTTTCTAAAAAGAGCATTTGAGAGACTTTGGACAGGTAGTGCTGGTGTGCGTCTCAAACCAGAGTCTAGGAGGCTTGTGTTCCCTGGAGGTCTACTCCTCCCGTCAGGCATTTGCGGAGAGGGTCAAGCCTGCTCCCAAACTGTGAGGAGTGAAGGCTGGACAATTACACAGAATGGAAGCTGGAGAGTACAAAAGAGGGTGAGTGGAAATGTAATGGCTGTGTGCGATGTCAGAGGGGTAGTAGATGGGGGGAGGGGGTTATCACTGTGCAAGGGATATAAATGATAAATGTCTAACTATTACGTTGTTTTGTACACCTGAAACTAATAACAAAATAATAACCTGGAAAGCACACCAAAAAACATACACAGGGGCCGGCCCAGTGGCTCAGGCGGTTGCTCCTAACTCCGAATGTTGCCGGTTCGATTCCCACATGGGCCAGTGGGCTCTCAACCACAAGGTTGCCAGTTCAATTCCTCGAGTCCCACAAGGGATGGTGGGCTCTGTCCCCTGCAACTAAGATTGAACATGGTACCTTGAGCTGAGCTGCCTCCCTGATGGCTCAGTTGTTGGTTGGAGCGCATCCTCTCAACCACAAGGTTGCCAGCTCGATTCCTCGACTCCTGCAAGGGATGGTGGGCTGCGCCTCCTGCAACTAGCAACGGCAACTGGACCTGGAGCTGAGCTGCGCCCTCCACAACTAAGACTGAAAGGACAACAACTTGACTTGGAAAAAAGTCCTAGAAGTACACGCTGTTCCACAATAAAGTCCTGTTTCCCTTCCCCAATAAAATCTAAAAAAACCCAAAAAAACAAAACAAAAGAGGGTGAGCTGGAGTGGAGGGGAAACAGAAGCGAGTATACTATTAGGGATATAATGCAGAAAAAGATAGGCATTGTTATTATTATTATTATTAATTATTATCAACGTTCACCTGTGTGGTAGCTCTTACCAGGGCCAGGCTTTCCTCTGGGAGAGGCAGCAGGAGATTGGTGATCATAGAAAGTTTGGGTAGATGTCTGGGCCAAGAATACGGCAACAGTAGCTTTTGGCAAGAGCAGCAGCCTGCTGTAGTGTACCAGGAGGAACACACAGCACTGAGCACAGCAAAGAGGGCCTTTGGCAGGGAGATGAAAGTTAAAAACTAAGTTGCCTTCAGTAGGGGTCACTGTCACTGGCATTGGCCGACCCATAGGACTGCCCGGCTAATTCTGCCCACTGGGTAGAAGCTTGTTTTGGGAGTGGACTCTCCACAGATCTGAGTGGGGTTGGGAAGCACCATGCTTGAGGCTCATCCCCACCTCCTATAGATATACTGACATATGTGCATAGATGTCTATGTGCAAGGATGATCACTGCATCAATGTTTGTAAGTAACAAAAAAGCAGAAAGTGCCTAAATGTCCACTGCAAGGGGCCTGGTTAAATACATTGTGCTATATTTATATTATGGAATGCTCCAAGGCCACTGGGTGCTGTTGTCTCTGAGGATGGGGACTGAGGTTTTGAGAGGAAAGAAGATATATTTTTGCTTGTTTGGATTTTATATATTTTTTAACTAGATGTATTATGCCGGTTATTTATTGCTATCTAACAAATCACCTCAAAACTTAGTGGCTAAACAACTATTTTATTTGGTCATAAATTCTAAGGGTCAGCAATTAGGGCTGGGCTTAGCCTGGCAGTTCTCCTGGTCTTCTGTTGGTCATGTGGCTGCAGTCGTCTGGTGACTGGACAAGAGCTGGATGATCTAAGATCACTTTAGTGTCTGGCTGCTGAGGCTGGCTGTCGTCTGAGCCTTCTGTCTCCAGCAGGTGAACCTCAGCTTCTTGATACGAAGCCTGTCTGTGTTCACAGAGAGTGAGAACTGAAGCTGCAAGGCCTCCTGAGGCCTAGACTCTGGAGGAACGCACACACCAACACTTCTGCTGCATTCTGTTAGTCAAAGAAAGTCACAAGGGCAGCCCAGATCCAAGGACCCAGGAAATAGACTCCACCTCTTACTGGGAAGAGCTGCAAAGAATGTGTGGCCATTTTGAATCGACCACATGCATACATTATGTCTTTCCAATAAAAGTCTACTTAATTAAAAAGTAAGTATTAATGCTATTTGTAATACATTTATTGGATTTTAAGAATTGGTAGGACTTTGGAGATTATCTAGTATAAACCCCTCTAGTTTTGTAAGTAAGGAAGCTGAGGTCAGAAGGTAAAGTGTTTTAGAGAAAGTGACACAGTCAGGTCGTAGTAGTAGCACCAGGATTAGAACCAAATGTTCGGACTTCTAGTCTTGTGCTCTTAATTCCACAGTAGGATTTCCTTTCGCAGACAAAGCTGATTAGTGCTCTTGGATCAAGAGGACTTGACTTTGTAGCCCGTCTGCCCCTGTAGTTAAGAACTTTAAAGGTTACATCTCAACCAAGCAAAGGAAAAGACTAAAGAAAGAATCCAAGCAATTCTGAGAAAAGTAAAACGGGGATTTGAATTATCTGGTATATCTAGTCTCAGTGCTCCATTTTTTTTAAAAAAAGAAACCTATGCTTAGTGTGTCTGTGGAATAAAAAATTTACCAAGTCATAAATAACTTAGTTAAAATTGCTTTATAAAATGTTCAGATGGGTCTAGGAGGTTTTTTTCTTTTGGGATATTTTTAAAACCAAATGTACTGTAAGTATATTCAAATTATCCTTTTTGGTATTTGGAAATACTGGGAGTTTAGGAGCACTCTAACAACAACTCTACTTAGTCTATAATAAACATAATCTTGATATTAATTGATTGGTTGATTAATTTCTAAATCAATTCAGCAAATATTTGTTGTGAATCCACTGGTTCAAAGTATGGTGCTGAAAATTGTAAAGAATACAGAAAAGGATAAGGCATTCACTTTCTGATTAAGAAGCTTAACATCTAGCTGCAAGCAAACATGAATATAACTAACTATGACACAAGGAGAAACAATTAGATGCGATAAGGGAGGTATTAGCAAAGTGGAATGAGAGTGTAGAAGAATGATTATAGTAATGCCGAGAGGGCAGAGGGGGACAGGCTATATCCTTATTTGTGGCAGAAAGGAAGAACCAAAGGAGATTTTTTTCTATAGTTAGAGTGGTTAGTAGAATTTCCTCACAGAAAATTAAAGTTGGGGAATTTAAAAGGCTTAAATGCTTAGGACACATGTCCGGGCTATTGGGACGCCTCAGAAGAGCTGGTCTGTTTTCCTCACCTAAGGGGATCGTTTGGTACATATAGTTCTGAATTAAAGAATCCTTTTTAATTGCTACTGTGCACGGATCTGGATCAGATGAGGTCTGCATTAAAATCAAAGTTCCAGTATACCAAGTGATCAAATACATGTAAGTAGTCCCACTAACAGAATTTTCCTTTAACAGACTTACTTCTTTTTGGGTTTGCTAACACAGTACAATAGATTATACCTCTGATGAAAGAGAGGGAGATGCAGAAAAATGATTTCTTGATTTATGTAAGTATATTTAATTTTTAAATTAAAGATATAGCTCAGGTTCATTCATTGACCTTTTCTTTGGTGTTAAAAAACCACCTTTATAAAAAGATGTCCTTAAAAAACAACAATAAATGCTGAAGTTGGCCCAAATTGCAATGAGAATAAATGGTAAAATATCTGTTCTGTTCTTTAGAACACAGGCCTATAAACCGCTCCTTTCAGAGCCTTGAAACCCTGAGGACAGGATGAGTTGATACGAGGATGGAGTTTTAACCAGCTACTGTTGCTCTTTTTGGTTTGAATAAGACTTGAAATATCATTTTATGAGTGCCTGTTATTTTTTCAGCATCTGGTCACCTTATGATATGCAGGTACCGATAGAGCACAGGATGTATACCACTGGATAAATATGAACACTGTATTTTTCTTAAGGGACAACACATATTCTTGGGACTTTTATTAAGTTACGTTTTACTAGTCCTAAAATATTTAGAGTTATGTACTTAAAAGATACAGAGCATAGGTATTACATCCACAGAAAGTATTTTAGTCAGTGAATGTTCAATGTAGCAGGTAGAGATGAACTTAGCACGTCTTGTAGACTGAACTGGGAACAGACTCTTCAGCCATAAAATGCACTTAACAGTCTATTTAATAGTGGTGAGGTCCTTGAAAATGCAATATCCATGCTAATCTTGCCTTTTTCTAAATCACAGATGAAAAATAGGTCAGTTAGGTAGAACCTTCACTTTCTATTTAAAGTGTGACATTTAATCTATTTAAACAACTACCAAAACTTTATTAATTTAATGTAAGATAGGCATGATGAGAAAGTAGAGAACTTTATTGAGAACACAAGGTTTTTCTAAAATTTCATATAGATGCTTTAGATCTCAGGACTCAAGAAAAAATCTCTTCTTGGGGATTTCCATTAAATTAGTAACACTAAGGAAGGACCAGAAAAAAAGCAACTCAGAATGTAATTAAATCCCATACTGTGAAATGGCTTAAAGGACCTGAGTATTTTAGAAAAGGAGCCTCCAGAGAAAGGTTTATCCACTTCCCTGATGCCTCTAGGGAACATTCACTTGGGAAGAGAAGTACATACAGACAGAAAGCTTCCAACAGAGAACAAACCAAGGAGTTACATTAGGACTTAATGTAATTTGGATACCAGTTTTGGTGCGTTTTATTTAAACCACAATGTTCTGTAGAATTCTTTTTTCTTTTTTTTTCTCTAATGTTCTGTAGAATTCTTTGGAGAGGAAAATGCAGGGTACCTGATACATTGTAATTGCATTTCACTGGGGTCTGTTTTAGAGAATAACTGTTCACACTTTCTTTTTGCAGCCCCTTTCATTTATTTGAATAGAATTTAGTAGTTTCTGGCCCCACCCTCACAATCAGCTCACATGTATACCTAGGGTAATGCAATAGTTCCAATCTTTCCCAAGAACAATTATAAAGAACAAGAGCTCCAGTATTTGAAAAGTAAACACAATGATACTCCACTACAGCTTTGGGTAGGGGTTTTGAAGACACTTTAATTTTTTAATTTCTCCTTATCATACATTCTTGGGTTGCAGATTTGGGTGTCATAATTGAAGGGATAAGATGCTTTCCTCCCCTCGCTGTCATCTCTAGATCCTGAAAGAAATCCTGGAGGAGAAAGGGCACCTAGAGGGTATTTCTCCTGCTTAACTGACCACTATGGATTCAAAAACAGTTTACTTCTGTTCAGTCCAGCTCTTAACTCTGGAAAACTCACCCAATCAATTATAGAAAATAACTTTTATAGATAGAGTTTTTTTCCCCAAACCTGTCTTCACTGCATATCCAGGAAGGATTATTTTCCTTTACACCATCAAAGCATCTAAGTTCTTTCCTTCATTTTATGAGAATTATTCAGGTGATATGTAGTAGCTACTACTATTGGGCATATGTGGTATCTCATTTAGATTTTTAAATCCATGTTCCTAGAGGCAGAGCGTTGTTGACAGTATCTGCCATCTCCTTTCTCATTAAAACCAAACCCCAACTCACTGTAAAACAAAATGGTGATAAAACATATTTTTTAGTTTGTGTCCCACCCTCTCGTCAGTGCTTGTTTTCAGTTTGATAATCTTTAAAAAAAATAATAAATTGGTGAGCAAAAGCAAAAAGCCAAGTAGGAAGCAAAGGTATTATTTTGTAACTTACCCTGTTTCTCTGCTGTGGAGTTTCATTCTTTACTGTAAATAAAAATTTATTTAAAAATTTGACTGTAAATCTTGATGTATTTACTGTAAAATTTATAAGTTGGAACCTCCTACCATCTTGATTTATATGATTTTAAAATGGAGTTCTTATCATTCTCCTCAGGGAGACTTTTTGGTTTGAATAGTTCTTCCTGGCAGGTTGCCTCCTTTATATTTAGCCCAAATTTTCATTTTCAAAAACCGTTTTAGACAAGTACCATGATAGCTCTAGCCAATGGATCTGTGTGCCACATAATAGAGTGTGACAATCCACTGAGTTGTGAAAGATACTGGAGATAAAGTAATAAAGTAGCATTTGTATTATCACATTGGCTTTACAAATCTACTTAAACACTTACCCAACAGTGTTACTCATTATTGGAAATTATAGATGTTTATAATTCTCCAAAATGTGTTGGGCTAAGTTATATCATATATTGTATATTTAAATTTAAATTCTAAACCCTGGGCTGAGAGAGATGTAGATTTGTTACACTCCTTGGAGGTTTGGGGACCATGAACCAATGAATATATTACATTGACACATTAAAGAACTCGTTTTATCTCTAAAGCTATAAGCACCATCCTATATTTTAATAACTTTTAAAAACAGAGTTTTAAAATCTTATGATTTTTATAGAACTTAGACTTCCACACCAAATTATATCTGTGGACCTTTATAGGTTTACATTATGTCTTATTTGCATCTAGACATAAAAATATAAAAATATGAACGTGTATTCTTAGAATTGTTCCTAGATTCTATTACAAAAACACTGTTTGAACTATGTGGCAGGAGTATGTATTATTTCTTTTATGGTCCACATTGACAAAATTATTTTTATATGTATATTATATACATATATATAGTTGAAAAACATGTATTTGTATGAGAGTAATTCCAAGTGACATCTGAAATGACAGAAAAATAACAATGATTTATATTCTCCTTGGCTGTATATGATATTGGTCTAAGAACTTTTTTAGGGCAGGCTATGTATTCCATAAATATTTGTTGAATAAATGAGTATATCCATAGGTAATTATAAATTAACTTGATTAGCTCCATTTAAGCAGTACAGAAATTTAAATCACTCTACTCAGTGATTCTACTCAGAATCACAGTAGGTAACAATGCAGTTTAGGTTGATTTCACTTTGGTCCCATTCAAATATGAGGTTAGTTGCTGAAGTCCCAAAAGCAATTTATCTCATCTATAAGGTTGTTTGGTGGTTTGAAATAAGGACAACTCTGTGTGTGTGTGTGTGTGTGTGTGTGTGTGTGTGTGTGTGTGTATGTATAAAAGAGAGGGAGAGGAAAGGTAAGGGAAAGAGGAAAGCTGAGGGGGAGAGAGAAGGGAAGGGTAGCTGAAATACTCTATAAAGAGAATCCCATATCAACTATATTTGTCCACCCAGTGGAATGATTTATATAACAAAGCAGAATAATCACTTGATTCTTTTTCTTTATTTACCAATTTTCAAAATAATGAATGGTTTACTAGCTTCCTCCATTGATGACCTTTCCTTTTTTTGAAAGTACCTTCATGAGCTAGTGGAGAACACAACAGACAATTCTACAATTTACATTTGATGTGTTTCAATCCACGGTAGTTAATACGCTTACTTATGCTCAATGTGTCCCATTAATGGCCAGCGGGAGTCTCTTCAAGTTGACTCCTGAGTTGTTTTGACATTGATTCTAGTAGTCTTTGATAGTTTCCTTGATATCTGGTATAACACAATGTTCCAGATTTTTTTTGTGTGTGTTTCTTTTCCAAACCTGTAATTAGCTATTTCTACAAGCATCCTTTGTTCCTTTTAATAAGAATGGTATTTCAAGACCACAATCTGTGTGCTAAGGATGCTTATTGTTATTGAGTTGGTCTTTGTTTTTAGTTCTTTCAGTAAAGAGCTAAAATATGTTTTCTTTCTATTCCCTTCCTTCTTTCCTTCCTTCCTTCCTTCCTTCCTTCCTTCCTTCCTTCCTTCTTCTCTTCCTCTCTCTCTCCCTCTTTCCCTCCCTCCCCTTTTCTCTTCCTCACTCCCTTCCATTCAAAAATTCAATAAAATAAATCATGAGTTCATACTGATAGTTAACTTCTGTCTTACACCTCTAACTCATTTTCCCCACACCAAGAATCCTGGTATCAAAACACCAGGTATGACAAAATTTGAATATCACATAAATCTTCATTTTCTTTATCCCACTTTACACATACAGTAGTCTTAGAACAACAACACTAATTTTTTTTTTTAACTGCTTCCATTCCCCCCCTTTCTTCTGCCTCTCCCCCGCCTCCTCCCCGCCTCCAGTTCAAGCTGTTGTTTCTCAGTGTAGTTGTGTAATACAGCTTCCTGGCCTATGCTGGTGTTATGAGCTTTGTGCTCAACAACAATAATCTTAA
Source organism: Rhinolophus sinicus (assembly GCF_036562045.2). Taxonomy (NCBI): domain Eukaryota; kingdom Metazoa; phylum Chordata; class Mammalia; order Chiroptera; family Rhinolophidae; genus Rhinolophus; species Rhinolophus sinicus. The sequence continues at coordinate 30,898,705 of NC_133756.1, forward strand.
TACCAACATTATGATTACTATTATTTTGTTTTTGTTTAACAGATCTTTTTTCTTAGGGTATACTGCATTAGGAATCTACCATCAAATCACTCTTTTAAAGTTACTTGGAACAGTTATTCTCTGTACATTGAGCCACCAACTGGATACACATTTAAGTCATTTTGTTCCTCTTTATTTCTGATGTTTAGGGATTGATTTTCTCCATTTGATTTTGTTTTTATAATTAACCTACTTTTCAAAATTCATAGTCATACTAAGGACAGTCATGTCAATGTTTTGTATTTCTTGTATGTGCAATTTCTGCACTTTTGAGCTTTTATATATAACTGAAAATGAATGAAAGTAACTAAGATCTGTGTTTAATCATAGTTCTGACATTTGCTGTATCTCTTAGAGAAATTATGCAATGTTTCAAACCAGCATTTCCAATAGTGTGTTTCATGGACCACACTGTACAATGGGAAGTGGGGTGTGTTGTGAGGATAAGATTTCATGGATAAATAAGCCTAAAATTTTATGCAGTTGACCCTTGAACAACATTGGGGTTAGGGGCACCGACCTCCAGACAGGCGAAAATCTGCCCATAACTTTTGATTCCCTAAAAACTTAGTTGCCTCTAAGTTTCCATGGGGGATTGGTTCCAGCTCCCCGCCCCCATACGCAAAATCCCAGCATGCTCAAGTCTTCTATATAAAATGGCGTAGAATACAGAAGGCCCTCTGCATCCATGAACTCCCAACCACAGATTGAAAACAGTATGGATATTTATTGAAAAACAATCCATATATATTTGTAAGTGGACCTGCACAATTCAAACCCACGTTGTTCAAGGGTCAACTGTGTTCTCTTGGAGACTTATGATGTATATAACAAATAAAAGGCTTTGAGAAGACCTGGAGTAAAGAATCCTTTTTAGATTTGTATAACCCATTGTTTTCAAATTTATTTGTCTCTGCATCAAGAGACTGTCCTCATATATATTACTGGAGATGCCAAAACAATATATACACATGATTTGTATTCATCTCTTGTTATTGGTATATATTGAGTAGTACAATTTTAATACAGTTTTTTCCTTTCTTAAAATGTGTATACATTTTTTTGGTACCCTTTGTATATACAGTAGTTATTCCCCTGGTAGAGAGTTCTGTGGAACATGCTTTGGAACACATTCTCATGTTTTTTTGTATGTCAGAAGGAGATAACAATACCTCCTCTACCATTCTCTCAGAGTTGTTGTGAGGACCAAGTGAATTGGATATGAAAAACTTTTAGTATATAAAAGAGACTACTATTTTGCGAATGGCTATATTGAAACTTGTAAATGTGGAGGTTACCTCTAACTCTATGCTACTTAGGTGGACTTATTCTCTGGGGCAAAGGTATGATGAAACTTGGAGATTTCAGAAGAATGGAAAATGACATACAAGGATCAGTTGAAGAAGACGTACAGACAGGAAAAAGGATTCTATTTCAAAGAACAGCTATGATCAGATAAATGGTTTTCACCTAGATTCAGAGACGTCCTGGGCCTTATATAGAAAAGGGCTTGTTTTCCTGGTGGGTGGAAGTGAACTAGGAAAGGGAGTAGCAACGACTATAAAAGCATGATTTGTGTGAAGAAGTTTGCCTAGCACATTGAGTATTGACAGTAAAGTACTTTTGATAAGATATATATTTGTTAGGGTTGCCATGCAAAACACCACAGACGAAGTGGCTTAAACAACAGAAATTTATCTTCTCACATAGGTGGAGGCTAGAAGTCTGAGATCAAGGTGTCAACAGGGTTAGTTTCTTCTGCGACCTCTCTTCTTGGCTTGAAGATGGCTGTCTGTGTTTTCTTCATATGGTCTTTCCTCTGTGCATGGGCAGGTCTGTGTACAAGTTTCCTCTTCTTATAAGGAGATGAGTCATATTAGATTAGAGACCACCCTAACGACCTCAATCAAAATGCACTTACTGAGTGTTATGCATGGGTACTAGATGTTCAGAGGTGAGAATACCGACTTGAAGAAAAAGCAGGAGTAAGTATGTGGATGCAGTGGTAGGAGCAGTTCAAGTATTGGTTAGAGGCATTGAAATACCTTCTATTATCTATTCAATGAACATTTTAAGCACCAACTTTGTTCTTAATACTGTGCTGGGAGAGATGGATACCAACTTTCACCATTTGAAGATGTATATTTTCTTATATATTAATGTTTCTGAAATTATATGTGTTCATAACTAATTTAAGCGGTAACATTGTTTTCTTTCTTAGTGGTACATCAAATAATGGTGCTTCTTGCAATTGACAGAGCCAATTCGATTCAATAAAACATGATTTTTGGTTTGCCAAACATGGGTCTTGTTCACAAAATGCTTAATATGTATGATCTTGCAATAGAACTGGAAATCCTCCTATGATTGTAACCATGTAACATCCTTGACCAACTTGCTCTTTTCCTTTTGGCCTTAAATATGTGTTTACTCAAGTATGGTTGTCTATTTTCCCATTGTACTCTCACCCTCATTCTTCAGCCAAATGGAAGACTTTCATATCTGTTTCAGTCCCAACTTCTTTCTTAGGCTCTGATTCATAACTGGCACCTAAATAGTACTACTTTGTTGTCTTGATGTCACCTCAAACTCAATACAATGCATCATTTTCCCCTCTAAGCCAACTTTCCTTCTAGGCTTCCCTAGAATTTTCAGACCTAGTAAGTCAGACTTGAAATGTTGGGAGCTATCCTTGATTTTTCCCTCTTTTGTTCCACTTTTTCTACATATCTAGCATGTCACCAAGACTTATACATTCTTCTTGCACTGATCTCTTCTTTTCCAGTTCCATGATTACCCTCGCAGTCCAGGCCCTTTCCTAACCATGCAAGGACTATAATGATTTCTACCTCTTCCTCTGATTCATCTTATCTATTATCATCTCTTTAAATTTTCTCTAACACTGTACTATACACTTGTTAAAAGTCATTTAATGGCCCCTTACTAATCATTAAATAAATTCCAAACACCAGAGCCTGGTATTCAAGGTTCTCCACAATTATTCCTTTCCAGCTTCATCACCCACCATCTAAACTGGAGGAAGTGTTCTGCACTTTTCAGCTGCCACAAGTGTGGCTTGAACCATTTCCTTTGTCTACAGTCCTATTCCCATACTCTTGGTTTATGTAAGCCCAGGCTTTCCTTCAAAGCTCAGCTGACTCCTCCAGGGAGAGCATTTCCTGATAGTTTTTAGTTCACAGTGAACCCTATTCTCTGAAGTCCTATAGTGCTTAATGCATATACCAACAATCTGCATTTAGCATGTGCTCCCTTCTGTTCCTTTTATGCATGAAAACATCTTCTCAATAAGAATTAAATTTCTGGAGGGCAGGGACTTGGCCATATTTCTCCACGTTTCCAGTACCAATGGTTTTTAAAAATATAGAATAAAATTTTAGATCTGGAAGTTTACCTAGCCCCATTCACTCATTTCACAGATGAAGAAACCAAGATCCAGAGAGTTCAGAACCGCTTAGTATAAAACGATAGCCAAAGCTTTGCTGAAACTTATGGATTATAAATCAGAGGAGTGGGCTTATACAGAATGGCAGGATTTAGAAGGTAGGAAGGAGAGCATTCCCTGAACACAGGAGGGAATGTAGTTATTTTGGCAGGCAGGTTTGGGACTAGGTGATCCAAGCTGCCTGGTGGGGAACGTGCAGTGGCTACTAGCGGCTGCTTTTCTGCATAACCCACAGGCTCTCAAAAATGTCAGACGTTCGACAACGTTTCTTACATGAACTGACTTCTTAGCCTTAATACATTCTTCTTCGTAGGCATGCAGCTTGAAGAAAGCGAAGCATGTTGCCTTTTTGACTCCTTGAGGGCACAGGCCCAGAGGAAGCCCTACTGCCTGGTGGTGGGAACCAGCCAAGGGCTCTCCACTCTGTGCAGCGAGCCAGGACGCGCCCCTGGCAGGAATTTGTAGACTAGGCAGCAGCTCAGGCCTTGGCCACGATCCCGGGAAAGAAGAGCAAGGGGCTTTCCACCTGCCCCAAGCCTAACCCGGGCCGGAGGCCTCTCGGGTTCCAGCCGCTCCTGCCACGCCTCCCGAGTCGGCCGCCTCCTCTCTGCGCTCTCCCCGCCCCTCCCCTCACGCTCGACGGGCTCGCTCCCGCGCCGGGCTCGCGGGCGGCGCGCGAGCGTGCGAAGGCGGAAGACGGGGCGGGAGGGGGCGCTCTGCCGCGTGGGCGCGCGCGCAGGCGCCTTTCTGGGACCCGCTGCCGGCGCGAATCTCAATGTGTTGCAGGCCGCGGGGTAAGAGGCCGCGGTGCTGGGGTTCGGGACCGCTCCGCCACGGTGGGGAGGGGCTGGGGACTTCCGAGCCTGCGCGCAGCTGGTGAATGGGCTCCCCGGATCGGGTTCACTCCTAGGGCGGCCTCGAGGCCTCCACAGTCCGGCCTGCAGGCTCGCTTGGGGGTCGGGTGCAGGACGCGGTGGTGGTGGTGGGCCCCTTGGCAGGAGCGACTTGTTACCCTGTTCCTGTGATCCTGAGGGTCTGGCCTGCTGGAGAAAGTGGGGAGGAAGGTCGGGAGAGGTCCCTTTTGCAAGACGTGCTCCCCTGGGACAGCAGCACTCCCTGGGTATGGTGTCCACCTTGGGGGAAGGACCTTTCGGACTAAAAGGAACAAATTACGCCCTGGGAAGTGGACGGCCGACTTTTCTTTTGCTGAATCGCACCCTGAGGGAGAAGTAGGACGGAAAACTGTGGCAACTTCCTGGCCCAGTCGATGGGTTAGAAAGTTACTGTATTTTGCTTTACAGATGGAAAAAATAATAACCCTTTTTACTGTTCAAGGAGAAGAGATAGGTTAAAAAGTCTTACATAATATCTTTAACCACAAAGAATTTGGTAAAATTAGGTACCATCCCTCTTCACACACGGAGATCTCCATTCAGCATACACTGATGCTCATCGACTTGGGATGCGGTTATACATCCAGATAAAACCCATCCTAAGGTGAAAATATCCTAAGTTGAAAATGCGTGTAATGCGCCTAACCTACCCAACATCATAGCTTAGCTTAGTCTACCTTAAACGTGCTCAGAACACTTACATTAGCCTGCAATTAATTGGGCAATGACTCTTGAGTTTCATCTCAAGAGTCATTGCCTTCCCCTTCCTCTCACCAGAAGCAAGAGACAGGCATTTTGTAGACAGAATGGGATGTGAAAACACAATATCCAAAAGAATGCTGGCAACAGTACACTGTAGAGTCTGGGTTGTTTGTTTACCTTTGTGATTCTGTGACTGACAGAGCTGTGGGCTGGCTGGTACCACTGCCCAGCATCAGGACAATCGTAGGGCACGTGGCTAGCCTAGGAAAAGATCAAAATTTGAACTATGGTTTCTACTGAATTCGTATCGATTTTGCACCATCGCAAAGTTGAAAATCCTAGGTCAAACCACGGTAAGTCGGGTTGGTCGGTACTTTATGAATACTTACTGTCAGCATTTTTCCTACGTGCAGAGAACAAAGTAACAGCTAAGACAGGAGGATGCCTGCTTGCAAGGAGCTTTATAGTCTAGTTCACAAATAAATGTAATTTCCTTTTATACTTTTTTATTGGAATATAACATGTACAGTGTAATACTGTACACAAATCATAAGTTGTAACCTGTTGATTTAGCATAAACACATCTTTTATCCACCACTCAAATCAAGAAACAATATTCACAGCACCTTTTCAGAAGGCTTGCCCTGGAGACCTCTCCCAATCGCCGTCCCCTCTATCCTCCCCAAAGGTAATCTCCTGATTTCTACTTCCATAGATTAGTTTTGCCTATTTATGAGACTTTCATAAATGGAACCACATGTATTCTTTGGTGTCTAGCTTTTCTTACTTAAAATTGTTTGTGAGATTGCTCCATTATACTTGCTCCATTATACTTGTTTGTGAGATTGCACCAAAGAATACATATAATTTCTGATTAGTGAAAAGAATTAGGAAGAAAAATTACAGAAGTGTTACAGTAAGAGACAGAAACCTTAGTAGGGTGGTCAGGGATGATCTTTCTGAGAGGATGACTTGAAATATAATATGAAGGGTGAAAGATTGGCTAATGAGCTGTGTTAAGAGCATTGGAAGCAGAGGGAATAGAAGTGAAAAGGAACTGAGGTATGAATGAACCTGACAGTTTCTAGGAAGAGGGGTAAGAACTTGTGGGAAAGTGGGAGGAGATGAAATTGGAGAGATAGGCAGGGTCAGATCAGAGGGTCTTATGGTTGGGGTATTTGGATTTTGTTCTAAATTTAATAGATGTCAGGAAGAGATGTTTTTGATGTCCTTTAGTTTCTAACGTGAGCCACTTGTGGAGGTTGGGAAGGGGAAGGCCTATCCATTTTACTCATTAAAGAAGCCCGAAAAATGTTGCAATACTGGGCAACTACTGGAAATTAGGGGAAACATTAACCAGTTGGGAGACCAAATCTTCTTTTGAATTGTCAGGATTTATATTCAGGCACATAATATGCTTCCAAAATCACATTTAATAGGCACTTTATAAGTTAGTTACCTGTTCTACACTCTATAAAATGATTCTTGTCAAGTAGTTGCTCAGCTTCTGTTGAAACTGTTAAAGAGGAACTCCTTTCTCATGAAGCTCATTTTATTTTTGGAAAGCTCTAAATTGTTAGAGAAATGTTCCTAATAATCAAAATACCTGTAACATTAGTTATCAGTTCTGGGTCCATACAGTACTAATGATTACCATCTGTTATCTACTGACCCCCCCTATCAATACACACATAGTTCAGTTTTTGGTTTGTTTTCTCACGTTTAAGTGCAGGACTTTGAATTTATCCCTGTCATGATTTCTGGAGTTATATTTGGTTCATTATAGATGTTGTCCATATCTTTTTGGATATGATTATTTAATCCATCAGTTAGCTATCCCTTTTACCATGTTGATCTACCACATGATCAACATGATACTAGTTAAGCATTATGTTCTTTTTAAGTGCATCATGATTATTAAGTGTAATTGGTAGTTTATTTTTTTTGTTACTTAAGGTTCTTGGGGAAGTACTTAAATATGATTATCTGGAACTGTGGATAATTAACTTAACTTGGTCATGTAAGTGATTTAAATTTCCAAGACAATATTGGTTAAGCTATATTTTTAAATCCAGGGATTAGCATTTGTGAAATTAATTTTAAACATGATGTCTCAGCAGAAAGTAGAGTGTTATTTTGCCATTTTGCAATATATAGTGCAGCATGTTGATAAAAGGGGCTTTTCAAGTTAGACTTTGAGAATTTGAATAGTTTATAATGGCTTATAACCTTGTCAAACCCAGACTCAACATCAGAAAGTGATTTAATATTAATTTTTCCTCTTTGCCTCTGTAATAGAACTTCTAGTGAACAATAAAATGATCAAAGGTAGATGCAGTAGGAAGGAGGAAAGAGGGAATTTATATAATCCAAATTTGAATAATAAAGTTACATAGCCTGATTAAATACTTTGTGTCATTCTACCTGATTGTGATGCTAGACTTCATTAGTTTTAGAGTTGGCCTTTGCTATTTTTATTTTAAATAAGAAAATAATTTTTGCCCAATAGGTGTAATTTGCCAGATTCCCTCTAAATTTTTCAGTTAACTTACTAATTTTATTTTTCTGAATATACTTAAAATATAATGTTAAAATGGCCTAGAATTCTTCAAAGCTTTATCCTTTTAAACTCCTCAACCCAAGGGAAAATGTGAAAAAAATGAAACATGTAACTGGTTAATTGAATTTTGTTCCTTCTTGTATTTTCTCTTAAAAGTTGGGGTTATTCTTATTGAATCTTGCAAAAAGGTTCATTCTTTAAGATGGAAAGCTGATGCAAGTATATTTTGGAAGGAAAGACATAAAAAAATCAAACTACATCAGTTACATTAGTGGAAAACTTTCTCAAACTAAATAGAAAGATAAAATTCCTCTTTCTCTTTGTACCAAAGATAAATCACCCCTTTGTTTACCTTCTGGTCTTATTTTTACCTGTGGGTGAACATGCTCTAGGTAGATTGACTCTTCTACTATCTATATACCTCTGTTTTTCTTCAGATACATTCCCTTGTTAGAGCAGATCCTTTTTCTATCTTTAGATATCCTGAGTCCCATTTAATAGGGAGATCTACCTCTCAAGGTGTATTTTCCAACTAGAGGACTAGAGAGTAAAGAACTTAAAACTAACCCCTTTCTATCTTTCTACTTGGTTTAATGGGTTTGTTGTTATAGGTACTATTGTCAGCTAAATATTGGTATCTTTCTTTTCTCTCCTCCAGGCCACTTCTTCATAGACTTGAAAATCAGTATTTAACTGTTTGGAAACAAAGCATCACTTAAAAATCCTCTCAAACTCCTAATTCCAAAGAATTGATAACATTCTCTGATCAAGAAAAGAAGTGACTGGGTGTTAAAAGTATTCTGGCACTGGTCCTGTTTTTTTCCCTCCCTAAACTTGAAGAAGAAATATGGAGAGGTGGTACTTGATGACAACTGTGGTCTTAATAGGACTAACAGTACGGTGGACAGTTTCTCTCAATTCTTATTCAGGTAACACATGTTTACTGTTTAAAAGATAGGTAAATATTCCTTTGAATAGTTTTTGTTTGTTTGCTTTTGGTAATAGTTTACAGTTTTCTGAACAGGACAGAAGAATTTCAGGCTTATTTTCTTATATGTATATAAGAAAATACATATAAACATCTAATTCTAACAAAATGCATTTGTATAAGAGCCCAGAGTAGTTAAGACACTCCCAAAGCGGAACTACCAGTTGGGAGGACATGCCTCACAACATATCAAGACTTAATGTAAAATTATAGTAATAAAACATGGCAGTATCGAACCAGTGGTTCAAAATGGAGAAACAGAAACAGACCCATGTATATGTGAAAACCCAGTATAGACAGAGCTGGTAATGCAGATTAATGCAATAAATGAAGTAAAACAACTAATTATCCATATGAAAAAAATTTTAAAGTGGAACTCTATCTCACATGTTACACACAAAATTTAATTCTAAGGTGATAAGGACTTAAAAAGGAAAGATAAATCTTTAAATTTTTTAGAAGAAAATTTTAGGAAAATATCTTTGTGATATTTTTCTAGGAGTAGGGAAGGATTTCTTAAGATATAAAAAGCACAAATCATAAAGGAAAAAGATTGATAAATTTCATGACCTTAAAACAAAAAACTTCTGTATAGCATAGGGAATGTAGTCAATGATACTGTAATAACTATGTATGATGCCAGGTGGGTACTAGAATTATCGGGGGGATCACTTTGTAACTTATATAAATCACTGTGCTGTATACCTGGAGCTAATATTATATTGAATGTAAACTGTAATTAAAAAATTAAAAAATAAAAACATCAAAAACCTAAAAAATCAAAAATCAAAAACTCCTGTTCCTCAAAAGACACCTTAAAGTGTGAAAAGATAGGTCAGACACTAGAAGATATTTGCAACTTGTACAAAGGTTAGCTTCCAGAGTATACAAAACATAAGGAAAAAAAACCACACACAACAAAATACAGAATACATAAGAAAAAACCCTATAGAATTATACAAATGATTAAGCAAATATCACAGAAAAGGAAACAAATGGTCAATAAACACAAAAAATATGCTCAATCTTTTAGAAATGAATGAAATTCTAGTTAAATGAATTTAGCAATGAAGGAAATTCAAATTAAAACTACAATGAAATATCATTTCACAGATTCCAGCCTGGCGCAAATTCAAAAGTTTAACATGACCAAATGTTGTGAAGGGTGCAAGTAACTGGAACCCTCCCACTTGGGAACTGCCTCAATATTAGAAAGGCTTAGCATGGATGACCTTGATAAAATTTGCTCCAGGAATTGGCATAAATATTTTCTAGTTCATCTGTTGCCCTTGCTTTGTTCTACATCTGAGGTTCAGTGTGGGCTTAGAAATTGGACACAATAACAAGGACTTGACACTGTTGCTGGTTTGACAATGGAGAGGGCCATGTGAGAAGGAACACGAGTGGCCTCTAGTTGCAGAGAGTACCCCTAGCTGACAGTCATCAGAGAAACCTTGTACCTGTAGCTGAAAGGAACTGAATTGTGCCAATAGCCTGAATAAGCTTGGAAATGGATTGTTTCCCTGTCCCTCCAGATAAGAGTCCAGACAGGCTGATACGTTATTTTGGCCTTGTGATCCCCTGCGCAGAGAACCTATTATAGTTAAGCCCACACAGACTTCTGGACTACAGACTGTGAGATTGTAAAAGAATGTTGTCTGAAGCTACTAAGTTTGTATTAATTGTTAATACAGCAATAGAAAACTAATATACACATATATGTCTTTTTAAAATATCAGATTGTCAAAGTCCAGTGAAAAACCTTGTTGGGATTTTGATTGGAATTAGACATTCTTCAATACTGTTGATTAACTTTGGGGGGAATTGGCAATCATTAACATAGTGGGGCTTCTAATTCGCTAGTTAAGATGGTATGTTTTTCCATTTATTTAAGTCTTCTTTAATGTCTTAACAGAATTTTATAATTTTCTACATAAAAGTCTTACACATCCATTCTTAGATGTATTCTTAGGTATCTTAAATATTTTTTTCCCTACCATTGTGGATGGTATCTTTTTAAAATTTGCTTTTCTAAATGCTTGTTGTTGGGGTATAAAAATATGGCTCATTTTTTCTATTTGACAACCTTTCTAAACTCTTATAATTCTAATAACATATCTGAAGGGTCTTTTTGATTTTCTGTGTAAAAAAAAACGAAATGGTCTGGGACTAATGATATTTTTATTTCTTCCTTTCTACTGCTTACACTTTTAATTTCTCTTTCTTTTCTTTTTATTGCTGGGACCTATTTCAGTGTTGAACAGATGTGGTGATTCAGGCATCTTTATCTTGTTCCTAATTTTAACTTTTAATTCACAATTGAGTATGTTTTTGTTCTTTCTAGCATTGAGTCAACCTTGCATTCCTAGAATAACCCTATTTGTACATTAGTACCTGTTTTCACTATCTGAAAGAAACCTGAAGATTTTTGCTTTTACAAAAAAAAGCCATTTACTGTACTAATGTAGGTCTTTTGTAAAAGGGGGATACTCTTCACTTTATGCCATTTTAGCTTAGGAAAGTTTTCATAGGAATGATTTGCTTTCAGATAGCAGAGGAAACCAGTGTTATTTATTTATTTATTTATTTATTTATTTATTTAAAATATATTGCTAGATTTGCCTTAATAATATTTAAGATTTTAGCATCTACACTCTTAAATGGTCCCATAAGAAAGTCAACAGAACAAGATTACTTTTGGATTACTATATAAGAAAAGCATTGTTATTATATGTTAGAATATTTGTAGACATCTTTTGTAGGTAGTGATTCTGTCAGAATTCTCAACTCCATCATAAAGAATGTAACACTTAGCATTCACATGTGAAGAACTTCTGTATCATGGGAGGCTGAGAGAATTAATGAATAAATACATCTGTGTTTCCAGTAAGATTTTTTATCTCTATGAATTCAAATACTTTTTTTTTGTTATAATTTGTTTTTAACATTCTTATTTCAGTTTGCTTTTTGTTTTATTTTTGTTTGAAGATTGTGGTTAGGAAGCACAAGAATGAGGAAGTTTAGGTGAGCTTGGTCAGTATTGATCCATTATTTCTTCTTTGGAAATGCATATATTGGATAGGTAAACTCCTTATGTATATTATATTTTAAATTTTTCTCAAATTTATACCCCTTACATATACCCCTTACATAAAAGTGCTGCTTATATAATTATTTTTTTATAGATCTAAGAATATTGACTAAATATTGTTTGTTGCTTTTAAACAAGCCATGGAGAAGAAACAAATTCTGATTTTAGTATTGTTTATCGAATCTTGTAGAGATTCACAGTTCCTCTATACTTGATCCAAAGTGTTACCAATGTTTTTAGAGCAAATAGCAACACTTGAACCAATTTTAATAATCTTTTTTTCTAAGCTGTGTTCGCTGTTTAGGAGGAGAAAGTCATAGAAAATCAGTTTTTGTAACATAGTGTTAAAGTATGACTTGTATTTAGTTGGTTAGTTTCTCTCAGGTTACCTATTACTGTTTGTAATGTTTCTTCTTACCGGTATCATATAAAAGGGGGATTTTATTCTTGAAAATTTTAGCCAAATTCACTTCTCTTAGAATGTTTAAATGTAAAGGCAAGTAGTGTGTATTGTTTTCAAAGAAACTATGTGCTTTTTAAATTCTAACATAATTCTGAATAGTTTAGCCGTTACTAAAATGAATATTTAAGTGGTGCTTAAGCTTATTTTCCTGAGAATGAGACAAAATTGAAGGTTTGTAAATCTACATTAGTGTGTTTTCTTTATGTAATTCTGAATCTCATGTAAATGAATTTGTAGAATTAATCAGTGGAAGGAATCCTTTTTGTCCTTCCCAAGTGAAGCTCCCATAGGTACAGTTGCGCTGTCCTTCTGGGTTGCTTTAAGGGCACTTTAGCAGTTTTAAAAACTTAAGTACTAATTTCATAGCCAGTGTCAGCTGAATTTATTGAAGTAGGTCAGACTCTGGATAGAAACTTGTTTCTCAACCCTAAAGAGAGTCATTATCCATTCTTCTATTTGTTAGAGAATGGTAATAAATTCTTCCATACTGACCACAGTCTAGAGCAATTTCAGAAAATCTAGATAGCCGGATTTTTTTTCAGGTATAGGAAATTACTAAGATCCTCTCTGACTTTCATTGTCCCAGTGGACCAAAAACAAACAAACAAAAACAAAGCAAAGAAAAAATAAAATCAACTCCATTCCCCCTATAGACAATAGTTGTATTTCTAAAAACAGAAACACACACACATCTATAAAATGCAGTTATGCATCTATACACATGCAACAATGCGGTTAATTCAATGAGGAATTATTTTCCCTTTTTTTATTGTAGATTATTCTCCCCCTCTTGTTCTGTTCATTGAGGAACTTTTTAATGAAAGCATGTACTATCTTCCTAGCAATATGTTTCTTTTGAACTCTGGAAAATCATAGGAACTAAAATTCTTATTTGGGTAGCAGTTAGGAAATTGTATAGTCATGTGAAAATGTAAGTATTGTGAGAAGTCAATAATTAATGATCAGTATGTTTTTAATTTATAAGGGAAGATGATTCTTGAACGTTGGATATAAGTTGACAGAAGAGATGTATGAATAGCGAGCAGGCAGCATGAACAGAGGCTTGGAATTTTAAAGTGTAAGACAGCAACTTAAAGATGTTTTTGGGCAAGAACCAATATATGGGCATTGTGTTAAAAGTAGCCTTGGCACAATTAATTGGTCTGTCATCACAAATTGCTTAATGTCGCACATTCAGTAAGGGGAAAATCAGGGATTCAAATCTTTTGAACTTAAAATCCTTGCTTTATCACACTGATTATATCAACATCCTTGTTATATCATCATTCACTGAGAATCTACTAGGTGCCATTTCATCCTGAGAATACAAAACTGAACCAGATACGGTACTTTCTGAGAGTGAGACAGAGGTGTGTGTGTGTGTACATGTACTATGGGTAATTCCTTGTGATAATCACGCAGTTCGTATGCTTCAGTGATGTTAATCTGCTTTCCCCATGATTTATCTCATAGTGGGAGTATCTCTTTGGATGGGGATTCTAGCATTTAAAGAATATTGTTATAATATAGCTGTTAAATGCGAAAAAGTCTACTTTGTAGTGTTTCAAAGCTGGACAAAACCTGGGTTGGATTTCAATGAGTGATACTATGTCATTCTCCAATATGGCCACACCTTCCCTAGGGATTAATGAGTATATTGGACTAGATGTGATTTTCTTTTTTTTTAATTATTTTTTTCAGTTACAGTTGACATTCAGTATTATTTTGTATTAGTTTCGTGTGTTTAGACATTTATATAATTTATATAGTGACCCCCCCCACCCATTAGTCTAGCACCCACCTGGCACTATCCATAGTTGTTGCAACATTACTGATTATATTCCCTATGCTGTTCTTTACATCCCCGTGACTGTTTTGTAACTGCCAATTTGTATTTCTTAATCCCTTCACCTTTTTACCCAGCTCCCTGACCGCCATCCTCTCTGGCAATCATCAGTTTGTTCTCTCTGTCTATGAGTCTATTTCTGTTTTGTTTGTTCATTTATTTTGTTCTTTAGATGGACTATATATGATTTTCATTTGCTGATTAAAAACCTGTGACTGTACTATACCTCTCTGGGCCTTGTCACAATTTTGTAGTCAACTGCTAGTTAAGTAGTGGACTTTTACCGATTACTAAATGGAATTACTTTTATGTCATTTTTAAATGATTTAAGGTTAATAACCTACTTAACCAAATTGTGAAGCAATACAGAGTGGGGGCTAAGAGCATGGTTTATGGAGCCAGTCTGCCTGGGTTCAGATCCAGACTCTGCTACTTATTACCTGGGTGACCATTGCCTCCATTTTTCCAGCTGTAAAGTGGGGATGATAATAATGTGTACTTCATTGTTGTGTTTGGCATGTAGTAGGCACTACCAATTGTTAGTTATTAAAGATCCATTATCACTTTATTTGCAATTTTGAAATTAAAAGGAGTATAAATTGCCAGTTTTTTATATAACTCATTTGGCAGCAAAGCCTGACTTAACTGTCTTTGTAATATATAGTTTGTTTTTGGTTCTATACTTGACCTTAAGTTATTTATGTTCGTTTATAAAAACCCCTTTTCAAATACAGATTTGTTATTATTATGGTTTTATGATACTTATTGGACAGTATAGTGTTTTTTTTTTTAATTGGGGAAGGGGAACAGGACTTTATTGGGGAACAGTGTGTACTTCCAGGACTTTTTCCCAAGTCAAGTTGTTTGTTGTCCTTTCAATCTTAGTTGTGGAGGGTGCCGTTCAGCTTCAAGTTATTGTCCTTTCAGTCTTAGTTGTGGAGGGTGCAGCTCAGCTCCAGGTCCAGTTGCTGTTGCTAGTTGCAGGGGGCGCAGCCCACCATCCCTGGTGGGAGTCGAACTGGCAACCTTGTGGTTGAGAGCCCGCATTCCAACCAACTGAGCCATCCAGGAGGCAGCTCAGCTCAAGGTGCCGTGTTCAATCTTAGTTGCAGGGGGCAGAGCCCACCATCCCTTGCGGGGCTTGAGGAATTGAACTGGCAACCTTGTGGTTGAGAGCCCACTCGCCCATGTGGGAATCGAACCTGCTGCCTTAGGAGCATGGAGCTCTAACCGCCTGAGCCACCGGGCCGGCCCTGGACAATATAGTTGACAGTCTCATGAAATAAAAATAAATTTGGATATCTTATAATTAGTATTTCCAACTAATTAATAACTAACATTAGTAACTAATTAATGTTAACAATATTTATTGAATGTTTACTGTGTGCCAGGTACTAACTATACTGTGCATTTTATATCCATTATCTTCTTTATTCCAATAGTCCTCTGGGTAAGTAGTATCGTTCCTGTTTTTAATGCGCTGACTTAGGGAGGTTAAGTGTCGCCTAAGGTCACACAGTCACTAAGTGTACTAGCTGTGCTAGGATTTACACCTTATTTCTGATTTTTTTGGTAACTTTTGTGTTTTTCTTCCCCTACAACACTTTCCCTACCTCTATAATTTAGGTAATTTTCATAAGGAAATAAAAATCCCTGATACACTAAAGTACTGTTTTTTTGCCATTTTTACTTTTCATCTTAGGTGCTGGGAAACCCCCTATGTTTGGTGATTATGAAGCTCAGAGACACTGGCAAGAAATTACTTTTAATTTACCAATCAAACAATGGTATGGATAATTTTAACTTGATTTTATTGTTTATCATAGTCAATTAATATAGATTTGAAGATATTTAAAAGGAAATAATGCTTTTTCTTTTCATCTTAAGCATCCTCATCTTTCTGTATACTGATGTCATGTACATTAATTACCTTGCATATTGTAGGCCCGTATTGAAATTTCATACTCCTGAAAGTTACCCCTATGCTCATTTACCAGCTGGAATATGGCCCTGAACTAGAACTTTGATTATAGAACACTAAATGCCTTAGAAGCTCCTCTGGACATAAATTGTGGAAGTTTATAGGCTAAACATATTTCCTCGGGAGGTTTTGCAAAGTTTCTCTGTTAGGGACGTATGAAATGTCAGAAAGGGTTAGCTGAGTGGTGAAGAGTATAGGTGCTAGAGTCAGACTGCCTGCATTCAGTTCCTGGCTCTACTATTTATTTACTAGCGATATGACCTTTGGCAGCTTATTTAACTTTCTCTGTTACAGTTTTATCACTTGTAGAATGGAAATAATAGAAAAACATATTTCACTGGGTTATTATGAGGATTGAATAAAATAATACATGTAAAGCACTTAGACCAGTGCCTGCAATGTAATGAGCTCTCAATAAATGTTAGCTATGGTTATGTCTTCACAGAAATTCATTCTTGTGTCATGTTTTTGAACATGTTCTGATAATAATTGATGACATTATTTATGGCCTTTACTGGATGCCTGCTAGATTACTTTATTAGAGATTGCCTATACAAAGTCTTCCTATTCTGTTGATTGCTTTGTTCACTGCTTTATATATAACTCCTTTATGAGAGAGTTTCATAGAACTTCATGTAATGAAGTTAACCCTCTGTTAATGGGTTGGCTTACCCTAGTCAGAGTTTGGAGCATTTAAAATAGAGATTGGCTAAATATTTGGCACTAGCCTTTGTTCTATTTTGAGTATCTTTCAGATCCTCAGACATTGATTTAACCAGTGAATAGTACTGTTCAGATTATTAGTATATTCTTAATGTTTTTGTCTAGCTTGATTGGTAGAATAGGGTAATATTTGCTCAGGTAAACCAGACCACTGCTTTTGAGCTTTATAATTCTTTTCTATTCTTTTGTAAATATTACACAGATAAGATAATTGTGTTTTTAGCTGTTATTTGGTAAGCAGTTTGTTCTCAACAAAGATGTTAATAGAAATTAAATGTAATTATTAAGTATTGAAAGGTTAGAGAAAATTGATAAATTGCAGCTTTTTGCTTAGTACTAGGTGGCAATAGCACTGATTCCAGTAGTAAGAATATAATCTTAATCCAGTAAAGTCAGCCTATAAATACTGATCTACCTTAGTTTTCAGTTTTTGGTGCCACTGGCCTCCTACTTTGGCCCAAATAATCAAGAACGGACTATATGTATACATTTTCATTCTTTTGCTTTATTATAATAACTCAGAGAATAATTGTATGATTAGGTTTCTACTATGGTCTATGAGTTTTTAAAAATTATGCAATGCCTGAAATAATCTTGGTGGTAAGTTTCAAAGTGTTGAAAAAAATCAAGGTTGTATAGCATGAGAATTCTGAGTGTCTTTATCCTCCATCATGACAATGCTCCATGTCACACATGGCTTCTAGTACCGCAATTTCTGTCTAAGAAAAATATTATGGTGTGTCCTCATGCACCTTATTCACCGGATCTGGCATCGTGCGATTTCTGGCTCTTCCCCAAAGTCAAAATCACCATGAAAAGAAAACATTTTGAATCAATTCAGGTCATCGAGGCAGCCACGACAGCACAACTAAAGACACTCATAAAAGAGGACTTCCAGAACTGCTTCAGAAAGTGGCAAGAACGATGGGATAAGTGTGTTCGAAGTGGGGGGAGTGTTTTGAGGGGGATTAATGGTAATGTGTCTTTGCCTGACATTAAGAAAATGAATGTGAATAATAGATCACGATGAATGCTAACTTAAAATCTTTTTAAAATTCCATAGAGATTGTGATGCTGAGAAATTGTTACCTATTTCAAAAGGCTTATGAATGATCATTATTTGTGAGTTATAAAGCTTGGTCTCCATTATTGTAAATTCTTCTTAGGACCGAGAAAATAAATGGGTAGAAAAAACTGACTAGTTACAAAAGACATAATTTAGAAACCTGTTTACATAAATTTAATTTTAATTTCTTGAATCATAGTAATTGTCTATAGTTTCTTCCCATTCTGGCCAAATTGAGGATCCTATTAGTTTATGAATATTATATCTAGTTTTCTTCCTTAATTCACAGAATCTTGCAAAGAATAGGCTCTCATCACGTTTGTTGACTTGTTTTCAGTCTTATTAAGTCTGTTTCATGAAATATTTCTTTCCATAAACCTAATCTTTATGTGTTCTTTGATATTCATTTTTTACTTTTTAAGATTTTGATTTCATACTGTTTATCTAATTTGTTAGACTGTCAGAAGCAAATTGTCTTTTTTGTTACATATTTTCTTTTGTATAAGTGTTAGTCATCAATTAAGTCTACTAACAGAGTGATAATAAGCTCCAGTTTGCCTTGGACAATCGTTATTTGCATCCGTTGTTGTGGTTAACTATGAATACCTTTCTCTTTCACTCTCAAGAGTACCTTGGTTTAGTCAATAAATTATTTAGGCACTCTACTCAATCACAACTTTTAATTGGGAGTTCACAAAAATTTTTAGAAGAAGGGGAAAAGACAAAAAAGTTTAGATGAACTTTTAAAATTTATCTAACATTTTACAGTTTGCATTTCAAGTCAGTTAAATGAGATGTTAAATAAAAGTCTGTTTCCAGAATATTGATTAATGGAATGGTACTTTATTTCTTTTTCAGGTATTTTAACAGCAGTGATAATGATTTACTGTATTGGGGATTGGATTATCCACCTCTTACAGCTTATCATAGTCTTTTATGTGCATATGTGTAAGTTTTTCTTCTTTAATGTAACTCTAAATATTTATGCTCTTAGCAGATATAGTAAGAAACAGTGTGACCTGACATTGTTGAATAGAGGAGAGATTGTTTGTATCTACTATTGTATTATGGTTTGCAAAGAAAGCACTATACCTTTACAATTGGGTTATAAGAAAGTTAACTATCAGAGTTTGAAATTTCCATAATTCCTTTGGAGGATAGGCCAAACATGCAAAAATCTAGCTTTGTTTTGAAGCAGAATTGTTACCAGTTGTGCATAGATGACTGAGAAATATATGTAAAATGGTTAGTTGTGCATAGGAAAGCTTTTTTCTGGAATGGCCCAGAATGGCCCAAAGTAAATGAAAAACGTAGGTCCAAATGGTATTCTGACTAATCTGTCAAGTTAGAAATTAGAATTACTGTAGTGTTTCACTTATGCTTTAAGATCAGGATTGGAATTCCTTCTTTTACAGAAATGGAACGCTCTGTAGAAGATTAGGAACTTCTATTTGGTAAAAACCCATGTCTACTCTGTTGTAGTATTCCATTGCAGTGGTATTTCCATGTCAGGAGAAATTTGGGGAACTTCTTCACAGTATCTTCTGAACTCATCTTATTTGTTTTATTATTTCATATTTCATAAAAATTAGCTTCCTGGATTTGAAACGTATCCCTAAACTTCATTATCAGTTATACTTTGCAGCATTAAGAGTAATGTAATATGATTGAAAACTTAATTTATCTTTTTTTAATAACAATTATGGTTAGCTTTATGCAGTGATTTATGATTAATAGCTACTTATTTTAGCTGATTATTATGATAACTGAAAAGATTATAAATTATAAAACATGATCCTCTGGTCAATACTAGCATATTGTTCTTTATAAACTGATATATTTAATAAATGAAATGTGATACATCAGATTGTTTTTAACGCTGGAAGAATTGTGAAGGTAGGGCAGTTAGTAACATGTTACATGATTTTGTTGGAAGATGAGCAAGGCAGACTCTTTTATAGCTTAAGTCAGTTTCACATAATTAAATAAAAAGACTAAGCCTTGGCTCTATCGCTTTATAAGAGCAACGGCTACTTCTTAAAATAGAATCAGATGTCCTCAGATGTCCTTATTGCTAAAAGTGATGGGGAATAAAGTGCATGTATATATGCTTTGATTTGCAGGGCGAAGTTTATAAATCCAGACTGGATTGCTCTCCATACATCACGTGGATACGAGAGTCAGGCACATAAGCTCTTTATGCGTACAACAGGTAAAAAAAACAATAGGTATTGAGTGCGAAATTTGATTTTGAAAAAAATTTTGAAAAAACTGGCAAAAGATTCTATTGTTGCTATTGACTTTGAAAATTGTACAACTATACATATACACGTATATGTAGAATGCATGACAAAAATGTATTTGTAAACTCAAATGTATTTGTATCTCACTTGAGGTCAAGTAGCTATAAATTGAAGTTTTAGTTGTTTAGACTGTTGCTTTAATATACCAATTCCAAATCCCTTTCACCTTTTAAACTTTACAGTTGTATCTCATTCATTGTACTGCTCTAGTTGTGGCTCATTCATTGTATTGCTGTGCATTGTAGCTAAATTAAATAATCCACTCAACAAATGTTTATTGAGCATTTATTGTGTGATCAAAGAGTTGAAAGTAATAACCTTAGATTTCTTTAAAAGCTTTACATGACATAGACTTTAATGCTAGCCCCTGCCTTTTCCTTAATTAGTCTAAATTTAGTAGAGTTTGTTCTCTTCACTATTCATCCAGTCATGGAATCTCAGGCCCAAGAGATAATAATCTGTCTGGTCTGTCTTTCCCCCGGTGCTTTAATCCTCTCTGAGCTGCATACGCACCACATGTTTAGCTTCTGAGCCAATACCTATATCTGCGGGGAACTCAAAATCTTTAGAGACAGTCTACTCTATTTTTAGAGAGCCCAATCATTAAAAATTTCCTTCTTGTATTGAACCACCACTAGTTATTTTAGGTTCTGTTTCCTTGGGCTACACAGAATAAGTCTGATCCTTTATATACCTAACACCCTACAGACATTTGAAGTCACCTCTTCCCCAGATTAATAGCTCTGAGTATTTAGCTATTTCTTAGGTGACCAGTTTGTTGAATGGTTTTGAGGTCTCCTTTGAATATGTTTCAGTTCTTCAGTGTCATCTTAAATGTGGCATCTGGAGCTGAAAACAGATAGCATGCATCTAACACTCACAGTTTGCTATCATTTATCTTATTCTAGACACTATGTTTAGTGTAGTACAAGTATTTGTTTTTCTTTTTTCTAAAAAGATTGAACATTCAGAATTATGAATTTTTTTTTTTTAACTTTTTTCAGTTTCCTCCTCACCTGGGTCTCTCAAGTTCTTTATATGCATTAATTAACAAAAGTTTATGTATTTTAAAATAAATATTAACATTTAAAAAAGATTCTCCTTTGCATCGATCAGCACATTTGAGGTATTCGTCACACCAGAAAAATTGGAGTGTACACTTATTTAAAAATAAAAAAACGTCTTTGCTTTGAGTATTTTTATTTTTAAGTCCAAGTCAGAGCAAAGAGAGAATTAATTTTGGATACATCTAATTGATTTCATGTGTGAATTTGTTAGAGAAAATTAAGAGACTCTGTAGTACCGTATCAATTGAAATTTGGCAGAGGTGAAGGGCCTAGAAAGGGTTCACATGTAAAGAACTTGTCCAGAGTGGGTAGGAAGCTTGTGTTAATAGAATTCCGATTCAAGGTTGGAGGAAGGGAGGCAGTTAATAGGTTATTGCAGATCCTGATGGTCTCACACTTAAAATCATTTGCTTGTTTTTTCAGTGTTAGTTGCTGATTTGCTCATTTACATACCTGCAGTGGTTTTGTACTGCTGTTGTTTAAAAGAAATGTCAACTAAGAAAAAGGTAAGTTTTAAAGCAACCTGACATTTCTTCTCTGAAATGTTTTATTAGCTTAACTATTAAACGTAGTGCTTAAGGAAGCCATGCTTTTGGGAACAGATACTAATAGGGAACAGTATATCTCTGTTACTTTTCATTTAGAAAACATCAAGTTACCTTAATTATTTTAATGCCCAACTATAGTAATAAGATGCACCGAATTTTAGAAGTTATGTACTGCTGAATTACACAGCATGTTGAATTTATTGCTTAACTAGTAGATCTGAATTTTGAGTTGGCTTGTGAGAATGACTAAACTAAAAGGCATTTTGAAAAATTGCTATATATTCTCATAGTCACAGTTAACAAATACTCTTTTTGGTGATTTTATGTTGGTTAATCTTTAGATTAACTTATCTGATTTTTGTATCTAAAAATGCTTTCTCTGACAAATATCTTTTAATGATTTTTCCCTTTTTAATAAAGTATCCTATGTCACCTCCATGAAAACTTTAGTGTTTAAAGAGCTGTTTTATAAAAATTGTATTTTTGATAAGTAGAAGATAAGGGGGGAACATTTTCTACTGTGTTAAATGAAACTACACTTCTACGCTGATTGATTCAAGTAACAGATTGCTTTCTTATTTCACAATATTTTTCTTTACAGATTGCTAATGCATTATGCATATTGCTGTATCCAGGCCTTATTCTTATCGACTATGGACATTTCCAGTATCCTTTACTAATTTAGAAATGAAGTCTGATGCATATTATAAAATCTAGGCTTAATTTGTATAATGTTGACATCTAGTAATCTCTTATTTGATAGGGTACTTGCTTATATAAACTATTTTCACAATGATATGTAAGACTCTCTCCACAAAGCTTTTACTTGAAGGGTAAAGTACAGATTTATTAAAAGTAGAATTGCTTTTTCACACCGGTTTGGCTTGATAACTGATTCTCTTCCAGAGAGTTGGAAAAAGAATGCCAAGTATGATTATGCTCTCCTAATTTGAAAAAGGTGTGACATATCTTCTATCTTTTGTAAATGTTATCTGACACTGACAAAGGAAAAACAATCTTAGATTTTTTGTATTTTAAAACAAGATGTTTCTCTAACAAATAGTGGTAACTGAAAGCTTCAGGAAACTGAAACTGAATAATTAAGATTTACTATGTGTATTTTATGTGTGTAATTTTTGATACCGAAAACAAGGAACATTCAAATAAACAAATCTTAGAGGAAAGTTGATAAAATCTGTACATGACTCTCCAATTTGTCTTCTAATGTATTAAATGTTACTATCTGTTCTCATCTTTCTCAAAGGAAACAAAAGACATAATTCACAGCAACATGATTGCTCAATTAATATCTTTGCCTTTTGATGCCAATCTGTTTTAGTTATAATAAAATCAATATGTGCATCTGTCAAAGGAAGATATTCAAATTTGTCGTTTTTATTATCATATATTTTTAGTCTGTCCACTTTCCTAATTGAGCTCTTTTTTACTTTATTATTTTGGCATTGTGAGATCAGGGCTGTCAGATACTCTGGTAATATCAAAACCACTGATATAAAGAAATGAAAAAAAAAAGTTGTTTATAAGATTTAAAAAACTGTATTTACTTCAAAATATATAACAACTATACAGAAAAGTGCACAAAATGTAAATGTGAACCTCAGTGAATTGGCAAGCTTTTACCATGTCAAGAAATAGAACATTGCCAGTATACAAAACTATACTTGCATACTTCTAAGTATTTCTCCGTCCTCCCTTCCCAAAGGTAGCACATACTAAGTGGTAATACTGTAGTTTAGTTTCCCCCTTTTTGAACTTAATGTGAAAGAGACAACACAGTAGGTATTCCTTTGTGTCTTGTGTTTTTGGTTCAACATTTGTTTGTGAGTTACTCATGTAGTTGTATGTAGCTATAGTTTGTTCACTTACATTGCTTCACAATATTCCATTGCACGAATACACATAATTCTATTACTGATAGACATTTGGGTTGCTTCCAGGTTTTGGCTCTGATGAATATGGTACTATGAACATTCTTGTAAATGTCTCATTGTACACATGTAAATATATTTCTTATGAGTGGAACTGCTGAGTTAGAGGTGTGCACATGTTTAATTTTAGATATCTCAAAGGCTTTTAAGCATGGTATACCAATTAGCACTCCCATTAGCAATGGTGTAAAAGTTCTAGGTGCTCATCTTCACCAACTGTCAGTTATTTTTCATTTTAACCTTCTGGTATATTTGTAGTGGTATCGCCTCTGTAATTTGAATCAAATTCTTGAAGCTTTTGGGTTTATGTCATTTATGGGGACACATTTTCTAACCACTAGGTACTTTCCTTTCCTCATTTGTGAAAAGGGGATAATGATAACCCATACTTTGTAGACTTTTTGGAAATGAAATGAGTATTTGTAAAGCACATGAAGCAGTACCTGGGAGATACTAAGCACTGTGTAAGTATTTATTGTTATTATCTGTTACTGCTGCTGCTGCTATTATTACTATTTTTTACTTTTTAGGCTCTGAAATTTTATAATGATTTGTTCAGGTACAGGTGTTTTTGACAATTGTTTTGGACATTCTATGGGTAATTCAGTTTGAAGGCTCATGTTCTTCAGTTCTGGGAAATTCTCTTATTTCTTTGATAATTTTCTCACTTCATTCTTTCTTGAACTTATTAGACAGATGTTAGATCTTTCATCTCCATTTTGGGCATCTTTGTCTTTTTATGGTTTGGAAGATTATCTTGATTTTAACATTTCTATTAAATTTCATTTGTTTTGTTCAGCATATCTTAAATTTCAACTTACTTTTCTTTCCTTATTTCCATTCTTCTTGGGTCAGTATTTTTCCCTGTTTCATTTTGGTCCTTTTTCTGTCTTAGGTTTTTCCTTCAGTGTCTATTTGATACGAGTATATCTAGACCGTATGATCCCATTTATATAATATGTCCAAAAGAGGCAATTCTATAGAAACAGTGTAGATTCATGGCTGCCTGGAACTGGGAGAACGGGGAGTTTAGGGATTGATATCTAATTGATATTTCTTTTTGAGGTGATAAAAATGTTCCAAAATTGATTGTAGTAATGGTTGTGTAATTCTGTGAATATGCTAAAAACCATTAAATTATACACTTTAAATGGGTGTATTTTATGATATGTATTTTATCTCAATAAAACTGTTTAAAAAAAAGAATAAGGGAGAAGAAAAAACTGCATGTGAGCTTTTTTTTTTTTTTTTTTTTTTGTCTGCTATAGAGTCAGTGGGCAGGGAGCTGGCCAGTACACTTTGGGATCCTTCAATTTCAGAATGTAGAAGGCTTTAGACTATAATGTTAACTTGTACACTAGCTGCCCTTATAGTTTTATTCCAGTTCTTTGGAGAAATATTCCTTCTTTGTTGCCTGGGGGGTAAATATTTTGGCTGCCAGATAATCTTTGCACAGGAGGGAGGTGGGATTTGACTTCTTCATCTAGGGATTTTCAGTTAATCCTCTTGTTTTCTTTTCAACATGACTAAAGCACTCTAACCGACTTGCTGTTTCCTGAGTTCCCTTGGAGCTTGCTGCGTAAATTGGCCCCTGGCTTGCAGAGGCTTCCTCTAGCCCTGTGTCTTCCATCCTATTTTACTTGTGACCACTTTTCTGTCCTCTTCTGTCTTCTAGAAATGTGTTGAAATCTTTAGATATTGTAACCCATCTTCCTGTTCTCTTTATGGCTGTGAATTTATACTTCTAAAAATTCCCTATCATTTTAAGGGGGTCTCGGGAAGGAGAGGAGGTAAACTCGAGTGCTCAGCTTACCATTTTGAACAGAAAATTTAGTTGTGATGTTGTTATAATAACAATGTTATTAGTTTCTAATCAAGTACATAATTTATATTGATGCATATTATAGAAATTTTGTGGTTTTTTTTTTTTTAACTTTTGAAGCTTTGTCTTATTCTCTAGATTTTGGTATGTTATAATAATAATACTGTGAAATAGTCTAGCAGAAACAAAGCTACGTGTTATCTATTTAGAGCTCTTTTAAACCTAAACAAATCAGTTGCTCTGTTTAATAGTAGATTTAATATATTCGAAGTCATTATATATAATTTGAAATATTTATCACTTCAATTTTTTCAATTTCTATTTAGAAATAGCTTCCATTATATATATTATTTTAAAATCGTATAATATCTTTATAGTAAAATGCAAGATCTAGCTCTTTTAATTATTGAGATAATTTCCTTAACACAGGAACATATATAATTCTGTGAGTCTTGGCTTTGCTTTGTGGGGTGTTCTTGGAGTATCTTATGACTGGGACCTGCTAGGGTCCCTGGCGTTTTGCTTAGCTATAAATTATAAACAGATGGAACTTTACCACTCCTTGCCTTTTTTTTGCTTTTTACTTGGCAAGTGTTTTAAAAAAGGCCTCAAAGGAAAGGGGTGAGTAACTTCTAAACACCAGAATTAAAAAAATTACTTTAGAGAATTTATTTGGCATACTTACCTGGAGGAAGGTGGTCTTTCCCTTTGCTTTTTGGTGATTTATTATTAATGTGTTGTCCATGGGGTGAGGGGGAAGAGAGATTAAGTCACGTTCATGTTCTATATTCTTTAATTTTAAATCTTCCTTACTAGAAAAATATTTTGATCAATGTACATTTACTGGAGGTAATGTGGGTTGACTTGTTAGAATATTGCTATAGGATGTCATCCTTTTAAGAGCATATTATATACTTATTAGAAATATATCCCAATTTGACGCTTTTCTTCATGGCTACATGGGAATGACATCTAAGTTAAATGTTAATTAGGATGGTGATACCGTGTTTCCCCAAAAATAAGACCGGGTCTTATATTAAGTTTTACTCCAAAAGATGCATTAGGGCTTATGCTCAGGGCTTCTTTTCCAGTTAGTTCTTATTTTCGGGGAAACACGGTAGTCTTTTTGTTGGAGAAGTGCACATCTTAATGGTTGTGAATTTCTTAACTCTGATTTGAGTACACTCCCATTGTAAACCTATATTGGCAGCATAGATTTATCATTATTTTACATTTGCATTTATTATATTTAGTGAGACACAGATTAATTTCCCAGAAGTATTAGCCTCTCCCTGTCTTACTGGTTCCCTTTGTTTCGTTCTAGGTTTATACTGTTAATCAAGCTGGCTTGTACTGTGGTGGCTTCCTTCATTCTCTGCTGGCTGCCATTCTTTACAGAAAGGGAACAAACCCTGCAAGTTCTAAGAAGACTGTTCCCAGTCGATCGTGGATTATTTGAGGCATGTTTAAAAACTCTTTGTCCTTTCTGTTACAATACTTTTCCTGTGATCTCTGGGGATTTCCTGTAGACTACACACAAAGAATAGTAACTTCAGCTGCTCTCCTCTTGCAATCATCCTGCCTTGCCAATTATTTAATCCAGTATATAACCTCTCCTCAGCTGGCGTTTTCTAGTACATTACATGCATAGGTAATATTTATGCCATCATGAGATCCATAATTCAGTTATACACTTTTCTAATGAAGTAGTGTCCTTAATGAAAGACAGCATGAGAAGTTGTAGCTACAAAGTTAACAGCTCTGTAATTTTTTGGTTTAGATTCTCTTTTTAGTCTTAGGAAATTATTTATTAAACTAATAATGATGTTTGCGTCAGAAAGAGCTCATAATTCCTTGAGATATATAACCTTCATCCATAGTAATTTTTAATGAGAATCTTTCATTTCATTTCATTTAATGCTAGCTTAATCACTCTTGTTAAACTTTTATTAAATGGATAATTTGATGATTTAGATTTAGTAATTAAACCATTTTTCTGAAACAAAAAGGCCTTTTAATAAAGTTAGACAGAGACAACATATTTATAGATAATTTGCTTTTGAATAAACATTTCTTTTAAAAAGAATTAGAAAAGCATATATATCTTTCTAAGTTGTGAATATATAAATTGCTATAGAGTGTCTTTCAATGGACCTTTAAGGGGATGGAACCAGCATTTTGAAAGAGACTAAGAGAACTTGGTAATTTGAAGGAACAGGAATGTGTAGCTTGTGATGTCGATGGAGATGCTGCTGCTGCTGCTACTGATAATCATAAATAATCACTATTGTCACCACCACTTACTCACTAGGTACCAGGTACATCACATGTGATTTTATTTGATCCTTACAATAGCTCTGAGGTAGCTGCTATATCCACTTTACAGATCAGAAAACTGAGGTCATATAGCTAGTGCGTGGCAAAGCTGTGATCTGAACTTTGAAAATTGTGCTCCTCACTTCTTTGTTTCCTCTAACCTTAATACTTACCTAAAGAAGAGTTTGACTTTTCCATGTAAGCTGCCTGGTTATTTGCCTTGTCTTCCATTTCAGAAATGGTATTTACCATGATGATTATAAAAAGGAGTATCAGACATGTTTGATGGTGTTGCTGGTCACCTCCATTCACTTGCCCTCAAAATCTGAAGGGCATGTTCTTTGATCTGACAGAGGGAAGTAGGATGGTACAGCTGTCAGTGATAGTTACTCTCTTGATGTTATGCCTACACAGCTGTGAATCCAGCAGCTGTGCAGAGGATGGGTTTCATGAGCAGAGAGCTGTAGTTACAAATTTAATTTTGAAAGTGATCCTAGCACAACTGCTAATGTCTTTAAATTTCTTGATTTATTAGCAATTAATATTGTCATTGCTAGTAGCTTGTCGGTTACACTAGATAATTTCAGATGCAGGATAAAAATGGGTTAAATAATATGTGTTCTACAAATGAGGAAAACAAAAGATTTCTAGAAAAATTTCCAAAGGTGAATAACTTCATTAGTTAGGGATACTGTGCTATTCTTTGAAAAATATTAAGTATTTCTTGGGAATGTCTAGATTATGATTGACTAGTGATTTAGATCAACTCCCATTGCAAAAAATGAAAAGTGTGTGTGTGTGTGTGTGTACTTGGAGAGTTTGATCGACTAAGTTATAAAATTGTGAATAAAAGCTTCACGCCTCAAAAGTTTATTTAGAACTTGTGGGTTGTACTTCGTGGAGTTTGATATTTTTTTTCAATTGTATCAGAATATAAAACTAAGAAATCTCTTTTAAGGATAAAGTCGCCAATGTTTGGTGCAGCTTCAGTATCTTTCTGAAAATCAAGGATATTTTGCCACATCACATCCAGATAATAATCAGGTAAGAGACACAAAGTTTGTATATAGTGTTTTATGTGCTTTTCTCTAACAGTGCTGTGGTAATGTCTCATTTACCTGGCATCATTAGGGAAAGGGGGGTTTTTAATGAATTTTCCATGTAACATAAACCTATCCATCTATACAACAAAACTCTTTTATCTGAAATATTTTATGTGAAAATCTTCCTGAATTGTTACCTTCCTCCTCCTTAAACAGAGAGTATACTAAACATGATTTAACATTATCTTGAAGAGTTGTGATTTTCAGTGCTGTATCAGTCAGGGTTCAACTAGAGAAGAAGGAGTAGGAGAAGGGTGTGTGTATATGGATGTGTGATGAGGAATTGGCTTAAACAGTTGTGGGGACGGGCTAAGCAAACTGGAAATCCACAAGGCTGGCATTCAGGAAGGAATAACGAGGGGGAAGGAAGAGCAATTCAGACCCAGCTGCTGTGAAGCATCTCTGAGCTTAGGGAAGACCTGAGCCTTCTTTTAAAGGGCTTCCAACTGATGAAGTCAGGCCCACCCAAGCCTATGTTCCTGTAGATTAACTTAAAATTAACTGTTGAACAGGGACTTTTGTTAGATCTGCAAAATCTCTTCCAAGAGGCACCAAAATTGGTGTGTGAATAACTGAGAGAAGGTGGGTGTGTGTGCGCTACAAAATGGGTACTGCTTGTCTTTGTCCTGGGTTCTTTTGTGACTAGCCCTTACAGCCACCGTGACAAGGAGCTGTAGTTCAGCCGAGCCAAGTTGACACACAAGTGGGAAGACAGTTATTGTATTGCCTTCTATTTGTTCGCAGGGCTTTCAAAACCTGTTTGCCATGGTACTAAATGGCTGCCTGCTCATCAGCCATCACTAGGAGAAGCTCTAGCAGCTTCCTGCTCCCTTTCTAACTTGTTCTGGTTGGTTTACCATGGGATGGAAAATCAGATAATCAACTTTTGTGAAATGAGGGCCAGAAATTCTCTTATGAGTACATTTTAAGAATGCTTGTGTTACAAATAGAGCATTGCCTCTTCATACCTGGTTATATTTTATTTTGAGTGTTTGATAATTAACTTTTAGCTATCTATCTTGGTACCGTTTCTATAAATGATACTCAATAGTAAAATAACATAAGCAACATTTAGTACTATAATGTTTTGTTCTGTATTATATAATCATATTAACGAGTATATATATTTCAATGTATGGATTTTATTGATTAGGTTGGTGCAAAAGTAATTGTGATTTTTGCAATTGGTTTTAACCTGTTAAACCACAATTACTTTTGCACTAGCCTAATGTTATTTGGTCTTTAATTTAAAAAATAACTTTAATTTGAAATCAACTTAAATTGATAAGTAATGTGATCCTTAATTTTTAAAAATGTCTTTAGCGATATACCTCTACAAAGAAAACAAATATTTTATTTTTATTCATTTTTTTAGCTTTTGTTTTACATTTTTGAGCCTGCTTCCTGCATGTATAAAATTAATACTTCAGCCCTCTCCCAAAGCATTCAAATTTACTCTGGTAAGTTTCTCATTACTTTAGACACTTAATTCTTGCTGCAGCTGATCTTTTAAAAATAGAGATAATTATTTTCTTGCTCTGAACAGGATACATTAGATTGTGAAATAAGACATTTATTTGGCAAACATTTATTGAGTGTCTGACATACTTAGTTGCTGTGTTGGGTACTAGGTTGAGCAATCAGAATCTTTCAGTTTAATTCAACAACTGTTTAAGTTCTGCTTTGTATTAGTCAATGGGGGAATACAAAGAAGAAAACAGCGATAATAAGCATATGCCTAAATAATTATGTGATAAAGCAGGTGGTACTAAATTTTATCAGGTACAAATTAAGTGCTATGGTAGTGTGGGAAAAGCAGATATTACCTGGGGGTCAGATATTAGACAGCTTCTCAGAGCAAGTAGGACTGGAGTCAAATTTGTAAAGCTGGGAAAGATCTGGAATAGAAGGTTATATAGCAGGAGAGAATTCAAGATGGAGGAAGGGCTTGAAGGTGCAGAAGTAGGAAAGGATAGGGAATGTCTATTCAACACTGACATTGTGTGACCTGTGTGTGTATGTGTAGAGAGGATATAGTGAGAGGTAAGTCAAAAAGTAGCAAATTGTATAAGAGCTTGAACATAGCGTTGAACACGTTGGAGTTTGATTTGTGTGCAAGAGGAGCCCAAAGATTTTTGAGAAGGGGAGGGGACAGATCTCTGTCTTAGGAAGATGATTTGTCAGTTTGAAGATGGATTGGTTCTTTTTCCTCCAGTTTAGGGTTTCTCTGAGTGAGTTTACAAATTCCTCCTGATTGTACTTCTGTGATACTTAAAATTTTATTCCTGTGTGCCTTGGCCTATAAAATGACATTTAAAATATCTTTAAATATGTGAAGAAAATTTAGTTTACAAAAACAGTAAATCAGTGGACTTTATAAGGGGACATTTTAGAAATTAGGGTTTCATTTCTGGGACTGCCACTTATTTACACTGCATTCTAAACACAAGCCAGAACGTAGCATGATGGTGCAAGATTTCAAAAGTGCATATCAGTACCACAATGCAAAAAAGATAGTTTCATGTTCTTTTCTTTTTTATTACCTTTTTATTGACGATTTCTGTTGTTTCATTCTGTGAATGAACTCGGAGCATACTAAGTCATCTGTGGTTAATATTCTATAGGGCTTTTAGAATAGGAGGGATATGGTTATTAATGCTCTGATGGCTTCAATAGGCCTAACTTGAACCATTTGCAAGCTTGTGTAAGAAGATGTTATTTTTCAGGAAGTAGCATGCTAAATAAAGGTATATTTCAAAGATAATGGAATGGAATTTCAGAGTTTGAGTAACTGGCAGTGCTAGAGACGATTACTTTTAGGATTAGAAGCCAGAAAAAACATTTTCTTTCTCTGAATTTTACTAATTTTATTCTGTTTGCTACGTTTTAATGTAAGCCACCGTGTTTAAAAAAACTTAAAAAACTTATATTAATGACTTTTGTTATTTTACTTTTGTTGATAATGTTTTGAATTCTTATTGAATACTTCTGAGAGCTTTAAAAACATTTCCCATTGTAATTATTTTACAGTGTTTTCTTTTCAATGAAGATTGAATTATTCAGTTCAATTTTCAGTATGTCTATAATTGAGGTAATTGGTAGTATGAATACTAATATACCTATAGCAGCAAAATGATTTCTATTTAATTTATTCAAGTAGTATTTATTGAGTGCTCTCTAATGTGCCAGGTTCTTTTCTAGGTACTGGCATGTAAGTGAATGACAGCTAACATTCCTGCTTTCTTAATTGGGGTCTTTCATGCTAGTGGCAGAAGAGGTTATTAGAAAACAAAACAAAATAAATCAGGTAACAAGAAAATATCTGGGAATATTGAGGGCTGTAAAGAAAATAGTGTTATGTGGAAAGACTGCGGGGAGGCTTTGGGTAGGGGTACTGCTTTAGACTGAGTCAGGGACGGCCTTACTAGGAAAGTGACATTTGAGCCTAGAACTGAATGGCTGACCAGAAAGAGCCATTTACAAGATCTGGGCTCTGGCTTGAGAAAAGCACGTTTTTGCTTAAGGTAGGAACACGGTTGGCATGTCCAGGGCACAAAGGGACAGGTGTAAGGTGGTGAGTGGGAAGGAATGAGGGAGACAATAACTGACTGGGAGAGGAAGGCAGGGACCAGATAACGCAGGAGTGTGGATTTTATTCTAAGTGTAATAAGAAGCTATTGGAGGAATTTAAACTGGGAAATTTAGCTGACTGACATGGTGGCTGAGTGGAGAGGGGCCTGTAGGATGTAAGAGTGGTACAGTTAGGAGGTTACTGCAGTAATCCAAGGGAAAGATGGGGTGGCTCTGACCACCCTTCTGCCATCACAGAGGGGAATGGAGAGAAGTGGGTGAATACTGCATTTTCGAGATGGTGTGGTAGGTAGGCTTTGCTGATGGATTGGATGTGTAGCATGTACAAGGTAGTGATCCAGGCTTTTTGCTTGCACAACTACATTGGACATATAGATAGATGTCTTATATGCAGAGTATAAACTTGTATTCAAAGGTATTCAAAACCCCAAATAACGAATAATTATAAAACATTTAATATCTTTCATTGAAATACACATTTTATTTCTTTCAAAATTAAATTTATTGAGGTAACATTGGTTAATAACACTGTATAAATTTCAGATGTACAAGATTATGATTCGCCTTCTGTGTACTCTATGGCATGCTCACCACCCAACGTCTAGTTTCCTTCTGTCACCCTCTATTTGACCGTCTTTTCCCACTTTTCCCTCCCCCGCCCCCTGGCCCCGCCCCCCCAGTAATCACCATTCTGTTGTCTGTGTCTATGAGCTTGTTTTGTTAGTTCGTTTGTTACTTTTTGTTTTATATTCCACATGAGTCATATGGATTATAGTCTACATATGAGTGAAATGATTTATAAAACATTTAATATCTTTTAATTGAAGTGCACATTTAAAAACTTAGATTGGTTTTGCCAGGCTTAGATTTTGACCTTGTCCTTCACGCTTTTTAATTTAAACTGTCAGACTTCCAGGTGAGGATGGAGGCATGATTGTTGTGTCTGAAGTATTCAGCAGTTTTGTTTATTAATACCTGAGTCTCAGTGAACTTGTTTTAGATGGTTAAGTACAGTTTTATAATCATTGTTTTTCAAAAAACATTTTGATTAAATTTGAATGAAATATGCATATTAGTGTTGTGTATATATTTTCCTTCTAGATATGTCACATTAACTTTAAAGTTTTACTTGAAATTATTTTTATTCAGATTCATAATTAAATTGCTATTATATTTTGCAAGTTGTTACATCTCATTTTCCCCCCTTTTTCTTTAAAGGTTACTTGTGCACTGTCATTCTTTTTATTTTCTTTCCAAGTACATGAAAAGTCCATTCTCTTGGTATCATTGTAAGTAAAAAAGTGCTTTATTTATTTATTATTATGTGTTTATGATATAAATTTATTACTTACCTATAATCAGCTAAGTGCAAAACAATACTATACAAATGTTATATAGTTGCATATTATTTCATAAATCATACCTTTTTTTCAGAATGATCTTTTACAATTTTACTTCTTTATATTTTAAACTGAAAAAATTTCATAGATTACTGACATGCTTATTTCTTCTGTTTCTTCATATACATTTTCTATATGCTAATTAAAAGTGTCTTCCAAAGAGGCTTTCCTCAAATTGTAACCTGTTTTTCATCTTTGCCTTTTTAATTTTTTTCATTTCCATATCTATTCAATAGCCTTGTTCTCTCCACTCACCTCTTTGGAGGCTGTCATGTGTTGCCTTCTATTTCTTTGGTCACAACCTTTGGTTAGCCTGTTGGCAATCTCTAACCAGACTACTTTGTTTTAGGAGCATTACAATTTTTTCCTGGTCTTCACTGAAATTGGGTGACATTTTGGGGTATCTTATCCCAATATTAAAATAGTGTTTACCCAGAACACCTTGGAATACTCGAATCCTGCCTTAGATCAGTCCCAACCCACAACCACTCTACCCTCACCTTGTTTGCTGGGCTCCTGTGGAAGATACATGTACAGAATGACCAATGATGAAGGAAGTAGTGCTTTTATTAAGTGGAGCTTTGCATAGCCTCATAGTAAGCTGGGCGGGCCTATGTGGAAGGCTTCGTTGTCCTAAACAAAATGGTCTCATATCACTGCAGACTGGGAGGACACCTTGATTTCATCCCCCAAAGTCTAAACCTGAGTTACCACTGTTATGTGAGGCTAGGTGGACCAGATGTGAATCCCTAGTGCCAGGGGATAGACCTATGGAGAGGTACTGCTTTCAAACCTGTGTATTCTGCCCAGAATTTCTACCCCATAGAAAGGCAGCCCATTCCATGACCTGTAATCTGACCATTCAGAGTAGCTCTTGGGTCCTGAATTTCTGGGAGTTCATACTCTACAATGGTACCTAGATTATTTATAACCGTGCATGACTTTAACATAATTTTGGTCAAATATTTAAAGTTGGCATTAAAAGTTCCTCCTGACCTGGTCTCAGCTAATCTATCATTAAACTAACATTTCATTCAATAAATGTTTACTGAGTACTGACTATTTGCCAGGTACTGTTCTGAGCACGTGGGACATGTCCGCAAACAAAACAGACAGAAACTCCTACTTTCTTAGTTTTCACTCTAAAGGACAGACACTAATTAGTAAATAAAAATAAGAAGTTAAATAGTGTTTTACAAGGTAATAAAGACCATGAGGGAGAAATAAAACAGGGTAGGGGAAGATGGGGGTACTGGGGGTGGGGGCACAGGAGCAAGTGCAGGTTGCAGTTTTAAATATGGGTGTCAAGGTAGGGCTCACTGAGGAGATGAACTTGAGTGGACTGGAGGAGGTGAGGATGTTAGCTGTGTGGATATCGGGGAGAATAACAGTCTAGACAGAGGGAACAGCCAGGGCCAAGGCCTAAGATGGGACTATGGCTGGTATTGGGAACAAAAGAATGGTCAGTGTGGCCAGCATGGAGTAGGGAGTAATAGGAGGTGAAGTTAAAGAGGTAACGGGTACAAATTATATAGGACTTTGCATGCCATATGAGGAACTTCAGCTTTTATTCTGAAGGAAACGAGTCATGGAAGAGTTTTGAGGAATCTAACTTACAGAAACTCATAGAAACAACTCAGAAACGGAGTAGATTGGTGGTTGCCAGATGTGGGTGGAGAACACGGGTGAAGGTGGTCATCCAGTTATAAGACAAAAAAGTTCTGGGGATCTAATGTACAGCATGTGGTGGCTATAATTAACAATAGTTAACAGGTATTGTATACTTGAAAGTTGCTAAGAGAGTAGATCTTAACAGTTCTCAACACACACACATAAGGTTAACTGTGAGTTGATGGATGTGTTAATTAATCTTGTGATCATTTCACAGTACATACCTATATCAAATCATCACATTGTACACTTTAAAGTTACACAATATTATAGGTCAATTATATCTTAATAAATCGGGGGGGGAAGGACATGAGGTGATCTGCTGTATTAGATGCTGCTAATAGCTCAAGAGGAGGGCTGAGAATAGACTATTTGCCTTAAGAAAACGGAAGTCACTGGTGACTTGACAAGGTTAGTGTCAGTGGAATGATGCATGGAAAAGCCTTATTAGGGTGGGTTTAAGAAATAATGAGAGACCTGAAGTATAGATAATTCTTTTTTTTTAAAAAAAGAAATTACATATATACGAGGTATGATCAAACAATATGGTGAATGTTTAAACAAAAAGAATTTATTACAGTAAAAGACACATTGTCATTAATCCCTCTCGCTTTGAACACTTATCCCATCATTCTTGCCACTTTCTGAAGCAGTTCTGGAAGTCCTCTTTCGTGAGTGTCTTTATTTTTTATTTTATTTATTTTATTTTTTATTTTTTTGGGGGATAGGGGAACAGGACTTTATTGGGGAACAGTGTGTTCCCCAGGACTTTTTCCAAGTCAAGTTGCCGTCCCTTCAGTCTTAGTTGTGGAGGGCACAGCTCAGCTCCAGGTCCAGTTGCTGTTGTTAGTTGCAGGGGGCGCAGCCCACCATCCCTAGCGGGAATCAAACCGGCAACCTTGTGGTTGAGAGGACACCCTCCAACCAACTGAGCCATCCGGGAGGCAGCTCAGCTCAAGGTGCCATGTTCAGTCTTAGTTGCAGGGGGTGCAGCCCACCATCCCTTCCGGGAGTCGAAGAGTTGAACCAGTAACCTTGTGGTTGAGAGCCCACTGGCCCATGTGGGAATCGAACCGGCAGCCTTCAGAGTTAGGAGCACGGAGCTCCCACTGCCTGAGCCACCGGGCCGGACCCTTGTGAGTGTCTTTCGTTGCACTGTCGTGGCTGCCTCGATGTCCTGAATCATTCTGACTTTGGGGAAGCGTCAGAAATCGCACAGTGCCAGATCTGGTGAATAAAGTAGATGAGGACATACCGTAATGTTTTTGACAGAAATTGTCATGTCACAAGTGATGTGTGGCACGGAGCGTTGTCATGATGGAGGATGAAGTAAAGACATGAAGGAGGACTTCCAGAACTGCTTCAGAAAGTGGCAAGAACGATGGGATAAGTGTGTTCGAGCGAGGGGGAGTATTTTGAGGGGAATTAATGGCAGTGTGTCTTACTGTAATACATTTTTTTATTTAAACATTCACCATATTGTTTGATCACACCTTGGTCAGATATATGTATCTTTTAAATTGTAGTAAAATACATCACTAATACATTCATAATGTTGTGTAGTCATCATCGTCTGCTTTCAGAACGTTTCATTATGCAAAAGGAAACCCCATGCCTGTTAAGCAGTCACTCTGGATTCTCCCCTCCTCCAGTCCTTGTGTTAGGCTGCTGCAGAAGTAACTGCAGTTTTTGCAATTATTTTTAACCTTTTAAACCACAATTACTTTTGCACCAACCTAATAACTACTAACCTACCTTCTATCTCTGGATTTGCCTATTCTGGATATTTCATATAAATGCAGTCACACAGTATGTGGCCCTTTGTGCCTGACCTTTCATTTAGCATATTTTCAAGGTTCACATAGGTTGTAGCACGTATCTGTACTTCATTTTTATACCTAAATAATATTGCATTGTATGGGTATACTACATTTTGCTTATCCAGGCATCAGCTGATGGACGTTTGGGTTGTTTCCACCTTTTGGCTATTGTGAATAGTGCCACTAGGAACATTCATGTATAAGTTTTTGTTGGAACACTTGTTTTCAATTCTCTTGGGCCTACCGTTTCCCTGAAAATAAGACCTAGCTGGACCATCAGCTCTAATGCGTCTTTTGGAGCAAAAATTAATATAAGACCCGGTCTTATTTTAATATAATTATTTTAATATAATAAGACCGGGTCTTATATAAGACCAGGTATAAGACTGGGTCTTAAATTAATTTTTGCTCCAAAAGATGCATTAGAGCTGATGGTCTGGCTAGGTCTTATTTTCGGGAAAACACGGTATATACCCAGGAGTGGAACTTCTGGGTTATATAGTAATTCTGTATATAACTTATTGAGGAACTGTCAAATTGTTTTCCAGTGCAACTATATCATTTTACATTCCTACCAGTAATGTATGAGGGTTCCAATTTCTCCACATCCTTGCCAGCACTTACATTTTTTTTTTAGTCATCTTAGGGGGTATGAAGTGGTATCTCATTGTGTTTCTCATTTGCATTTCCCAAATGACTAATGATATTGATAATCTTATGTCCTTTGACAATATGTGTTTCTTTTTTTTTGGAGAAATGCCTATTGAAATCCTTAGCCCAATTTTTAAGTGGTTGTTTGTGTTTTTGTTGTTCTTTATATATTCTGGATATTAAATCTTTATGAGATGTATGATTTGCAAATATTTTCTCCCATTCTTTGGGTTTTCACCTTCTTGATAGTGTTCTTTGATGCACAAATGTCTTAATTTTGATGAAATCCAATTTATCCTTTCTTTCGTTGCTTGTGCTTTTCGTGTCATATCTAACAAACTATTGCCAAATCCAAGGTAATAAAGATTTACCCTTATGTTTCATCTAAGAATTTGATAGATTGAACTCTTACAGTTAGGTCTTTGATCCATTTTAATTTTTGTATATGGTGTGTGAGAGGTAGATAATTCTTTAGCAGACTTTTGCTGAAAAGGGGAGCAGAGAAATAGGGCAATAATTGGTAGAGAAAGTGGGGTGAAGAGAGGTTTGTTGTTTAAGAGAAGTAATGGCATGGGAGCAGGAGAGAGGAAACATGGATGACATAGGAGAGAGGTAAGAGTTGCTGGAGCAGTGTCCTTCACACAGGGAGATGGGGTAGCATCTAGAGCACAAACGGAAAACTGGCTTGGGACTGGTGCATGAACAGCTCATATTAATAAAAAGAGGGAAGAGGCTCTATCAGTACAGATGCCGGGAAGAGAGTAGATGTGATGGTGGCATCTGTGAGAGTTCTCGTTTAATTGCTTCAGTTTTCTTACTGAAGTGGAAGGCAAGGTCATTAAGAAAGAGTGGGTTGGAGCTGTTGGGAATAAGAAAGGAGAAGGTGTGAATTATTTTTCTAAGGTGACGAGTGTGAGCAAGTTAGGGAAACACATGTAATCGGTGGACAATTGAATATCATGATCATGTATTATTTAAAGAGATCAGTTAGTGTGGGTAAAGGTTTTTCTCCAGAGCGGGCACTTAGCATGGTTGCAGGGGTCGAGTTGGGTGTTTCCAGGCTTATGGTTTTGTTTAGTGAGGATCACTCACTGGCTCGGGGCTTGACGCTTGAGAATGAATGCATGGGGGTGATTATAATGATTGACCTTAGAGTTTGAGCTGGATAAGAAGGGAAAAGGACACTAAAGCAGTGGGGGAAATTGAAAGAGTGTCAGGAACAACGGATTGAAGGTCTTGGTGGGGTTAAAAGATTGTTGGGATACCAAAAAGGTAGGAAAAGTGTTCAGAATGCAGTTGATGAGTTGTGATTATGGAGGGGTGTGCCCTCCGTAATCTAGCGTGTGACCTAAGGCGGAGGATTGGTGATGAGATCAGGAGAGAGGAGTTCTAGCAAATGAGAGGTCAGGGTGTTCGAGGATCATCTATGTATGTATTAAAATTGCAAGAATGAAGACACAGGGCTGTAGAGTGACAGAAAGGAGTTGAAGTCATTGAGTAATGAGGGAAGTGACCCTTGTGGCTGGTGGATGATAAAGATGAGGAGTAATAGGGGACAGAGCCTGAGGACCTGAGATTCAGAGCTGGAGGCTGTGAGGCCAGGCAGGGCGCCCTGGTGGAAGTTGTGATGAAGAGCAAGGTTATCTCCCGCCTACAGGCCAAGCTATTAGGTTGGCGCAAAAGTAGTTGCAGTTTAAAAGGTTAAAAATAATTGCAAAAAACGCAATTACTTTTGCACCAACCTAATATTTGAAGGCTATGGAAACTACAACAGCGACAAAACAGGCACAGCTGAGAGGGCAGAGGGGCAGCATGTTCCTGAGAGAGAGAAAGCCAGGGTTTGTTTTGAACGAGGTGGTGAAGGGAAAGGTTCAGAGAAGAGGTTGATGATGTAGGGGATTCGGGTGCTTGGTTATAAATATTTATCTTTGTATACTTTTTAGAGCAGTTCTTTTACATGGTAAGTTTTCAGTAAATGCTTGTGTTCAGTAAATGAACACTGAATGAATAAATGAGAAAGAATGAAGTCCCAGAGATAGGTGTGCTTGTTATTAACATGAATACGTTCTGATATAAAAAGCATCTAGCAATGAAATTGCAAGTCCTCTAGTATTTTTCTTTTAGTGCAGCTTTCAGTTTATAATCCCAGGCCCCATATCCCAAATGCTCGTTTACAAGGGGAAAAGTCATCCTTCCAAGAAAGGAGGATAATGCTCAGACCTTTTAAAGTAAGGAGACCTAAAGTAATAATAACAATAAAAATCAATTAACAACCACCATCATTATTAAATATTTCAGTTATTTTTATTTAAAAAAAATTAGAAAAAAAATGTTGGATAATACTTGTAAAAGAGTTTTTCCAATTACTTAACAAAGAAGGTGTTATTATTTACATTTACATGTAAGAAGTTCAAGGCAATCATTTGTTCAAGGTCATACAGTAAGTAGCAGAGACGGGACTAACACTCAGGAGTTCTGACTGCCCCCCCCCCACCCCCTTGAGCATTGCCACAGTTGAATCCAGAAGGTAATGGGATTAAGGGTTGGTGAAGGTCACGGAGTTTGCACTTATGATCTTAACCAGCTGTTTGGTGAAGCCAAGGGCTCCATTATTGACTTTACTCTTCCTGTTCCTATGCTAGTGCTCTTCCTATCGGTGTTTCCTCTTTCCTTTTATTCTACCATCATTAACTTGTTTCCTTTCATGATTCTTCTTTGCCTCTCTTGTGCTCTCTTCGGTGACAGATGATAATCCTGTCTGTTATAACTTTAGTTTTTAATTTAGCTGAATAATATGTAACATGGAGGATCATAAAAAAGAAGTTTGAAAACCACTGTGCCGGGAATTCATTTCATATTTATCAAGTAGGATGAAACATGTGAAAAAGCTCTTTCTCTGAGTGTTCAGATTTGTTTATCTGATCCTTTCTGTAAGCTGCTGTTTGTATGACAGAGAAAAAAATATTCCATCAATGGAATACTGGAAAAAGCACTTTTCCAGTTATTATGAGGAGTTAGTTGACACCTTCTCTGTGTTTAGACTCATTTAGTTTGGATTGATAGTTATAAAAAAATGAATCAATAGTCCACA
Organism: Rhinolophus sinicus; assembly: GCF_036562045.2. Taxonomy (NCBI): domain Eukaryota; kingdom Metazoa; phylum Chordata; class Mammalia; order Chiroptera; family Rhinolophidae; genus Rhinolophus; species Rhinolophus sinicus. The sequence goes on from NC_133756.1 coordinate 30,939,852, forward strand.
CGGAGACTTTACTGGCTGTTTTTTTGTTTTGTTTTTTTTTAGCTACACTGAAAATCAGATAAAATGTGTTTATAATTTTTTACAAGAGTTGAAATTATATTCTGTAAGATTCAAATATTTTTTTCTTTATCATTTTAGACCTGTCTGCTTAGTTTTAAGTGAAATTCCTTTAATGTCAACTTGGTTTTTACTTGTATCAACATTTAGGTGAGTAAAACCAACTTCCACATAATGTTTTCAGTATAGTTCTTATACTCATTTGAAACGTTTTTACAAAGTGATTATGGTTGGAATTGACAGTTCTCTTTTGATATTTTTTCCTACTTACCCTTATAGTATGCTGCCTCTTCTATTGAAGGATGAACTCCTAATGCCCTCAGTTGTGACAATGGTGGCATTTTTTATAGCCTGTGCAACTTCCTTTTCAATATTTGAAAAGACTTCGGAAGAAGAACTGCAGTTGAAATCCTTTTCCATTTCTGTTAGGAAATACCTTCCATATTTTACATTTCTTCCCAGGATTATACAACATTTGGTAAGTTGTTCAGTTTTTAAGGAATGGCATTTGGCATGGCACTATTAAAAAAATTATTGTAGCATCTTTTTTCTTTTATAATTCTTTTGTGATATAATTCACATAAACCCATCCATAAATTCTACCCATTTAAAGTGTGTAATTCAATGGTTTTAAGTATGTACACAGAGTTTACAACTATCACCATAATCAAACTTTAGATTATTTTCATCACCCTCCAAAAAAACTCCGTACTCATTAGCAGTCATTTCCCATTCTACCCTCACTCCTAACCACCAGCCTTGGACAGCCACTAATCTACTTCCTGTCTCTAGATGTGCCTATTTGGACATTTCATATAAATGAATGCATCAGTCCACTAGGGCTGCCTTAGCAAAATACCACAGACCAGGTGGCTCAAGCAACAGAAATTTACTCTCAGTCTGGAGGATAGAAGTCCAAGATCAAGGTGCCATCAGTGTTGGTTTCTGGTGAGGCCTCTTTTCCTTGTAGGCGATATATCCTTGATATGGCCTCTTTGTGTGCGTGTATTTGGTGTTGCTTCTTCTTCTAAGGACACCAGCCTTACCTTATTAGGGCCCCACCCTTAATTTAACCTCCCTAAAGTTCTGATCTCCAAATGTAGTCATATTTGGGATTAGAGCTTCAACATGTGAATTTTGTGGGGACACAATTCAGTCCAAAACATGGGCTCTAACAAAATGTGGTCTTTTGTGAGTAGCTTCTTTCACTTAGCATGTTTTTGAAGTTCCTTTGTGTTGTAGCATGTATGAATACTTCATTCCTTTTTATTGCCAAACCACATTTTGTTTATCCATTCATCAGTTGATGGACGTTAGGTTGCTTCCACTTTCTGGTTGTTATGAATATGCTGCTGAGATTTATGTAAAAGTTCATCAGTGCATATGTTTTCATTTCCCTTGGGTATATACCTAGGCATGGTAATTCTATGTTGAGCGTTTTGAGAAACTGCCAGACTGTTTTCCAAAGTGCTGCATGATTCTGTGTTCACACCAGCAATATATGAGGGTTCTAATTTGTCCACATCCTTCAGAGCACTTGTTATTGTCTTTTTTATTATGGCTATTCTAGTGGGTATGAAATGGTATTTCATTGTGGCTTTGATTTGCATCTGCTACTTACTAAGCTGTTGAGCATCTTTTTGTGTGCTTTGTGACCATTTGCATATCTTCTTTGGAGAAAAAGCCTTTTCAAATCCTTTGCCCATTTTAAATTGGGTTGTCTTCTTATTTTTGAGTTGTAAGAGTTCTTTATACATTTTCAATATGGGTCCCTTACTAGATGTGTGACTTGCAAATATATTCTTTCATTCTCTGGGTTGCTATTTCATTTCATGATGGTATCATTTGCAGCTCAGAGTTTTGATTTTTATTAAGTCTAATATATCTCTCTTTCCTTTTGTGGTTTGTGCTCTTGGTGGCATATCTAAGAGAACATATGTAACCAAAGGTCATGAAGATTTCTTTTTATGTTTTCTTTTAGTTGAGAGTTTTGTAGTTTTAATTCCTATCTTTAGGTCATTGACTCATTTTGAGTTAATTTTTGTGTATGGTGTGAGGTAGGAATCCAACTTTATTCAGTTGGTCCAGCACCAATGAATTATGTTGGCACCCTTGTTGAAAATCAACTGATCCTAAATATAAGGATTTATTTCTGGACTCTGAATTCTGTTCCACTGATCTATGTCTAAGCTTATGCTGGTACCACACTGTCTCGATTACTGTAGCTTTCTTTGTAGTTAGTTTTGAAATTGGAAATATGAGTCTCCAACTTTGTTCTTTTTCACGATTGTTTTAGCTATTCTTTGTCCCTGTTTCCATATTATTTTTAGGATCAGCTAGTTACTGTCTCTAAAAATCCAGCTGAGATTTTGATAGGGATTGCTTTGAATCTATGTATCAGTTTGTGGAGTATTACCACTTTAAGATTTTGTCATCCAAACCCAGGAACACAGGATGTATTTCCACTTATTTAATTTCCTTCAACAATGTTCTCTAGTTTTGAGTCTACAAGCCATGCACTTCTTTTGTTAGATTTATTTCTAAATATTTTATTCTTGATGATGCATTTATAAATGAATTATTTTCTTAATTTCATTTTCATAATGTTCATTGCTGCTGTATACAAATATAACAGATTTTTTAATATTAAACTTGTATTCTGTGCTATAAGTTTTTAGTGGTTTTTTATATACAAGATCATGTCATTTGCAAATCATGAATTTTATTTCTTTCCCAATATGCATGCCTTTTATTTTCATTGACTGATTACTCTGGCTAGAATCTCTAGTACAAAGTAGCAAGAGTGGACATTTTCTCCTTGATTTTTGGGGGAAAGCCTCCAGTCTTTCACTATTAACTGTGATGTTAGCTGTGGGTTTTTTATAGATGGCCTCTATTTGGTTAGAAGTTCTATTCCTAGTTTATCTAGTGTTTTTATCATGGAAGGGTGTTGGATGTTGTCAAATGCTTTTCAAATATCTAACAATATGGTCATGTGGTTTTCCCCCCCTTTATTTTATTAATATGGTATATTACATTGATTGCTTTTTGTATGTTGAACTAACCTTGCATGCTTGGGATATCGCACTCGATCATGTGTAATCCTTTTTATATGCCACTGGTTTGAGTTTGCCAACATTTTGTAGACTTTTGCCATCTATATTTATAAGGGATATTGGTCTGTGGTTTTCTTTTCTTGTGATATTTGTCTGGTTTGGTGTAAGGGTTAATACTTGGCATCATGGAAGGAGTTGGGAAGTGTTCCATTTCTACTTTTTGGAATAGTTTCTGAAGGATTGGTATTAATTCTTCTATAAACATTTGGTATAATTCACCCGTCGAGCCATCTGTGCTTGGGCCTTTCTTTGTGAGACTTTCAAAATGATTAATTTAGTCTATTTACTTGTTATAGGTCTGTTCAGAGTTTCTGTGTATCTTGAGAGAGTTTCAGTGTGTCTTTCTAAGAATTTGTCCATTTCATCTGTTATCTAATTTGTTGCTTACAGTTGTTCATAATAGTCTTTTATTCTTTTTGATTTTTATGAATGGTAAAGAATGATGTCCATTATTCATTCCTGATTTTGGTATTTGTATCTTCTCTTTTTTCCTTGGCTAGCTAAAGTTTTTTGGTTTCACTGATCTTTTTACAGAATCAACTTTTGGTCATTGATTTTCTCTATTTTTCTATGTCATTGGTTTTGGTTCTAATTTTATTATACCCTTTCTCATACTTGCTTTGGATTTGGTTTACTCTTCTTTATTTAGTATCTTAACAGGTGATTGATTTTGAGACCTTTCTTCCATTTTTATATAGACATTCAAATCTATAAATTCTCCCATGCCATTCCATACATTATGATATATATGTGTGTGTGTGTGTGTGTGTGTGTGTGTGTGTGTGTGTGTATATATATATATATATATATATATATATATATATATATATTCTAGTTTAATTTTGATGTATTTGGAGAACATACTTTGTATTATTTCAGTATTTCCAAGTGTATTGACTGTTTTGTGTTAATGTCTCCTTCATTTTTGAAGGGTATTTTTGCAAGGAATGGAATGATTCTTTTTTTTTTAGAAATTTGAATGACACCCATCCCATTGCCTTGGGACCTCCATGTTTTCTGATGAGAAGTCAGCTTTTAATCTTTTTGAAGATAGTTTATAAGTGTATTTTTAGTTTGAGATGCTTATTAGCTATCCAAATGGAGATATTAAGGAGCACTTGGATACATGCATCTGGAGTTTAGGGGAATGGTCTAGGTTGGAGACAGCAATGTGAGTCATTGGCATATAGATAATAATTAAAGTCATATCACTCAATGAGCTCACCAAAAGATGAGTATAGATTAAGAAGACCAAGTACTGAGCCCTGGGATACTGCAATGATAAAGGTGGGGACATGAGAAGGAACCAGCAAAGTTGTCTGAGAAGGAGTTGCTGTGGAAAGAAACCATTAATATGGTGTCATGGAAGCCAAGTGAAGGAAGTGTTTCAAGGAGATGGGAACGTTGTGCTATTTCAGATGCTGCAGAGAGATCAAATAAGGCACTAAGAATTGAATATTGGATTTATTACAGTAGAGGTTATTGTGGATCTTTGACCAGGGCAGTTTCATTATAGTGATTGGGGTGAAAGCCTAATTGGTGTGTGTTCACTAGTGAATGGGGGGAGAATTGGATGCAGCAAGTTATAGGCAACTCTTTTGGGGGAACTTTGCTGTGAGATAGGAGCAGACAATGGGTTAATAGCTGGAAGAGTTTGTTAAAATGGGAGGGATTTTAGCATGTCTTTTAACACTGGTTCAGGATCACAGTATCGTGACATTTCAACCATTCCTATATTTCTTAATTTGATGATTTCACTTCAGAAATTTTCCCTCCCCACTAAGGTTGACTCAGGGATTTTCCCTTTGGAGGAGACTGGCAGCCTGTTTATACCTATTTATAAGGCTTTTTTGGCTCTTCCCACTCTTCCATCTGGAATGATCACTACATTTTCTATTCAGGTCTTACAATCCTGTCATAATATAGCCATTAAAGCATCTTTCAGGGTTCCATTTATGTCTCATTTCCTTCATGAAAGCTACTTACTACTATTTCTTACTGTATGCTTTCTACACTTAAGCAGCTTCTGTGTACTTATGTGCTATGCTAGGGATAAAATAAATAAGATCTGGCTGGTCCTTGTCTTAAAGGAGCTCAGTCTAGAGCTAAACTGTCCATTAGACACATGTGGAAATTTAAACTTAGTAAAATTAAATACAATAAAAAATAGCTCCTCACTTGCAGTAGGCACATTTCAAATGCTCAGTAGCCACATGTGGTCAGCACCTACTTGTCTGGAGTACACATTTCCATCTCTGCAGAAAGGTCTGTTGTATACTGCACTGAAACTGACTGCTACAGTTACAATAAATGCAATAATTATTTTTACTCCTCATTTTGGCATTTAATAAAATGTGACCCTATGATTTTATTTAACTAGTTTATGCATTCCCCTAATTAAATAAAAAACTCTTTGAGGCCAGAGGACATTTTCTTTCATATGCCCCACCATGCTTTACTGCAGCACTAACTCACTGAAAGTGTACAGTGAACATGAAATATGATTTCCCATTTGTCACGGATAACTTTTCCATAGATGGACTCAGGGCTCTGGAGCATGCTGTGGATTTAACCCCGATGAATAATATTATCTGTTCCAGATAACTTTCTTCAGTGCCTTGGTGGTATGAAGTGTAAGATGGGGGTTCTCAGGCTTTCGTTATGCATGGGAATCATTTGGAGAACTTTAACACTGAGGCCTACCCAGAAACTCTGATTTAATCACCCTTGGCTATGGCATGGGCATATTTAGAACCTCCCAGCCAATTCTAACTGCAGCCTACATTGAGATCCACCAACAGAAGAGACTGTACCCACAACCCTCACCTTCAGTTCTGCTCATTGACAGCTATAAATCAGTGTTACTAGTACATTAAATTTTCTTTTATGTTACTTAATAATACTTCTTTTTCCTCCTTACAGTTTCTTATCTCAATAATTATGATGGTCCTTCTGACACTGATGACTGTCACACTGGATCCTCCTCAGAAATTACCGGACCTGTTTTCTGTATTGGTGTGTTTTGTATCCTGCTTGAACTTCTTGTTCTTCTTGATTTACTTTAACATTATAATCATGTGGGATTCCAAAAGTAGAAGAAGTCAGAAGAAAATCAGCTAGCTATATCCCCAAACGTGAAAATGTTAACAGTGCTAAAAGATTTTGTGAATTTTTTGCTATGTATAAATAAAATTATCATTTTGAGAATTACGGAATTACAGGAAAGGAAATGGTGAAGTCATTGTTCTCTACACAAATGAATGTCTATGGGGACCAAAAGCTTTTATTTTCTAATTATTGAGTGGCCAAGACTTATTGTAGTTTTATTAATATTCAGGTATTCAAGCAGGAAAATAAGAAAATTGTCCTTAATCCCAGTGTTTACTTAGGAAATCTATAATTTGTTGTCTTGAAAACAATCTGCAAATACAGTGAGCTTAATGGGAGAATTTATCCCCTTCTTTTTAAAAGAAATTACTAATTTTGGTATTTAAATGTAGTGTTCCTAACTAACATTTTAGAATGCAGTAATGTGTACTTCATTCTTTAGAAATTATATCTCAGGGATTAAATTTGTGATAATCTTTTAAATTACTACAAGAAGGCAATTTAAACTGCTTGAAGTTTGAACATGCCTTATTACATATACAAACTTGAAATTTCTTTTTAACAGGGCATAGAGATTAAACCATATTCTTATTTATTTCCAAGAATGCTGATTTACTTGAATGTAATTAAACAATGATTTTTCCTGAATTTAAATCTAAGTGGTTTGAGTGAAGTCTTTTTATTACTCATGATCACTAGGTTGTAAACTTCCAGGATCATTTTGTTTAAGTTAAATGGCTTAATGAAGGATTTCTTCCTTCTGTTCTTTTCTGTGAGGACATGGTTCAAGGTAAGCACTGCCCTAAAGCATTGACTCCTATCATGCTTCATGTTAACTTGGCCCTGTTAATACTGTATCACTATATTAGCAGAAGCCCATCTTTACTATAGTATGCAATTGGTAAAAAGAATGTATTCTAGCCAAGTTGCAGTTTCTCATGTAAAGATGTATTCTCTTTAGTTTCTGTGATAAACATAAAACCATTCTTGTCCCATCAACATATATTTTTCATGCATATATTTCGTAAGACAACTATTAAAGCACACTAAGTGACGGTATATTTTTAAAACAATGCAAGCCAAACACATATACAGAGAAAATCTCGTTCTAGACATGGACAACCACAGGCTGATGCAAGACGTTATGTATTTCTCAGTCTGATAAAGGAAGTGGGTTTGGACAAAGCGAAAATCAAGAAGTATTTCTTTCTCACAGTAAATGTGCATAAAGACTCAAAGGGCAGGGCAGCAGAGAAAAGCAGCCTTGAATCACTGCCGAATCAGCAGGAACATTGCTTTCCACGGCCACCATCTGTAATCAGCGCACCCACATGTCAGCATCTTGGCTGGCGAGTGGAGCCTTATTTTTTGTAATAGCATACTTGTGTTTAACACAGGGTGTTGATTTAAACCAGTGATGAGGAAATTCTAATTACTGAACAATTGGAATAGACAAATGTTATTACTTGAAAAGTATTATATAAACATCAGTAAAATAGAATGCACCCATATTCAAGGTAGCTTATAGGTAAATTCCATAAATACATATTTTCTAGATGATTTAATCTAATCTTACTGAGTTATAGTGTAGTTTTTATGGAGTCTTGTAGCAATTATAAGTCAAGTATCTCATATCTATTATAGAAACCAGTTTAAGAAGAGTCCATTTTGAACTTTGAGGGATTAAGTGCCAAAATACCAAAAATGCCCAGTGATGAATTAAGATCACAGAAATAGGCAATTCTAAAGCTCTTCTCTCAGCGACACCCAGGATTATAGGGAGGTTTTAATATAAAGATATCAGGTTATGCAAAAATATTAATTTCTTACTTTCTTTACTAATATACGTGTCAAAAACAACCCTTCTGGGGCGGCCCAATGGCTCAGTGGGTTAGAGCGCGAGCTCTTAACAACAAGGTTGCTGGTTCAATTCCCACATGGGCCAGTGAGCTACACCCCCTGCAACTAAAGACTGGAAATGGCAACTGGACTTGGAGCTGAGCTGCGTCCTCCACAACTAGATTGAAGGACGACTTGGAGCTGATGGGCCCTGGAGAAACACACTGTTCCCCAATATTCCCCAATAAAAATTTTTTTTAAAAAATGTCCCTTCTAAGTTATTTTCAAGTTCACTTTAGAGGGAAGGGCCCTTTCTGAGAAATGCCATTTTCTCTGTTGCCAATAAACTTAGGTTTGCTTCTTAAAATGAAGAGAATAGGGTGTATGTTCATGTATCAAATATGAGACACGCAGAAGTCATTTTCCCTTGAGGTCTGAGGGAGGGGAGAAAAATCCCCGATGTAGCATTCTGTCCAAATGATAAACCACAACTAACTGAGTGAAACATTTACAAAAGTCAAGGCAGCCAAAGGAGCCTCTCTGTTCAATAGAAAGAGTAAGAGATGGATCGGATGTAACTAAAAAATGGTCGTCGTAACACAATGGTTTCAAGTCTCAATTGGTCTCCTGTTATGTTCATTGGAAAATCAGGGCCAAGTGTATCCCCCACCCCGCCCCCATATAAACATTAGTTTTGTGTGTGGATCTTTCTGCTTTGTCCTTCATGTGGCCTCCAAGGGTGATAAAGCGAGAGTCATCTGATCTACAATGAAGAGAACTGAGAAATGATTCTTAGCAGACCCAGCTGTTCTGAAAGGCAAAAGCTTAGTATATATCTAGAGGTCAAATATACAGTAACTGATTTAATAGCAGTAAGCACATACCTACATAACTTGGGTTACATATGAAACCAATCTCCTCCTTGACCCTTTATTTCCTTATTAATACAGGTTTCTTTGTATGTTTTGCCTTATATTCTAAGGTTTTCAATGCTAGAACACAAAGGAATTATCCTTTTTGATATATTTTAGGTAATGTCCTATTATAAGGGCTGTATCACAGTGTTCTTAATATTTACCAGACAGATTATATCTTAAAAACCTTATTTATATAGTACCAATAAAATCATTAGTGAAGGCAATTAGTTTTAATAAGTTAATTGGGCTACTGTTTAGTATCTGTGTCATTTAAATTAAGTTTTTAAATAACTCATTTTCATCTTAGGTAAACCTGAATTTTTCTAAATGGCAAATTAGTTACTTCCAACCTTAATTAAATTTTGTTTCAGATTTTCATATAGTATTTTTATTTTCATGATACACTGAATTAAATAACATGATTAAGTCTTAGGGCAAGTGCCAAGGAATAGCATTTTTTACCCTGCAGAAATGGTCAAAGTGTAGAAGTTTAAAAAAATCATGTTACTAAGTTATAACACATTCTGTCATTCCCTCTTCCCCTTTATTTTGTGACGATGATGATACAAAACACCACCATAGAAATTTAAATTAATGTTTCAAAATAATTTGGAGGGAATCACATATTGCCCCGAAGAAAGCTTTTCTTTAAATTTAGTAGTCTGTATAGTTCAGTTGAAAAACAACTTCATATTTAAATGTCTACTGAAAAGTGCACTCCAGTATTTTATAAAAGGTGTGAAAATTTTAAAACTTTGAAAATACTTTTTTTCTCTACAAGAATAAGAATAATGAGTATAATAAAAATTCATCCCTGAGATAGTGGCTAGCTATAGAATAAATTTGTACATAAATTTTTAAGGTTTTAAAAGGGATCTAATTATTAATACACCTATGGGGCTTTATGGGAAAGCCCCTGATACCTAATTCCACTCACCATTAGACTTACTCTGAGTTTTAAAATATATAGCTCTACCAAAGGTGCCATTTTCGTAAGTGCTTTATTAAGTTTGTCTACAAATGCAACACGTATATAGAAGTGTACATGATACAGAATATAAGTCAAGATCCTCGTCTACATGTTGGCTGACTCATTAAAGGGTCAAGAAGAAATGTATTATTTACATTGAGATTATGTACTGGTGTGTGTAGAAAGTTTAAATTAGCCGCAAGAAATTTTATCTAGACACGCACCTGCTGAGTGCTATGATCTGGTATTTACTGGGCAGATTAATTACAAACGTGTCTTCTGTTCCTTTAAATATGACCAGGCAGATGCAGAACTTGGTGTTCATAGTGAGTGCATTTCTTCTAAATGCCTGCAGGATATAAAGGGTGATTACTATCAAATCATCAAGAATTACTTTCCAAATTAACATGCATCTCATGTATGACATAAATGATTTAAACACCCACTTACCACCATGTTACTTCATCCCTAGTTTAGTTAGGTATTGGTAATCTCTCAATTGCTTATTTTTGAGTGTTCGAAGCAAGATTCACCTTCACAGATATTTGTCAACATGACTACTCTGACGTCGCACTCTGCACTTTATGTGAATATGGATTATGACGTACTTCTGAGAGGGTTCTAAAACTCCAACATGACCCACTGAAAACACCAAAATCTACATGCCTTTTGTCTGTAAGCCTTAAGGGCCTTTCAGCAGGTGTTTCCTCCAACAGCTGCCCCCCCAGAAAAAGACAGTATTTACAGACATTCCTATCCATAGTGTGTCCCTCTGGGGACTCCTAGTGGTGGTTAGCAGTTCTTGTCTATTTGGCCTTAGGACCCTTGTATGAAAGGAAGCCTTTGAAGAAAGCAGCCATTGGCAATTGATGGAATATATTCCCATAGGGCACGTGGACCATTCACTCCCGAAATACCCCTTCTTTCATAACATCTGTAGCTATGAAGTAATGCATGGTAGGCTACTATTCTTCAGAGTGCACATATGTTCTTATTGTCCTATAAGAGGACAGGTTGACAATGCTGGCAACCGACTTTTGCCAACTCTTGCTTAATTAAATCTGGTCTTTATTCTATAGCTTTTAAGCTATCTAGTGTTCACTTAATATCCTTATAGGTTATTGATACACAATTATGAGAACTAATGATAATACTAGAGGAAAGGAAGACTATCATTTATTAAATAGTTACCATAGGGGAGGTACTAATTAAGCTAATTATTTTGTACAATCTCACAGGCAAATGTTATCAGTCCTATATTATAATTAAGATTTAGGGGAACCAAGTTATCTGGTTTAAGGCCACACAGCTAAGCAGGAAACAGAACTGGTGCTAAACATCTAATCCAAATCCTCTTCTCTATTACAATGCCAAGCCCTGCAAAGACATTTCATCAATTGATCATGGTTGCTAGGAGACTTGTGTTGATAAAGATTCTGAGGCCAAATTCAGGACCCGGCAAAATGCTTTGATCAATAGTCTGGTTAGAGATTGCCAACGTGCTATGAGGTGTCTAGCACGAGAGCAGGGACTAACAGTATGTTTGTTATCTCTACACTGCCATACTGGTTCTGGAGATAATAGAACACAAATGAAAAGCAATTTAGATACAATGATGCAGTTTATGAGCAGCATTTCGACAGGACTCATCCTTCATGCAGTAATTATATTCTTTCTAAAATATATTTTGGAGTTTTACTTCTCTAATAATCTTCATGGTCTACTTCTGCCTAATGAATGAAGTCTGAACTTAGTGGCCTGGAGATCACAACTGTCAATGATGGGGCTGGAATCTACTGTTCAATCAGTCTGCTTCTCTGCCTTTTTTTGTTCATGTTCTCTGCCTAGTATGTTTATACAGCCCATTAAAACCACCCATTTTTCAAATTCCAGCTTCCCAGTAAAGTACAAAGTTTCCTATACTACGGTCTGGATGGCCCTCTGTCAGAAATAATGTAGAGTGGAATAACTGGAGCTGATTTTAAAATCATAAACCCTTAAGTAATGACCTAATCACCCTAGAGGTGATCTACGTCTGTTGTGTATTCCTATACTGACTACTCCTTGTTCTTCATTTGGTACTTAGAGAGGAATGTTTATATTCCTCAGGCTGAAGAGGAAGGAACTTCTGTCAACTCTCTTGCTCGCTATACCCTATGGAAGAGTGACACATTTGACTGGTCTACACCTTACTACTATGACATGTCACTACTCTTACATAACACTCTTCCCCACAATTCAGTTTGCCTTTCACTATCTACTCTCAAGACCAGCGGGTGTTTGTGCTTCCTAATTTCATACTGTAAGGAGACCATCCCATCCTGTCTCCTATCTATATCCAAGCACAGAAGACAGGCCCGTGGTCTTCACTGGTGTAGAGGCACATGGACGTGGGGGTCTATTTCAAAGATCCAGCTTTCTCCTCAGATTCAGGACAGCACACAGGGCTCAGATTTAGATTTCACTTCTGCCTTGGCCACAAATCCACATTAGTTACCCACGCTTCTACCAGAGGGCCTGCCGTATTAGAGGGTATCAATTCCTCCACTAATCAAGTTGATCCTCTGATCCTCTTTGGACTCAATCCTTTTTTGTATCTGCTATTGCCCAGAACCCTGGAAAGAAGGGTCTGAACGTGTATCACTAATCATAGCTGGCCTTATATTATTAGTTCATGTATATAATATAAATCTTGTATCCTGAGCTTGATTACAAGGTTTCAAAAAGTTGGTATTACACAGTGCTGTGTTAACACTAAGCCTCATACTTTTGTTAATCAAGTGATCTATCCACATTGTTTCTAGGTAAAGTATCTCAGTATCCCCTGTTAACATTAACCAGAACCATGCATTTTCTCCCCACCCACTCTTTTGCTTGTCTTTGTACTACCTGTGGCCTATGGGTTCCTGATCCCCTTACAGTCTCCCTTATTCTAACATTATTTTATAAAGCCGCCTTTTTTTAAAGGCGCTGGGCGTGAACTGGTACGGGGGTGGTTCTCCTGACGGAACAACAGAGGTCAGCAGGAATAATCGCTAAGTGTGGGTGAGGGCAGGAGCAGATGTGCAGACAGGGAAGCTGGCCACAGTGGTGTCGAGAGTCCATGACCGTTTCTGGGCACAGGACAAAACCAGGGAGTCTGATACCCTCCCTCAGTTATGTCAATTGGGCAGCTATGACAAATGCACAAAAGAACAACAATGAGAAAACATGGAAGAGAGGAAACGGAGGTAGCCTACCATAAGGTGACCTATCAACAGGTTTTGAAAGATGGGCAAAATTTTGACAATGATGGGGGAGAATGTACGCCAAGCAGAGGAGACAAAAACAAAGGTAAAGAAATGAGACAGGCACTGTCTGAGGAATGTGTCTGGAGAAGGGCAATTTGGGGTGACTGAGATACAGGGACAAATTGGAAAGGAAAACTGGTCAGATCAGGAAGGGTTCTAAAGATCAGTATAAATTTGGATTTTACTATGAATATGGTGGAGTAATACCTCCTAAAGCATACTTTGTCCAGAAGCAGGACAGGCTGTAGAGGAAGGGACGAAAGGGGAGAGAGGTAGGTTACGACGGGCGATGATGATAACCTAGATGACAGGTAATGAAGGAATAAACGAGTGCAGTGGGCATGGAAAGGAGAAGTAAACATTTTTGGAAGTGATATGACCCAGCAGGAGTTTGTATGTGGGGACAAAAAGAGAGACACAATTTTGCGGTTTTGAGCCTTATTATTAGATAAACGTAATCCCCAGAAAGGCAGAATGAAGAACAATTGGGGGGGGGGGGATGATGAAATCAGCATACTTGCGGGGACAATGTATAGCAGCTGAGATGTGGGTTTACAACTCAGGAGGGTCACGGATAGATTTGGAAACAATATACACTAAGGTGAGAGCTCAAGTGAAGCGAATGGATGAGATCATGAAGAAATTGCCCAAAGTGAGAAAACAGTCAAAAGAACCCAGGGAAATACCTCATAGGTAAATCAAGTTTCATTTCAGTGCTATTTCTCTCTGTTGCTTCCCACTAAAAGGGAAGTCGACTGGTAGGTTAACCTTAATTCTTTAAAGCTTTCAAGCTTTTTGAAAGTACTACTCAAAGACTCAGAAGAACACCCCTAACATGTGATCTTTGCTAGAATTGATGAACACAGAGCTCCTCTCAGTACTCTTAAGTTTCCCCAAAAGTTCACTAATGAGACTGTCGTATACTAAATGTGGACTTTCATTTGCCCAATGTGTAACTGTGAATATGTATTTATGATCACCATCTAATAGTTCTTTGTTGGATTTTCATGGGTCAGAAATTTTATAAAATACTTAACCCAAAACAAATGAATATGTAGATACATGTGTAAACATACTATATCCTACCTACTTCATAGGATCTAAAACCCGTGACCAGTAGGGAAACCTGACATTCATAGATTACTGCTATGTAGAGGGCAAGAGCACAGACTCTGGCACCAAGCTACTCAGGTTAGTATCCTGGCTATCTCTTAGGTGATTCTGGAATAAGGTACTTAATCTCTTTGTGCCTCATTTTCCTTACCTATAAAGATAACAACTATACCTATTTCACATAAGTGGTTGTGAAGGTTAAATGGCTTGTGTATAAAGTGCTTATAGCAGTACCTGGCACATTGAAAGTGCTCAATAGATGTTAGCTACCAGGATAAGCTATTATTTGTTGTGTGCAGCAGAATGAACATTTTAATGAATGAAAGTGACAATTTTCTATATAAGATACTTTACAAATATTTTAAGAAGAGCTGGTTTGTTAGAAAGCTAATATTAACCACTTGAGATACCATTTTCAAAGAACCCTATTTTCAGGATAGAAGTCTTTCATTTTGCATTAATTTTTTCCTAAGAGATAGCAGGCAACATCTGGTTAGCTTCTAAGAAAATTAGTACTGATACCACTAAGTCTGGGATAAAGCTAGTTCTTAATGTGAACCTTCAGTTACAGGTATACTAAACACTAGTATCACATGACTCATTGCTTTTAGCTAAGTTATAATAAGCTATTTATAAATAAATCTTTTTTTTTGCCTGTATTGTTGAATCCACAGGAACTGTTTTGAAGAAAAGGTACAACTAATTAACATGTAATTATTTAATCAATGCACCACATTTCCATCATAGACTTGTTATACCTTGTTCAGTCAGGCATGCCCTATAGAAACTATAATCGACCTGTCAGTATCTAGTCAGCTATTTATACTAAAGGTGCTCAATTATGGGCCCTCTTTATACTCACTTAAAAATATGCCCTCTCGGGGGGGCCCAGGTGGTTGGAGCGCTGTGCTCCTAATGCCGAGATTGCCGTTCGATTCCCACATGGGCCAGTGAGCTGCGCCTTCTACAGCTAAGATTGTGAACAACGACGCGACATTGAGCTGGGCTGTGGAAAGCGGCTCACCGACTGCTTCAGCCAGATGGAGCACAAGGCTCATAACACCAACATGGGCCAGGGAGCTGCGTCCTACACATCTAGACTGAGAAACAATGGCTTGAACTGGTGTGTGTGTGTGTGTGTGTGTGTGTGTGTGTGTGTGTAGACTATTGAATAAACTTTAAAACCAACAACAAGCTCCCCCCGCCCCAAAAATATGCCCTCTCTGACTTTTAACGCTAGCCTAGACAGCTCAACAGCGCTCTTTTCCAATCAGCCTCTAATTCTCATATCTTGTCACACTGCCCTCCTATTGTTTGTTTATAAAAATAGATTACATACAATTTCAAATAAAGCTCCAAAGCACATGGCCCTATTTTCTTTGTGGGCAGAAAGTACCAAATTTGATAATATAAATAAAATGTTTCCACCTGAACAAAACAGAGAACTTTAACAAGGCTAAACGTAATTAGAAAGGTGAAACAGTACCTCAATTTAGAATGGCTTTAAGGAATTCATAGCTGTCAAGATGATGTAACTCTATACGAAAGAAAAAAATATATATTTTTTCAGAAAACAGTTCAAAGTAAGTTGTCACAGTATATGACGCAGAATAGTGAATTAAAATAAAATTAAAGAACCCAAACATAAAGTTTTATTTTACATTATAAATAGCAGCTTTGGGGCTATAAAGTCTCATTTCAACATCCTACTGATTTGCCTGATTCTGTTTCAGAATGTACATTTAAACAATTAGGATAAGAACTGCCAAGAAATGTATTACTATAATGTATGCTTATGGTTTATTATGATTACTTGTCTCTTGTGCTGGATTCTATAATCCAGAGGATAGGGTCGTGTCCGTCTTGTTCATTAGTGTATCCCCAATGCTAGAACAGTGCCTGGCTCATAGTAGGTATTCAATAAATATTAAGTGAATGAGGCCTGGAAGGAGATAGCAATTTGTAAGTATTTGACAATATTAAGATAATTCCTTTAAAATATTCTGAGAGTGGACATTTGTTTTTATTCATTTACTGAGCATGCATTGTGGACCTTCTATTTGAGTTCTACACAAGGCTCTGGGGTTCCAGCACAGAGATAGGACTTTTATTTGCCTGGGAGGAGCCCAGAAAGAGCCCTGTACCCAGACAATCACAATACACTACAACATGATACATTTATAAACATTCAGACAAGTGTTGTAGAAGCCTAGAAGATGAAGCAATTTAGCTTTACTTAGGCGAGCTGGGGAGAGCTTCACAGAGGATGTGACCTCTGAGGCTGACCTTAAAAAACGAGAAGTTTGCCAGACAGAGAAGAAAGAAAGAACAATCCAGGTAGAGAGAAGCAGTACAGAGGCCTGGAGTCCCAAAAGAGAGAAATTCTAGAGGGCTAAAACATATGGTACAAATGGTATGAATTAAAATGACTATTTTCCCCCTATGTGAGGTCTGAACTGGAGGAAAAAATCACCTAACATTTACTTATTACACAAGTCCTGCTTTAAACTATGCAATTAGCTATATAACACTATAAATATCTACTTTATTATTACATATATGTGTTTAAAATACATAAATCACTTAGAGAATTTATCTAACTCTTTTTTGAGGAGCTTTTCTGACTGCTGTAAGTTAACATGAAAAAAAAAATTCACCTGTCAGGTGACATAAAACCAATTTCTACTAAATGTGCCAGAATAATTTTTCTCCACCTCAAGAACAGTTATCTTCAGTCTGTTCATTACTGTCTTTTTATAGTATTTTTATTTAATAAAACCTATTAAGACTACCATACAAATCTCTTTACTTATGCTTTTATCTTTTAGCTGATCAATTTTTATATTGCTGACATCCCTTCTTCACCATTTGCTCATTTAAAAATTCATAGTATGTGTGATATGTCTCTGGAGAAAATGTCTATAAAATTTGTTACAGCTGGCAAATGTGTATGAGTCAGTGATAGCACATGACTAAATGCTTCACAGAAAATAAAATTTGTTTCTGTAGTAAGCAGAACTGTTTAAATGTTATTTATTTTTATGTTTCGAAGAAAATATATTGTGAAGTGCTGCATTGATTTAATACGCAACTATGTCTGTGTACACGCTGTAGAAGGAAAATTTATGAAACCTTTGCACAACTCCTTTAATTGAATTTTCCAAATCTCTCACCACACACAAATAATCAATATCTTCTGCAGAGAAAACCAGTCAGAATTATTACAGTCTTTCGTTTCAATTTTGTTGTCATCAGCACATACAGAGCACCTGGATATTTGTAATGTCGGATAGCAAGTTATTTATACCTCTTAAACACATAATTGCTATTAAATGAGTTCAAATCTATAGTTTTAAATTTTTTTCCTGACTACTTAAAAGATAAAAATTATCATACTTCTAATAAAGTGTAAGACAATTTAAATCATGGACAAAATTATTTAAAAGGCTTTGAAAAGCAATAAAGCAGTTTGTTTTCCCTTAAATCCTAGACAAATCTCAAGTGAGCAGTTGAAATGTGTCCCCAAACCAGTGATGGATGATGTAAAACAACAGCATTAACATTATTGACAGGAAAGGTATGAGCCACGTACAGCAGCCATGACAGCTGAATCCTTATCAAGAGCTGATGACTACAGTTGTACATGAATGCATATTTGTGTCACCCAAACTAATATCTCCATTATTTATCTCCAGATAAACTAAGAATGTTAAAGCATAGGGAGAATTTTTGTTGTTTCTCCTAAAACTCATCATGTCTAAACTTCAAACCTCAGTGCTTTTAAAACCGAAGTATTTGTTTGAAAAAAGATACTGTTTAATGTTAAGATAGAATAGAAAAAAAATAAAACAGTAGTCTTCTAGGAGTAAAATTATTTAGCTGATATGATGAATACTTTTTCAAGACTGAGTGGGGGAAAGAACAACATATTTTTAAGTTGAAAAATACTTCAGTGGGTGGTAAGAATGAAAAGGCAGTGTCAAACTATTTTATTGTCTTAGAACAGGAGTTTAAAATTTGTCCTGTAGTCCAAAAATTTGAAAACTTTAAAATCTTACAACCAAGATGAATTTTACAATGTTAGAAGATAGTATGTTAGCTAAGGAAAACAGAAATATTATAGTCTGTGCCTTTCTTTTTAAGGCTAGAGCTAGAAATTCTGAAATATTTTGTATTACAAACAGCTGAAACAATCAACTTTTTTTGAACAATGTAAAGTTCAGATGGTTAACATTTCACTTAAAATATGCATACTACAACCTACACAATTATTCTCAAAAATGATAAAATATGTTTTGGACTGAAGCTAAATGTCTAGATTTCACATCTTGGCAACTGCTCTACAACTTGCTTATTCTTTCCAAAAACATTTTGTTTACTGAAAGTACTAGTCACAGACAAACAATGATGGTATTTTCTAATATCTCTAGAAAAAATGAAAATACTAAGTACTAGATAATGCCATCTATTGACTTAGGAATATTTGTATCAAGTTGTTTTAAGTTGAGGTTCATTATGTAAAGTAAATAAATTTCATGCCTTACCATGTGATGATAATGTGACATTCCATTTGTATCAACCCATTAAATGGTCATATGTTTCAAATCTTCAGCATAACAAATTAAAGATAATTTTGAAAATTCACATCCAAGTGTAATAGAAAAAGAACCTTTCATTGCATTACTTTTCTAATAGTCATGAAGCCAATATTATTAAGGAAAGTGAAGTTAGGCTTACTTCCTAAGTAACTGAAAAAGAAAGAAGCCTTCCTTTGTTTAAGAAATTTGTATTTAGCAGAGGAGATCCTCTTTTATTTATATACTCTATCAAGGCATTCCCTGATTTCTAAGCTCTGGTTCTTCTGAAAACTATGAAAATCTCAGTGTACCTTTCAATGTTATTGTATATGTTTTAATTAAAAAAAAAATAAGTTATATAAAGCTTTATGTCAGATATCTTTATTTAAAATAATGGAGTGTTATTTTTACAATTATACTCCTCTGTCTATAATAAAAACTGCAACTGATACTAAACAAACTAGCACTGAAACACAGAAAAATAAATAGAACTAAGAGACCAATTTGAAGGGACAATGACAGCGTAAATGTTGGACTTCTCCTGGTATTGTTTACTTTAACTATTCTAGGAAAAATTTATAAGAATCTGAAGGACATTCTTTTGATAGTAAAACAAGTAGTTTGTTTATCCTCATTTTCATATTTACCTAATAAAACAAATCCAATACATAGTATAGGGATGATTTTATATTACATAATTTCTAACTATATAATTTCTAATACTATGAAGATTCTAAAACATTTTAAAATTTAGCCAATTCTTGGTAATAGCATAGTAAAAGAAGAGTCAAGTAGAAATTTCTACATAAAGTTGAAGGCTATATCCCCAAATAAAAAGCTGAGGACTACAGTAACATGAAAGGAACATATAAAGCAAATTAGTTTGAGGTGTTAAAAAAAAACTAACGAAGTCCTCTTTAAAGGAATGTATGAATAGAAGGGGATGAAAGTTATTAACTTAGCAAAACAATTTACATATATATGTGCATGTGTTGAACATTATCTTTAACCAAAAAACAAACAAAACAAAAAAACCCCACCAATATAAAAAAATACACATATTAGGAACCAGAGAAAGAGGAGGGAAAAGCACTCAGTAAAAATATATAACTCAAACAAATATATATTATAAAGAAAATAAGCTTCAATCTATTTTCAGGCATTACTTCAAAACAGTTAAAAAGCTAATGAAGATTTGAATACCTCAGGAAATATGAGAGCTAAATGTAGCTCTTGCCAGGACACAGAAATGGAAGATGGCTTATATATTCTAATATATACTATATATTTACATATAACATATTATATATCTTAACTCAATGTTCATTTAAACCACAACAAATAATCAATGCTTATTAGAAATTTTAAAACACGATTTAGTGATACAATCCTCCTGAACAAAAATACTCAGTCCTTAGGGAAACCCTGGTAATGGGCAAGTCAGTTTTGATGCCTAAAATATTAGAAAACAGTTTTAAGGCTGATCATGCATAAACACACAAAGAATCAGTACATACTGGGTAACTGAGAGAACTGTTTTAACACATGGAAATAACCTTAATGTCTTAATGCATGTTTAGCGAAGGAAATAATACCTTTGGAAAAATTTTTCCCATTAAGTTTTAACAGTAAGAATTCTCTTATTTGTTCTACAATTTTTCCTTCCTCATTTTTCAAAACATAGTTTTGAAAATAGCCAACTATGTAAAACCTAATTATCATGTTTTAGGAAATTACAGATTAAAAAAAAAATTCACACAATTGTCATAGAATATATAGCCTCAAGATTTTCTCTAACTGGTTAATAATAAACATTCCAATTTCCCATCATGATCCTCTAAAACTTGTCAAGTTAGGAGAGATGAAAACCGCTGAAACTCAGTTATGCATTATAATTAAGTTATACAGCATCGGAAAGATCTCAAAAACCTTTTCTAAGAAAGAGCCCACCTTTATGTTCTTAAATTCTTGGGATCACAATGGAAGTTAGCTGTTCAACTAAATGGCTCAGGAAGCCTGCTCAGCTCCCTTCCCACATGAGTTTTGGTCTTGCTATGGATGCTGACTTGCCATGAACTGGTTGGCTTTGAGAACTGACCAGCAGGGGATCTCAGCACTTTCCACTGCAAACTCATCACCAGCTTGTTAAAGATCCTAACCAGTCTAACATACTAGATTGGTTGAACCAGTTTCAGTTATGCCTCATGTTTCAATCTGAAAGCTGGAATGACTGGAAGATTATTTATTTTAGGATGAGGCAACATGGAATACTGAAAAGACGATGCTTTTTGAGGCCATACTGGTCTTTAGTTGGAATCCCTGCTGTAACTTGTAAAGAGAGTGTCTTTGGGCAACTTATGTAAGATTTTCCCTGTCATTGTTTCTTATCTATAATGACAATCATAATAGCTATCTGGCAGGATTGCTGTAAAGATCTGCTGATCCTAGTGTTGGGAACATCGTAATTATTGGTCCTCAATAAGTGGTAGTCATTGGTACTCAAAAATGATAGACTAAAAACATGGCTTCCCATTTCAAGGACAACCTCTGTAGAGACTGCTAAAGGGCATTCATGTCAGTAATATTTAAATGATCCCTCTTAAGTTGGTCTAAAGGTTTTAATATTTTACAATCCATGATTATTTCACTTACTGAGGTGTGGATGTGTATGTGTTATGGGAACTTAAAACCTGCTTATTTAGTTTCCCATGCTGTGAAATGCTCAGAGGCATAAGAGTTAACAGTAGATCAAATGTCATTAATGATCTGAAAGTTTTTAGAAAACTGGTTACAAAGTAACTTTTTATGCTTGTGTATCCTTCTAATTCACCATTAAGAGCTGCTGTATATTAACTCATTGTTGTCCCATTTGTCTGTATTCTCAAAAAGAACTTTTAATAAAAATGCAAAATTTAAATCTTAAACTGAAACATTTTTCAAAAGATATTTAAAAAGTTCAATCATCAGAGAAGTTGATCTCATCAGACACGGTCTGCTAAATGCCATATAAGGTTTTTCAAATGAGATTTGTGTTCTCTTAGAAGAGTACACTAAAAGACCATGAGGACTGATTTTAACTGATGAGATGAAAGGATCTCTTTATGTTATAAATTAAAAGACAACTTTTTACCTTTGCTAGGAAGTCTTGAACTCTTCTTTTCAAATAGTTTTTGTTTTGTTACTTTTGTCACTAGAAGAGAAAAGAATGCCTTGTTAAGAATTAACATGGAATATGAATAATTTCTCATCTTGGAAGAAACTTCATTAAAAAAATTTGCATTAATATATATGTATAGGTATCAAGTACAAAATGCAGTACCTTATTATACCTTATTTAAAGAATGAGCACTACATAAAAAAAAGCCTAATACCAGTCTCCAAGGTACATTCTTTCCCTTCATATTTACCACCAATCCTTGAAATAACATATCCCAGTAAAAGACATGTGGCTTATTTTTAAAATAGTATTTCTATCATATGTCCAGCCAGTAGTAATATATATAAAGAACTCTATCAAATTTAAATTTGGGAAAAATGAATAGGTTTATGTCTGCAATTGAAAATATTAAAATACATATCTAAGTGTGCAAATAAGGAATGTTGAGACACCATTGTACACTCATAAAATTTTCTTACTTAGTTCTTTCGTTTTCTGCATTTCTCTTTTTAAGAAACATGATGAACAGGAAACACCAATGAGATTTTCAAGCTCTCTACTGCCCTCCAAAGCCTAAAAGAAAGTCATTTGAAATGAGTTAAGTAAGTTCTCCTCAAAGATAACATTACTGACAATTCTAGTGAAAATACAGCATACTGTTTCCTTCATCTGAAAAACTTAAATTCTATGGTGGGAAACTTAACATTTTCTGGCAGATCAACCATTACAAGTCTTAAATGCCTGTATGAAAACAATTTATTAACTAAAAAGACTAAACATAATTTACAAATTTACTTTTAAATGTGAACAAGCTATTATGGTTAATTAATGTTAATGTAAGAAAAGAAATTCCCATAAAAAGTAACTAAACATATCTCCTGCAAACTCTTTCCTGGATTGGATTCTCCAACCTGGGGCTTCTCTCCTATTCTCCTTTCTCAAATGAGGTAGTAGAAATATGAAATTACATTAAAAGAAAAAAAAAAGGCGAACCTGTACAATACTTAAACTTTGCATTATTTCCATGATTTCTTCTGACGATTTCTCAACTTTAGACAGCAACACCATGAATCTATGAATAATAAAAAAATATTTAGCAAGATCAAGCATTTATTCACAAGTCATTTTCAGAGCTTTAAATCTTTATAAATGGTCCCCCTCCATTCTTTCATTCCTTTACAAACAAAATATGTATTATCAACCATCCTGTCCTTTGGAGTTTCACTTTCTCTCATTCCCATTGAGCAGTGGGAGAGAAGATTATAGATGTAAATGTCCAAATCTGTGGAGAAGTTTATGAGTTCATTTGAGCCAAAATGACCAGATTTGGGGAAGCATGATCCCAGATGTTCCGGGGAGAATAACAGTTTTTGCAGCTTCTTTTAGACGTTTGGAATTAAGGAGGAGGGAATGTAAGGAAGATTACATGAAGGTGGGAGAAAGCAAAATACAGAACAGTTAACAAGACTATGTGCTTGCTTCCAGGGGACTGGAAAAGAGGATTATTTTTGGCAGTTCAAAGGTTTGTTAACCTAGATGCACAACAATAATGGACAGGGTCAGCCTAAAAACCTCTTACTAAACAAGTTATAGGCCTGAGGTGTGACAACCCACCATGATCTGCCCAGTTAGGAATTTATGATCAGATCACCCTTGAGGTTACTTGCAGTCAGATTTAGTACAGAGTACTTTTCGTTGACAAGATGTAGTTGGCTTATTCCTTTCTCCACCATATCACTTTGCGAACACTAATAGACCACCATGTCCTTATTTACTTACGTAGATTTAAGTCTATGAATCAGTGTTACCCAGTGATTTTTCTTTAAATAAAATAATAGGTTTTATGGCTTTAATATATTTGTGTGAAAAAGATGCAAAGTCACACTCTTAAATTTGAAAACAAAACTTCAGTTGTAATCTTACCTCCTGAACATACTTCTACTTAGCGTTCTGGAAAAATTATTTTTTTTAACATTTCTATAACTTTATATCATACTTTCTTTCCCTGGTATAACATTACATATATTCTGGAGGGCTTCATTGTCCATGTCTATAATTTCAAGGCTGCACAATACTGTACCTAGTAAACATAGCAATTTCAAATGAATAACTCATTCTTCAAGTGAAGAACTAGACCAAGCACTTTTTAAAAAAATTTTTAATTATTATTTTTTAAAGGAGGGCGCAGCTCACTGTGGCCCATGCGGGGATCGAACTGGCAGCCTAGGTGTTATTAACACCTCGCTCTAGCCAACTGAGTTAACTGGCCACCCCTAGCCCAAGCACTGTTGAACACGAGAATCGGATTACATACCTTCAAAATAAAGACAAAAATAAGAATGCAAAGAAATCTTGAATGCTTTGCAGGTTTGTTTTTAGCAGTGTCATGAGTGCAGGAATTCCAAAACTATTTTGTATTTGTTGTAGGATTAAGCAAATGTGTAAATATATTGCTGCTGTTGGGAGCAAGAGAGATCTACTGCTTGAGAAAGGGAGCAAATATGGAAAGGGGGAAGGTAAAAAAAAAAAAATCCTGTATCACTATGAACTCATTAGTTTAAAAAAGCCAATTAATAGAAGGAATGATGGAATTAGAAAATTACCACTGTGAAACCATCTTAGCAGTAACTGACTCAGTAAAGTAGACTACTCTCCCCCTGTGGGTGGGCACCATCCGATCCATTGAGGGTCTGAATAGAACAAAAAGCAGAGGGATGATTGGTTCCCTGTCTGCATGTTTGAGTAGAGACATCACTCCTCTCTTGCCCTGGAACTGGGATTTACACCATCAGCTCCCATGGTTGTCAGGCCTTTGGACTTGAACTGGAATTACACTTCTGACTTTCCTGGGTCTCCAATTTGCAGATGGGACTTAGCTTCCATAAATGCATAAGCCAGTTCCTCATAATAAATCTATCTATATATGTAGTTATATATACTTTATTATTAATCCACTATTAATTATTACATCAATATTTTATTATCACTAAATATATTAATAATACTTAAACTTTATATGTATATATATATACCTTGAGGGTGACAAAGAAATGTATACACATAAATAATATACCGATAACAAAAGATGAATACAAGTCACGTTTGACTTCTGCAATTACAAGAGGTGCTCAAAGTAGTTACTATCAGCGTACAGACACTTCTGACTATGGCCGACTACTGCTTGAGCAATGCTGACCAAAAGCGTCCACTTATATACATTTTTTTGGCACCCCTGTTATATGCATGCTATTGGTTCTGCTTCTTTGGAGAACCCTAACTTAAACAATTGCCAAACAAAACAAAAAATGTTATAATCATTTCTAATTGATATATAAATGAGAAATGTCCAGTTTAATTTCAGATTTTTAAAATCCAAGTCTTTAGAATGGTTTCACAAAATAATAAAAGAAATCTAAACAAGTGGAATAAATGAAGAACCCATTACTATAACTAATAAGTGGTTTTATTGACTAGGATTGAGTAATTTTATAATGAGTGGGGAAAACAATTAGAAACACATAATTTTTATATACTGTAAAATATCTTGGCTGTGCTTAAATTCACTAATTCTAATACCAAGTCACAGACTGATAGACATAAATAACAGAGACTTTTAGAAACAAATATTGAGAGAAATGAAATAAACATAGGTAAATTCTTAAGTGACCTGTAAGAAAGGTTTTGGCTCCTCCCTTGCTACTTGAGAGCTCACTGTTAAAAAATCTGAAGCTGTAAGCAAATTGATGGGTTTGAAAGAAGAAAGAAGGGAAGAAACCATAAAAAGTTAGAAGAGCTTAAGGGCAGCTGATTCAGAGGGAAAGCACTAAGTAGGTGTGGTTTGCTTATTACATGGTACCACTGTTGTCCAAAAACATTTCCTTCTTCACTGCCTACTTTTACTTCTAAGTTTGTTATATGTCATATAATTGTATCAGACATTCATTTGGGTTAGCAGGTATCTGCTTTCAAATACAAGATTATATGATTCAAAAATTGTTATTTGCCACTTGTTTCTACTGTATGTCCTTTTGTACAATTTGAGGTTTTTTTTTTTTACTATGTACATATATTGCTTTTATTTTCAAATAAGTTAAACAAAAAAATGCTTTCCTCTTAATACCTAGTTGAGATTGGTTTCTTTGAGGAAATGAGAATTTTGATTAGGGGAAGAAGGAGTAGTAATTCACAACAAAGGTATTTTGGGATAAGGCATATGAAAATAGGGCTGGGGGAGCATGGCTAGGGAAAGCAGATAAAGGGGTACAGCAATAGATGTAGGAGATGCCAAACAAGGAGACTTCTCTGACAAACTCTTCCCTGTGTCCCTATTGTACTCTAAACGGCACCATTTTCTATATCTTTTAAGGCAGATGACTACTGATTTAATACTATAGCTCCACTTCATTATGAAAAAAATTGACTTGTGGCCCTCACTTGGGGTTATAACCACATATTACAACAGTACTTGCATGGAAAATTCATTCTGAGTTCCACTCAAATGACTTAAAAACATTTTGAAACATTACCCACACCCATTTCTAAGTTGGGGAAAGTGTATTAACTTACAACATGGGACCATAAGCTCCCAATGGGTAGAAACTTCATTTTCCCCATCTCTATCCACCCATCATATTGTGTGGCACAGAAGATACACCTGAAGGGGTAAATAAGCTCAACATATGAACTACTTTGAAATTTTACCCCCTGTTCTAATTCAATTTTTCCCATCTCAGTGGATAGATATAAATTTTCTTTCTAGAGTACATACGCAGTAGCTTTCTGCACATAATGACTTGATTCAGGGCACCATGGGCAGGCCGATATGAAAATGGGTGGTTGCTGGCAGGTAAGCCTTCTAGGTTCCTTTAGATCTGCTGGCTTCACTGTGTTCCTAGCTCTTGGACCAGCTACCTGTTAAGCATTATGCTCCCAGACAATGTATTACTTCTCCATCCATGCAAATATGAAAAAGAGTGTTTCCCTCAATTTGATCCAAAGTTGATCTCTTATGTGTAGGTTGGGAAACCTAGCTCAATGAGTATTAAAATTAAGGTGTCATTTATCACCATCATATGAACACTGCAAAATACATCACAAATAAACTAACTTCTTTAAGAAAGAATACTTCACCTGAAACTAATATAAAATAATACTGAATATCAACTATACTTAAAAGAATAGCCAGAGAATGTAAAGTACAGGGAATATAGTCGATGATATTGTAATAGCTATGTATGGTGTGAGATGGGTAGTAGACTTGTTGGGGTTGTCACTTTGTGAGGGGTGTAAATGTCTAATCACTATATTGTTTTGTACACCTGAAACTAATAATAAAAAAAGAAAAAATACTTCAACTCAGTTATAACTATTAATTTCTGGAAAGATATTTCTGTTAATCACTTTAACAAATATGACCCGTTTCTTTCAAGATACATGTATGTTATTTCAAAAACAAACTTACTCATCGTCTTCTGTTCTGGATTCCTTTTTTCTGGTTAAACTGAGATGATTCAACTTTTTTCTGTTTCCTATATATGTGCAATAAAAAGAACACAAGGGAAAACTTGTCAAATTTTACATAGAATTTAGATCACCAAATTTTAAATAGAAAATAGAAGTGTAGACAAATGGAAGAAAAGAAAAAGTATCATGAAATTTGCTATGGGAAAAAATTTTCGTTATTATGAATAACTTTTCAATAGGTATTGGTTTTTTAATTTTTTTCCATTTGCTATCCTCCTATTTTTTATTCATGATCACATTATATAGAAGAGAACAATTGGAAAAAATTTCATTGCAGCTTAGTATATTAAAGAGAAAACTAGAGAAACTAAGTTATCCTTCAAATGTGTGCCGAGTTGAAATGTAAGTTTGATTTTATAGATTTTATAGCTCTAGTAGAACATGATTTTTGAACTTAGTAAACAATTGTTTTATGAGCTAACCATGTACGTGTTTGTTCTACAATACTTTATGGTACAATATACACTATACACTTTAAACATATTTGATGTATAAGTATTTGAGGACATATTAACATATGTGGCCTTACAAGTCATGATAAGGTTTTGAGTTATATTCTAAGTGTGATGGTAAGTGAGTAGTACCTAAAATGACTTTGAAAATGTTAGATAAAAGTGCTTATTTAAATTGTACCTTATATATTTGTATAATATTTAAAAAATGAGGATTGTTAATAGCCATTATGACTTCATTTGGAACTTAAGTTACTTCAGAAGAAGTAATTTAAGAAGTCTGATTCATGAAAGTCAGGCTTTTTTATTTCTAAAACATGTATAAGATGACACAATCTGACATAAGAGCCAAGACAGAATTCTCCTACCTTGAGACTTCTGTATATGAGATATATATATCGAAAAGTATATAAAACACATATGTACAGTTTAATTACAGAGTGAACCAGTGTAACTACAATATAGGCTAAGAAATAGAATATTACCAACTCCCCAGGAGCTCTTGCTATATGACTTTTTAAAAAAGAGCTTACTTAGTACTATAATCTGTGATAATTATCCACTTAAATGTCAACTGGAATCACGTGCCTAATCTTTTTATGGGCAAAAGGAATGGTCCCTTAAGTCCATATTTAATTTCAGTATGGAAATTGAGTACATATCCACTTAAAATCTATTCACATTTCAATTTAGATATGGTCCACCTCTAAGGTACTAATTTTTAATTTTAAACAAAATACATATCAAGTGTATAAAAAACAGAACTATAGAACTTGAAGAAAATGTATACCTTTTCATATATTTTTGTAAAAGCAAACCTAACAGTGATAGCTTTAAGATAAAAGGCATTTCATTAAAGCAAAATAAAAGTCATTCAAAAGTTTAAGATCTCATTACGGGTTTCATTACAACAAATTAGGTAAAATGAGAAGACTTCTTTGTTTCTGTGTAGCTTCTAGTATATGCTGAGCACTCAATATATTAACGTGAAACAATAAAATATGAATTAGGCTAATCATAGCATATCTAAAATATATTTTATTAAATTTGAGCCTACTTAAAATTTTATATTATAGAACCTTGACATGTCACTGATTCATAACCTTTTCCAATATTAAAAATTAAACCAATGAAATCTAGATTTCTGTATTGTTTAAATAAATATCTTAGCAACAAACTACTAGAGAACAAGAAATAGATATGGTCAAATTTAAACTAACAATGTTTTTAAAATAAATAATTTCTTATTAAAATTAGGTTATTCTCTTTTGGAAAATTCTACAAACCCTTCGCAAATGCATTTAAAATAGTAAAGAAAAAGAAAGGATTGAAATATAATAAATAGAAGCAGCTATTAAAGATACACAAAGTGTGGATAAAATTAAATGGACAACATGTATAAAAATAACATTTAGAAGTATCATTCTTAAACTGTAGTGCAGTGGTACCTGAATTATGTGCCTTTTAATTTATGCACATGATGGATAGCTTGTTAAGAGGCATATCTGTAACCATTATAATTGATAGTAGCTGAAGGCAGTCAGGTCATAATTTCTGTTTAATGGATGGCACAGTAAGAGAACAAAATCTGTAGTAGCTTTTTAAAATAAGTGCCTAGAAAGTTTACATTTATGTCCAAAGTAATATGTATATTCTAGCCATTTCTATGTTGAATTCTTTAAGAAAGACAAAAATCAGCTACATCAAGATCCATATATTATCAAATCAAAATCTTGATTTAACTAACAACTAGAAAAATATTATGGTAAATGGAAAGAAATGTTCAACTAACCTTTTGATGGTCCATTTTTGAGCACTTGTTCGTTTAAACTTGTGGGAGAAACATATGGGCTCATTCGACAAGTTCCAGTTGTTGGAGAATAATTTGTAATACTTTTCTTCCTTGTAATTTCTGAAGGATCTGATAACTGGAAATAAATGTTAACTTAGGACAAAAATACTTGTTTCGTTATACATCTTTGAAAATACCTTTGAAAACACACAAAATTCAACCAATACTCTTTTCCTTGCTCTTTCTTTCAGATTTTAAATATACTCAATTATCACCTTTAAAGTGAACATTATTTTTTTAAGTTATGTACATATTTCAGTTGTCCACAGTAATTAGGACATCTCAATTTGGTATTTATGGAATTTTAACATTAAAGGGTTACTACGTTCTGAGGTGGTTATTTCCAAACAGGTACGGATGACTGACTCTCCCAATTAAATCCTGAATTTTGCTGTCAGCTGAACACGAAGAATCATTATGGGGCTGAGCAAGGAAAACTCTCAGACTGTCTCTTATCAAAACCCATAAAGAAATCCTAGGGAGGATCAGTACTGTCCTAAACATTAACCAAGTTTCTCTGTCACAGTGTCTTATCTTACAGATAACCAAAATACTCAAACAATTGAGTATGGAATTTAAGGTCTTGGAGAATTTGGCGTATCCTGTACAAATCCTCTCTGTAGCTTCCTCCTCTGTGTTCCCACAGATCTTGTGCATATCGCCTACTGCAGTTAACAAATTTTTTACATTTCTGTCTACCCTACTAGAATTTGAGTTCCTGCAAATAAATATCATTTCTTCATCTTAGTATCCTACAACTCAAAAATGTGATAAATGACGTAAAAGGAACAGTCCAACATACTTGGCCAAGCCACTCTACATAGAATATATTCATTTGTTCATTAATTCATTCATCCATTACATGGCACCCGTATTCCCAGTCATGAGGCTATACCCATTTGAGCCTTAGCCCTCTGTTTCTTATCGTCCCTGGGATCTAGTCTTTCTTTTTTGTTTTTTGTTTTGTTTTTTTAATTAAAGTTTATTGGGCTGACAATTGTTAGTAAAGTTACATAGGTTTCAGGTGTACAATTCTGTATTACATCATCTATAAATCCCATTGTGTGTTCACCACCCAGAGTCAGTTCTCCTTCCATCACCATATATTTGATCCCCCTTACCCTCATCTCCCACCCCCCACCCCCCTTACCCTCTGGTAACCACTAAACTGTTGTCTGTGTCTATGAGGTTTTTTTCTCATTTGTTTGTCTTGTTCTTTTTTTGTTTTTGGGGACCTAGTCTTTTTAGATCCCTATTAATGATCCACTTCCTCCAAATACCCATTTTCACACTATTGATTGTTTGTTTGCGTTTCTGAATTCCCTTTAAACTTGTTTTCTATAATGCTTACTAATAACCCAACATTTGCTAACTAACGTGTACAAAGAAACTGAACAAATTGTTCTGGCCTCATAGACAACAGAGAAGAGGTCTTAGGGTAGTATGTGCTAAAGAAATTAAGAGAGGGAAAATCAAAGTGGGCTGCAGTAGTCTCACAGAAAGATTCCTGTGAGGGGGCGGGGGAGGCTAAGATAAGTGAAAACAAAAGGTATGAAAAACCTGACCTCTAGATGTAAAACAGACATCATAGGGTGGATTTGGAGGTTAAAGGAAAGGTCTGAAGGTTTGTGATGTGTTGCCAATATTGTAGAACTGAACTTTAGCTTGGTAGCTGTCTTGAAATAGTTATATAATTCTCCATTGTCAACTATTCTTTATTTTTAAGACACCATGGCAGAAATAGTGGCTGTTTCACATTTTTCAATAATCTTGGTATTAATTCCAGAATCTACAGCATCAAGTTTTTTTACAGTTAAGATTTTTAAATGACAAATACTTCTTTGTATTGAGGGAACAAAAAGCATTCCATTCTTTATTTTATGTACCCACAGTAGCCACAAATGTAACCAATATCTTAAGAAAAAAAATCAAACTATAATATCAAGTTATAACTCTAAAGCAATCTTTTTTGTAGGGTGAAAGGGTTTTAAGTCTCTTTATCAGGTGGTTATTATTACCTCTCCATCTTGAGTTTTCACCTGTTTATATGTATTCAGTCATAAACTATGACATTTATCCAATCCTACCCTACTTTTCCAAGAATTTATTGCCCAGAACTATTTTACTGTGTATGTACAAGAAATGAAAGTCACTACCCTAATGCACATTTATGTCAATCTGTTTTCCTATTTTCACCAAAAAATTATTTTTTCCAATTGCCAAATATCTAAACATTGTAACTGTAGATCATACATTTCTCCTTGAAAACAAT
Organism: Rhinolophus sinicus; assembly: GCF_036562045.2. Lineage (NCBI taxonomy): Eukaryota > Metazoa > Chordata > Mammalia > Chiroptera > Rhinolophidae > Rhinolophus > Rhinolophus sinicus. The sequence continues at coordinate 30,972,095 of NC_133756.1, forward strand.
TTTCTAGCTTTCATAAAATAAGTCTTTGTGTGTGCACGAGTGTGGGTGTCTGTGCATTTTTTTCTTCCCTCACCTTAAAAATACTGAGGCTACTCTTTTGATTTCTTTTGTTTGGTCATCTGTGTTGGTTAAAAGGAAAAGTTTGTCTACAATTATTATACACAGAGGGAAAAAGAAAACCTACTATCCCACTAAATATTCCTCAGTAAATAACATTTTTATCATAATATCTGTCTACTAATATATACAAAGGCATAATCTTATTTCTCTAAGATTTCCCTGCCCATCAAAGTTTTAAGAAGATCTTCTAACTTTTAAACCTTGAAGATGCTCAAAAGTGACCGTAGAATCCATCTAAAAATTTCTGTTCTGCCATCCCCCAAATGTGGAAGGACTTGGCCTACTGATTAATCTCCCACAACGGGAAGAGTTAAGAAGACGGATTTGAGAGAAGACTGAGCTACTACTTGAGAAGTCTGGCATTCTTTCCATTCAGCTGTGATGAGTGCTACCTACCAAATGCTTTAGAAAAAGAGGAAGAAAATGAGAATAGATTTGGGGAGAGAAGGGAAAGAATTCAGGATGTAAACAAAATGTAAGAAAACAGAAATCAGATAAATCACAGCTACTTCTCTAATAATTTACAACTGCTTGTAACATTTACTGACTGACTCCTTATAGATATTCACTACCACTACTAAAATAATTCTATGATCAGCCCAAATGCCACTATACTTTTTGTAAGAAGGTCAAACCTTGTACATTAGCGAAACTAAGGTTTGGGAATTGATTTTTCTGCCTAAAAAAAAGAAATGAATCTTCTCCTTATAATTTCAAATATATATGACATTCTCCTTCAATATCTTTCACAAATTGTAGCTTGCTTCGTCACTTTGTTTAAAGCACATTCTACCAAAAAGATGCCTGAATTTATTGATTTTTTACCTATTATAAACAGTCTAGAAAGTACTAACTAAAGGTTCTTTCAGTATTAAATATGAGATATAAAGGATCTGCTATTATTATGAACTACTAGCCTATGCTATCACTGAAATATTTAAAACACAGGTACTATAGGTATTTGGACAACCAGAAACAAAAGAAAACTTAAGTCAGTCAAAGGGACAGAATTTTTTATAAACTTATACTGGCTAATTAGGTTATTAGAATGTCTCACCTAAGATATTAATTATTAGTACTAATTATGGAATTTACATGAGAAAATCCTAGATTCAGAGGGTGCCAAAAAAAATGTATACCCATTTTAAGAAAGGTAAACTGTATTAAAGTTGTAATACTCAATATATACCGACAACAAAAGATGAATACAAGTCATGTTTGACTTCTGCAATTACAAGAGGTGCTCAAAGTGGTTACCATCAGCGTCCAGACACTTCTGATTACGGCAATCTACTGCTTGAGCAACCTTGACCAAAGTGTCTACTTATATACATTTTTTTGGCACCCCCGGAATTAGCTGTCTCAGAAACTTTTCATAATATGGGCCTAGAGTTCCTAGAAGAGTCCTAGATACCTAGTACTAACTTCTGATCAGCTGCAACAATTATCCTTAATGGTCCTAATAATGTTGGGGTTTTTGTGGTTGTTTTTAATGATAATTATGGAAAACAAAAGCATTTTTCATTCAGTGATCTTAAAGGGACAGCAGGAAAAAAATGTAAGCAATATATTAGATCTGTGGTGATGGAAATGTTCTATTTCTTGATTGGGTGTTTGATACACAGGAGTATGCATCTGTTAAAACTCCCTGAGTTGTACACTAAAGATCTGTGAATTTCACGATATATAAGTGTTACTTTGATAAAAAAATTTTAACAGGAAAAACTTTAAAAATTGGCTAAAAAGTTGATACACTAGTGTTTTGATTTGTGCTCATTGTTCCATATTTTAAGAAACTAAAATACTAATTTTAATATTAATGATATTGCTATTCTGTTATTCTCTTCCACTGTAATCTTTTTAATGAAATAAGAAGTTTTTATTGAAAGTTTTTAATGAAATATTTTCATGGTTGTTTCCCATCATTCCTTCATATATCCTCATGTTTCAAACTACAAAGTGAATTCCACCTCAAATATATTTCTGTTTATTCAAGCATGATTTACATACAATAAAATGCACAGATCTTACGTGTTGGGCTTCATGAGTTGACAACTGTATACACTGATGCAACTACCACCCAAGACATAGAACATTTCAATCATCCTAGAAAGTTCCATTGTACCCTGTGTACCCAATTTCCAGCCCAGAGGCAGCCAGTCTCTAATTCCTATAACCACAGACAGTTTTGCCTATTCTTGAACTTTACATAAATTAAGTATGTAACTTTTGTGTATTTGGCTTCTTTTGTTCAACATGTTTCTGAGATCCTCTATGCTGTTGCATGTGGTAGTAATGTGTTTTTTAAATTGTTGAGTACTATTCCTCTGTATAAATATACCACAGTTTGTCTTTCTACTCTCCTCGAAGGACATTTGGGGTATTTTCAGTTTGGAAATTATTCACTTATTATAAATTAAGTTCACTTATTATTATGAATTAAATTACTAAGACCATTCTTGTACATGTCTTTTTGTGGATATAATATTTTATTTCTTTGCGAAAGCTAGGAATGAAACTGCTAAGTTATAGGATGGATATAGATTTATTTTCTAGATATAAAATAAAAGCTAAACAGTTCTCCAAAGTGCTTGCATCATTTTAAATTCCCATCAATAAATGAGTCTTAGGTGCTCCATCCACATCCTCACCAACCTAGTGTTGTTTTAGTCATTCTAGTGTTGTTTTTTTTAAAAAGCCATCTGTTTGGTTGTTATTTAGCTATTCTAGTGGGTGGAAATAGTATCCGATTGTGGTTTTAATTTGTATTTCCAATGATTAATGATGAACACTTTTCATGTTCTAATTATCCATTTAAATATTTTTGTGAAATGTCTGTTTAAGTTTGTACATTTTTATTGCAATCTTTTTTGTTGTTGTTTATACACGTCTTTTGTCAGAGATATGCACGACAAATACTTCTTCTCAATCCATGGCTTGCCCAATTGTTATCTTAATGGTGTCTTTAAGGAGCAGAAATTTCTGATTTTGATAAAGTCTAATGTATCAACTTACTCTGGTTAGTAGTTTTGTGTTGTATGAAATTTTGTTTAAGGTCTGAAAGATATGTTTCTTTCCAGAAGCTTTATGCTTTTGGCTTTTATTTTATTTATACCTATGATAGTATAAGGAATGGAAAATCAGAATACATTAATAGCAAGAAAAGAGATTAGATCAATAGTCAAAAACATTTTAACAAAGAAAAGCCAGGACCAGAGGCTTCACTGGTGAATTCTACCAATCTTTAAAGAAGAATTGACACCAATCCTTCTCAAACTCTCTAAAAAAAAATAGGGAACACTTCCTAACTCATACTAGGAGGCCAGCATTATTCCGATACCAGGACTAGATAAATAAATCACACAAAAAAGAAAAGTACAGACCTGTATCCTTTATGAATATATATGTGAAAATCCTCAACATATTGGCAAACCAAAACAAAAGGAAAATAAAGAGGATTATACATTATGACCAAGTGGGATTTATCCGGTGAATGCAAGGTTGGTTCAACATATAAACCCAATCAATGTAATACATAGTATTAAGAGAATGAAGAAAAACACACATGATCATCTCAGTAGATGCAAAAAAAGCATTTGGCAAAAATCCAACATCCTTTTATGATAAAAATACTCAACAAATTAGGAGTAGGAGGGAACTTTCTCAGTCTGATAAAGGGCATCTAGCAAAAACCCACAGCTAACATTACTGGTAAAGACTGGATACTTTTCCAGTCAGATCAGGAACAAGACAATGATGTTTATTCTTGCTACTTCTACTGAACAATGTTCTGGAGGTTTTAGCCAGGGCAATAAGAAAAAAAAAAAAGGCACCTGATTGGAAAGAAGGAAGTAAAACGGCCTATATTTGCAGATGACATGATCTGATGTATAGAATACCCTAAATAATCTGTGAAAAAAATTAGAGTTACTGAGTTCAGTGAAGTTGTGCAATATACGCTCAATATAAAAGAATTAGTTACATTTCTATATACTAGCAATGACCAATCTAAAGTGAAATTATAAAAACATTTACATTAACATCAAAAAGAAAATATTTAGGAATAAATTTAACCAAAAGAGTATAAGACTTGTATACTGAAATCTACAAAACATTGTTAAAAAAAAAACCAAAGACAATAAAAATAAATAGAGATACATTATATTTTCATGGTTTGGAAGAATTACTAATGTGAAGATGGCAAATTCCCCAAATTAATCTGCAGATTCAGTGGAATCCCTATCAAAATTCCAAATGCCTGTTTTTCAGAAATTGATAAGGTGATCCTCAAATTCATATGGAATTGCATAGGATACAGAACAGCAGAAGCAATCTTGAAAAAAAAAAAGTTGGAGGACTCACACTCCCAGATTTCAAATTTACAGTAGTTAGAACATTTTGTTTACTTTGAAAACGTACAGTAATTAAGATAATGTGGTAGTGGCATAAAGACAGATATATAGACTAAAAGAATAGATCTGAGAGTCCATACATTATAGTCAACTGATTATCAACAAGGGTGCCAAGGTTATTCAATGGGGAAAACAGGAGCTTTCAACAAATAGTACCAGGACAACTGAATATATACATGGAAAAATAAGTGAATCTGGACTTCTATTCTCAAACTATGTACAAAATTTAGTTCCATTAGGTCTTTGACCTAAATATAAGAGCCAAAACTATATAACTCTTAGAAAGAAACGCAGTAAAAATTTGCATTATCATGCATTTAGCAACAGTTTAAGCTAGAATCCCCCAAAGTACAAGCAAAGGAAAAATAAACTGTATTTCATCAAAATTTAAAACTTGTGAATCAAAGGACACTATCAAGAAAGTGAAAAGATAACCCACAGAACTAGTGAAAATATTTGCAAATCATACATCTGATAAGGGTATAGTATTAAGAATGTATAAAGAATTCTTACAACTTAACATTAAAAAGACATATAACCCAATTAAAAAATGGGCAAAAGATTTGAATTGATATTTCTCCAAAGAAAATATATAGATAGCCAATAAGCACATGAAAAGATGCTCAGCATCATGAAGAAAATGGAAATTAAAACTACAGTGAGATACCACTTCACACTCAGCAGGATGGCTAGAGTCAAAGTCAGATAAAAACAAGTGATGAGAATTTGGAGAACTTAGAAAAGAGTTTGCACAGTCACTGTAGAAAAGAGTTTGCAAGTTTCTCAAAAAGTTAAAGATATGACCCAGCAATTTCACTCCTAGGGGTATAATTAGTACTTACAGGGGATGAGGAAATTGGGACTAACTGCTAATAGCTATGGGGTTTCTCTCTGGGGTGTTGAATATGTTCTGGAATTAAGATAGTGGTGAGAGTTGTACAACCTAGTGTGTATACTAAAAACCCTGGTATACACTTTAAAATGATTAATTTTTTGTTATAGAAATTATATCTCAAAAAACATCCTATAGTTGAGAAAAGAGAACAAACAACTGTGAAAAAGTATATGAAGTATTGGAGAATTTGAACAAAGATTGTCCATTGATGATTAAAGAATTAACTGTTAATTTTGAGAGATATGATCATACCATTATATTTTTAAAAAATATCTTTTAGAAATAACTATTGAAATATTTATGGATGATATGGCTAATGTTTGAGATCTGTTTCAAAATAATGTAGTATGGGAGGTACTGAAGTACATGTGGGAGTACAAATGAAATAAGATTAACCTTGTGTTGATAATTACTGAAGCTGGGTAATGGCAACATGTTATCTTTGTCTCTATGTTTGAAATTCTTCATAATCAAATGGAGAAAAAAAGAAATCACTATTTTATAACTGTAGTGAAATAAGGGATCTATGAAATAAACATAAATGAATTCTAAAAACCATTAGGGGAAAGACTAATAGGGAATTTTATTATGGAGGAATCAGGAGGATAACACCTGAGGCCAATAATCAGTAACCAGGCCATTTGGTGTGCTTCTATAGGTGATGCAGTAGAAACTACACAGACTATCCATGAGGCATTCTTATAAAAAATTCAAACCAGAATCTAATCAAGCTTTAACTAACAGTTTTAAAGCTTTTCTAATCCTCCAGCTTTAACTAACAGTTTTATAGGAAATAAGAATAGGCAAATCATTTAAAGGATACCACAAGAAAATAATCAACCAAACCCAGAATGTGGAAGATGCTTATAGAGCAAATGTCCCAGTTTTTAAAAAAAAATAAATTACGAAAAAACATAGTGAAATTTAAAAAGATTTAAAAAGACAAGATAGCTAAGAACCATCACAATGTGTAAACCTCATTGGGATCCTGTTTTTAATATGCCAACTATAAAAGGACATTTTGAAACAACCATGGAAATAGGAATATAAACTGGGTGAAAGGTATTATCAAGAAATTACTGTTAATTTTGCAAGGTCTGATAATGGCACTGTCTTTATGAAAGAAGACATTACCTATCAGAAATCCATATACGTACTAAAGAATACTCTGATGAAATGACATGTCTGGGACTTATAAAATATTCCTGGAAAAATATAGACACACAGACACACAGAGTGTGTGCCACTTAATGATGGGGATACGTTCTGAGAAATGCGTTGTTAGGTGATTGTCTTTGGGCAAATATGATAGAGCGTATTTACACAAAACTAGATGGTCGAGCCTACTACACACCTAGGTGACATGGTATAGTCTACTGCTACTAGGCTACAAGCCTGTACAGCACATTACTGCACAAAACAACATGAGATCAAATCAAATGCAGGAAATAAAATTGTGCAATCAAGAGACAAGGTAAACACAAGACGTATGAGGCTGCTGCTGGCGTAACATGGCATACTCTTACAGCAATTTTTTTCATAAGTAGAAAGAGTACAGTCTTTTAAAATATCGATAATAGTAAATAAACCAGTAACATAGCCATTTATTACTATGGATTATGTACTGTACACAGAGCAGGTTTGTTTACACCAGCATCACCACATACACAGGAGTAATGTATTGTGCTATGATGGCTACAGTATCACTAGGTGATAAGGATTTCTCAGCTCCATTATAATCTTATGGAACCAACATTGTATATAAGGCCCGTATATAAGGCCTGTACATATATATACAAATATATGTGCAGATATATACATAAATAAATGAAGCAAAATGTGAGTAATTGTTGAAGCTGGGTGATGACAATGTGGAGGTATTATTTTCTCTGCTTTTCTATATGTTTGAAAATTTCCATAAGAAAAAGGTAAGGAAGAAGGGAAGGAGACTGAGGGAGGGAGAGAAAAAAGGAGTAGCTTTGAGCCAGATTAGTAAGTAAACCTGCTGAGTGTGAGCTATAAAATTTCCTAATGGCCAGAAGCTGTGTCTCAGAGAGATTAAGACAAGCTTAGGCCATGGAAATAATCAGACTTAGAAATGTCCTACTGATAATAATGGAGTAACCTACGTCCAAATCAGCGCACCTCCCCCAAAACCCTAACTGCAATTCCTTCTAGCTGCATGCCTGTTGAGTTTGCCTTAGTAGGAACTGTGCTCCTTCCCTTCCCATCTGTAGCTTCTGCTTCTTTCATTCCTTCTCTGAGATGGCTTGAAAGAGATTGGGTCAAGCTGGCTAGGTTTATGACCAGGTTGCCAATTGTCCCTATACATTCATCTGGACTGCTATTGGCAGCAGTTTGTAATAAATCATCTCTGCTCCTGAAAATTCACCAAGAAACAGTGTTTGGAGGGCAATAACTTGAGTAGCCCAAATACTGTAGTTGATGATAAATTGAAACCTTCATCATTCCTTACTAACCCCCAACAATTTGGAAGGTTCAGCAAGTGGTGGTACTTGCAGTGTACATTCTATATATTAAAGGAAGGTCACAGGAGATGATCCATATCTCTGCTTCTCCCAATAGGAGAATCATAAAAAAATGACTTTTGCAGACTTGCCCTAACATCCTGGAGGGTTAGTCTCCATGAAGGTCTATAGCTGTATTGGGAACATGGGGATATGGGAGTTTCGATGTCTCTGAGAGAGGAAATAGCAGATTAGGATGAACAGGCTCCAGTTCAACCAACTGGCATATGAAAGCCATCCTCTTTCCTTGGACACCAAAGTCTTCTTCCTTCAGCATCATACTGGTAAGGCAAAATGACCACAAAGTTACTACTAGTTCCTCTGTAGCTTCATAGCAATTAGGTACTCTTAGAAATATAGCTATATCTTTTGAATGTCTGATTTTCCTTTGCCTGGGCTAAGCAAGTCTCAATGGGATCACTGGCACGGGGGTAGATTCTTAGGAGCCTGGATGCTTCAGGGCTAAGTTGTCACTGCAGTAGATGGAAGTATAAATGTAGCTGAGGAGAGAAGCCTAGACTTAGCACCAGCGCAAAAGCTGTCAGATCTAAGATGTGAATATAGAACTGCAAACATGATGAGACAGAAAACAAAGGCTGAAAACACCAGAAATAGATCAGAAAATAGAAATGTTGAAGGCCCAGGCTAGGATGCTGAGAACTGCAGTTTAGCAGGTGGTGGCCATGTGGTACCAAGCTAAGTCAATTGGTTTAAAGGTACAGAATTGGGCCAAACATAACAATGTATTTATCTAATACAGGATATTAGCTGTGGCACTGCCTAGCTTGACACAGCCTAAACTGCAAAAAAAAAAAAAAAAAGAAAAAAAAGGATAGAAAGCCTGCCATGATGACAACTGTACTTCACGAAGAGGATGAATTCCTACATGGCCATTCTTTTCCATTCAAATAATGTTACCACCTCCCAAAGAACAGTTTGAGGGCAGGAAAGAACACTATTTCATTTCAAGCTGGACTACTCATCTACCAAAATACCATTTTGACCAAAGAAACAGATGCAGAATTACCGTCACAGCTGCATTCTGTGTAGAACAAGTTGGATAATGGTACTCTAAATTGCTAATTACACTGCTAATGATTTTTTTAGTAGCATTGCAGTATTTTGCCACCTTTGTTTAAATTTTTTTAAAAAGCACCTAGGAAGTTTTTAAAATGGTAAATTGTTAAATACCGGTGAGTCTTCCAAAAAAGAACTCCATATAAAATCATTTCTTGAAATGGCGTTCTCGTATGGGATTTTGTAGGAGCTTACTTATTGACTAGCTACTTGTTTTAATTTACTTTCTCACCAATTTACTTGCACTTAAGATTACTGAGGCCATAAGTATCTCAGTATTAGTGTTTGTATCTAGATCCATATTGGTATGAAAAGATAATAAACTAACATATGTCATGATATGCTGGCATTGGGAATGTGCTATGACTAGATTTACAAAAAAGTAACAGCAACAGTACAATTTTATTTTTATTGTGACAACCATGGTGAAATTTATTAGTGTTAGTATTTTATTGTTTAATCATGTCAGCAAGCTGAGGGAAGGTAATTACATTTTTGATATAAAAATGCTGTTAATGCTTTTATTTCAATTTAGCAGATTACAGAATGCAGACTAAAGCACTGCCATTGTCCCATATTGTTTCTTGTGCATTTAAGTGGCAGAATATTATTTTCTACAAATAGAGAATTAATTTCTAAATTATTTCATTAAGGTTTCTAAATAATTTGCCTCTTAAATGAAAACCTCAAACTGGCCAAAGACTTCCATACATTAGATTCACAAAAATATATGCAGAAAATGGTGTACCAATCACAATTATGTCACAATTATTTTTGTAGTTAGTATGGTAAATCAGCTGTTAAAAAAATTAAGATCACAATCTTATTATGCAGTTACAAACTCATAAGCAAATACTTACATTTGCTTCTGACAGACCATCCAATTTCAGTGATCTTCTAACACTGCAAACAAAACATTTTGAGAAGTCTTAGATTTGATATGCTTTAAGTAGCCAAATATTCAAGAGTAATATATATAAACAAAGATTCTAAGTACTTTCTCCAAGTACAGTAGAATATCATATGAAGAAAGCTGCTTTTTAAAAAGAGCACATTTCAAGATGGAATAATAAATATTTAAGCGGATCTTTTTATGCATATGTGGTTTTATATATGTGCACTATCACACAATTCAATCATTAAAGTCATATAAAATGATCTTCATAAAAATTACTCTATTTGTGTGTTTTAAAATACCACTAATGGTAAATTATACATCAGAACAAAATCATTTACATACCTTTAGTGGAGATGTTGAAAGTATATTATTTGCACAAATAATGCACTAAGTATTAAAGGTATGAGGAGCAAGGTGAAAAAAGTTTTGCACATTATTCTAGCTTTAAACATGATTCAGTGCTACCAGACTATGACTTAACCGAGGAACAGATGCTCTATGTCTTTATAAGTCCCCAATCCATATGAAACTATTTTTTGTCTCCTTCACTAAACTGATTCAGGAACATGCCAGGCTCTCTCTGTGAAAAATCTGTTCTGCTAAACTGGATGCCCAGCTGTTGGTGACAATGCTTAGAAAGGAAAGCTGAATATTTATAATACTTTATTTCATAGAGCTGTCTTCTAAAGAGCAGTCATCAACATTTTATTGAATGCAGACTAAATGCTCAAAGGAGAAAAAGGTCAATATAAATTAAAACTAGTTTTCCCAGTGACAAATACAGCATTTAAAAGTACTTTCTCGATCCCCGAGAAACAGAAATTGTTATTTAAAATATTAGAGAATTTGAGCATTAGGTAAAAAAAAAAAAGAAAAAAATGTATTATAAAGGTTGTGGTATAGAAAACAAACAAAACTTAAACATCCTAGAAATGACTATTCATAAAAACTGAATATTGACTTTCACACAGTAACAGGAGTAAGAAAAAAGTGAAACAGATATATAATTTATAAAAATTACCGAGCAGTAAATATTAAATACAAAAATTTAATCTATCTAAAAAGGTTTCAGTTAATTTTGCTATTATGTCTACATTAGTCTATCACATTATTTCTTGAGATTAATTAAACCGATTTAAAGAATTAGTTTTATCTTTTAGAAGTCCACTTGAAATAAATTTAATGTGAATTCTCAATGAGGCAATAAAAGAATAGAGGTATGAACACATAAAAATGGCAATAAATCCCCCCAAAGTATTTATATTTAGCTATGGATATATATTACCCTATTCAGATGTGTAAGATGTTTTGGCATTTTTAAAAACTCCAAAAGTAGAAATCAAAAACTAAAAGTACACAGTATGGTATTTTTGTATCCTTTGTTTTCATTCAAATGCTGTTAAGATGCTATATTACCTTTCAGAAGGAAACAAGTGCTACCCTGTTACTAACTGTTCAAAATATTTTTGCTTTATTATTGATAGCTAATTCCTAGAGAAAAAAAAAAAATGTCAGACTTAAAGGTTTCTAGTTTAGGTCCTAGGTTGATCTAAGAAGCCCAAGGAAATATGTAAAAATAAACAAGAAAGTAAGCAGAGTTAGACTGTTACCTCCCAGTTTAACCGTTTAGTGAGAATCTAAACACATGATGTATTATGGGAAATGTGGTTTTCAGATAATTCAGGCATCTAATAACCAAAAGCTAACATTTACAAGAATCATAAAAAATTTTAATACACTAGATTAGGAGAAATCTAAGCAATCACTTAGTTTACCCAGTAGGGATGAGTTGGTGTGACTTGTCTACTGTCACACAGCTTAAGTAAGAGAAGCTTAGATCTTAGGTCCTGTGCATAACAACTCTTGGTTGAATTGAGGGAGAGGCTAAAGAAGAGGTCATAAAGAGCAAAAACCTACTAGAGGAATTTATGACCATCTATTTTTACCATTCTATTAGAACTGGGCCCATTGAGCACCTACTATATGCTTTTACCTTTTTTTTTTTTAAACTCACTTTACTCAGGTACAACTGCAATACAAGCATGAGATGATGTCAAGCAGATTAGGAGGACGTTAACAGGAAGAGAGAGGAAGAGATGGACAAAACATATTCTAAAGGAAGAACAGGCAGAACTTGATTAGATACCTGGGATATTTTCCTAAAGTATTTATTCACTTGCTACCAGTACTAGTTAGCAATTAAAAGTGATATATCCCTGGTAGTTCCATAAAATCATAAGCAGCTCCTGTGGTTACTACCTTGGTTTACAAACATTGGGCCCTTAAAAATAGGCAAAGAACTCAAATAGAAATTTCTCCAAAGACATGCAAACGGCCAATAAACACATGAAAAGATGCTCAACATCACTAATATTAAGAGCAGCACTAATATTAAGGGAATTCAAATCAGAACTACAATTAGATACCACTTTACAACCATTAGGGTGGCTACTATCAAAAAAACAGAAAATAAGTGTTGGCCAGCATGTGGAGAAACTGGAACTCTTGTGCACTGCTGGTGGGAATGAAAACTGGTATAGCTGCTGTGTAAAACAGTTGGGCAGTTCCTCAAAAAAATTAAACACAGAAATACCATATAATCCAGCAATTCCACTTCTGGAAAACAGGGACATGAACAGATATTTGTACACCCATGTTCATAGCGGTATTATTCACAATAGGCAAAAAGTGGAAGTAGCCATCAACAGATGAATAAATAAACAAAATGTGGTATACACACATGCGCACATATACACACATACAATGGAATATTATGCAGCCTTAAAACGAAACGAAATCCCAACACATGCTACAACACAGACGAACCTTGAAGACATTATGCTAAGTAAAACAAGCCAATCACAAAAGGACAAATACGAGATGATTCTACTCAATGAGGTAAAGTAGTCAAATTCATAATGACAAAAATAGAATGGTGGTTGCCAGGGGATGGAAGGGGTGAATAGGGAGTTACTGTTTAATGGGCACAAAGGTTCAGTTTTGCAAGATGAAAAAGAGAAAGTTCTGGACATGAACAATGGTGATCTCGTACAACAAAGTGAATGTACGTAATGCCACAGAACTGTACACTTAAAAATAGTTAAAATGGTAAATTTTATGTTACATATATTTTAACACAAAAGAAATTATTTAAAAAAAGGTGAACTATCATTTGATTCCTAATTAAAAACCAGGAACGACACCTCAAAAACTCATGAAATTACATGAGTTGAGGTTCTCTTACAAGACTTCTAAAACATTGGATTAAATATAATTTTGAATAGCTGAGCTGAGGGTAAGAGTGTGTGTGGAGGGAGGAAGACAAACTTAGTGAAGCAGGTAAGACTCAGGGAGCCTTGATGCTATGCCAAATTCTTTCCTTATGGTTGGGCAAATCACATAATCTCACTAAGCTTCCTCAAGTTAAAACTGGCCTATAAACTAGTAGGAAATTTCTGAATAGAAAATAAAACTATCACTTAGCACGGCAGTGCTTCCATTTACTCCTCACTATAATGGAGATGGTAATATTGCCAGTCACAATTTCACAAGAGTGTTTAGAATTAGTGAGTATACTTATGAGATATTTAGAAATCCTTTGATGAAAGGCAATGGCCAAGTTCACTCCTTAGGTATAAACTGAGATATCGAAAATGATTTTCCCCCATTCTATGCATAGGAACGAGCAAAAAAGGGAGAAGAATCTCCTATGCCCTCTTTGCATTCTTTCATTCAAGCCTACGCTCTTTTATGTTCAACATTCGTAACTGTTACACAATAATTTACTATCACAGAATGGGTGAGTGGGAACATCACTGCATATAAAAATATGGTCACCATATGAAAGCACATAAATGATTAAACCTCTGTTATTCTTCTTGACCGAACTGGTCAAAACCTTAACCAGTTATTGGGCAACATCTGATGGCATCAAAAGCTTCTTTATTGAACGATTAATAAAGAATTAGCTAAAGAATTCTTACGGAAGCAAAGGGGATAAACTTGGCAATAATGACGCCAGAAGATAAACAGATGGAGGTAAGATATTCTTTTTTTTTTTTTTTTTTTTTTGAGGTAAGATAGTCTTTGTGTTGAATAAAATGAGAAATACCATCACGTCACTCTTACATGGGTACTCTGAAAATGAACATTAATAAAATATTCATTACTATTACCTTCTATTACCTTATATGTTTCTGTGAGAAACATATAAACATGTGTATATCATCATACATACATATACATAAAAAACATAAGTCCTTTAAAAGAGTCTACTGAAAGGGGCCACATAGGTTTATCAGAATTAAATATGGTAGATGAATAATATTTTACATACTTTCCTATATTTTACAAAATGAAAATAATAAACTAATATTGATACTAAGCTTACTTTGAGATTCTAGCACAATCGTTTCTAAGAAGTCTTCTCTGAAAATGTCCAGTTCGCACTAAGGATCTTTCAACTCTATACCTATAGCACTTATACATGTCTCTCTCATTAACCCTATTCTGTTGAACTGGTCTATTTATAAGTTAGTCTTTCCTCCCTAGACTAAAATATTTATATCACTCGTACCTTGTCTGTTAACTGGTAGGTTCTGAGTTCTAAAAACGCTTGTTGAACAATCCTTCCCACTAAAATAGAAACTCCTAGAGAGGTATAGTATCTGTTCACATTTGAATCCCCAAAGCCTGACACGATGATAGGCACAAAGGTGTTATACAAATTAATGATTTATTTAATTGTATTTATTTTTAATTTAAAACCTCAGTCTCATATCCAAGAATATATTTAATTCTTTTAATTTTTATGATCCTCCAATCCTATTTAAGGCAGTTTAAATGTAGGTCCCAAAAGATGTCATATTAACACAGTCTTATTTCAGAAATAGTCTCTTATGTGGATTTGTGTCTTATCAGTTCTGGAAAAATCTAAGCCATAATCTCTTTGACTCACCTTCATTCTACCTTTCTAGAGACTTCATCTAGAAGTAATTTTGGACTTTCTAGTTCATGTTCCATTATCTCTAAACTCCGATTTCTTATTATTGGTCTCTATGCTGCATTTTTGGCAATTTCAGCTCTATCTATCAGTTGTCTAATTCTTTCATCAACTGTGTTTAATGTACTGCTTAAGCCATCATTAGTACTTTTTGTTAAAAAAACAATTGGATGAGTTTATTTGTAACTTAATTTTAAACATAAGTAAAGTTCTAGGAGTAAGAGTCCTTGTTATCCTTTTATCCAGACTTACCACTTGTTTACATTTTGACCCATTTGCTTTGTCATTCTCTTACTATATAAATACACATATACCAAGGGTGCCAAAAAATGTATACAAGTGGACACTTTGGTCAACGATGCTCAGGGAGTAGTTCATCATAATCACAAGTGTCTGGATGCTGATGGTAACCACTTTGAGCATCTCTTGTAATTGCAAAAGTCAAACATGACTTATATTCATCTTTTGTTATCAGTACAGTATATTGAATATTACAATTTTAATAGTTTTTTCCTTCCTTAAAATTTGTACACATTTTTTGGCACCCTCTGTATATATATTTTATATGCATAATCTTTTTTTGAGAAACTCAGAAGATGGTGACATCGTATACCTTTACCCATAAATATTTGTGTTTTTTTTAGAACGACATTCTCTTATATAATCACAATACAATGATCAAAATCAGGAAAACATTTTTTGACATATAACATTCATTTCAGGTGCACAACATAATTATTTGACATGTGTGTTGTGAAATAATCATCAGTTAGTCTAGTTCAGATCACAACAGTTACAAATTCTTTTCTTGTGATGAGAACTATTAAGATCTACTCTCTCAGCAACTTTCGAATATACAATACAGTAACATTTCCTGGTGTACATTACAGCCTGGTGAGTATACATTCCATTCCCAGGACTTATTTATAAATGGAAGTTTGTATCTTTTGACCATCTTCACTCATTTTGCCCACCCCAATCCTTCACCCCCTGCTCCTCACAAACTCTGGCAACCATCAATCTATACTCTGTATCTATGAGCTTGTGTTTTTGTTCTTAGCGTCCATGCATAAGCGAGATAATACAGTATTTGTCTTTCTCTGTGTGACTTATTTCACCTACCATAATGCCTTACAGGTCCATCAGTGTTGTCACAAATGGCAGGATTTCCTTCTTTTTTATGGCTGAATATTCTACTGTCCACATTTTCTTTACCTCTTTTTCCATTGGTGGATACTTAGGTTGTTTCCACGTTTTGGCTATTGTAAATAATGCTGCATTGCACATGGAAGTGGGTGCAGATCTCTTCACGAGTTAGTATTTTTGTTTCCTTTGGATAAATACCCAGAAGTGGAATTGCTGGATCATATGGTAGTTTTATTTTCAGTTTTTTTGAGGAAAGGTCATACTGTTTTCCATAGTGGCTACACCAATTTACATTCCCACCAACAGTACACAAAGTTTCCCTTTCCCCGCATCCTTACCTGTACTTGTAATAAATAAGAAATCTTATGTGTAAATATCTTGTTTCGTATCAAATTTTCTCCCAATACTTTTAAAGAGCCACTGATGATTTTCAAATTCTATCATTCTTTTGTATTTATTAGTTAGCATTCTACTCCAAGAAAGAGCTTTCGTTTCTCCTCTCTATTTATTCACTTATTTATATCACTATGGAATCATGGAATTTTATTTTACCCAATGGGTTATAATCAATTCCTATCACTTATTTTGATGTTTAATTGTCTGATTTGGCTATGGGACCTTTCCCCTTTCACACTGCCTCCAATGTACCCTATGTACGTGTAATTCTTTGACTATTTCTTACTTTCCAGCAAACACAAAAAAATGTTCTCTGTCCCAGCCCTTGAATTTAGCTTTTGTTTCAACAAAACTTGTTTTTTTTTTTGGTGGACAATGATATTTAGAAATCAAGATCTAGGCATTAGATGTGTTCACTGCTACCTACTTATGTGATTGTTTATAGGCAATGGACAGAGGTAAAACAGAAAACACACACTTCTATCTACTTGTATCTTCATATGTACCTAAAAAAATCCATGATTTCATAATACTTCCAATACTAAGCCAAAATATTTTAAATTTCTCTATCCAACAGTGAAAACCTAGTCCCATTATCTTCAATACACTTATTACTTACATAGAAACTAGTTTTGTAAGCGCTAACCCATATCTCCATTTACTGAGAGTCAATATTCACCTAGTATTCTTAAAAAGGAAATGCATATACAGTCATTCTACAGGGTGTTAAATAATATTTCAATAATATAATTTTAATTTTAATTTCCCTGATGTCTAACAAAGTACTTATTTCCATTCTTATAACTTTTTATTAGGTATTGGTTCAAGTCTTTGAGCCATTATTTTAATAAGGCTTTTGTACTTTTACTGCTGAGTTGTAAGAGTTCTTTATATATTCTAAATATAAATCCTACGTTGGATGTATGCCCTGTGATGTCAACCTCAACTTTAAGGCCATGAATTTGTCAGAATACATTGACTGCAGTCTCTCCTAATATAACATGTACATGTTAATATGTTAAGAAAACAGTTGTACAAAAGTTCCACTTTTAATAGTTTTTTGGTTCCCTACTACCTGTAACAGAACAGAATCATAGCTCCGGAAGTATCACCACTTACTAAGCAAATACATGCCAGTTTCCAATGTCTTTCTACTTATCAGGGAGTTTGCTACATTATCCTTGCAGCTTCACAAAAGTGCTAACTGGGTTTTTTTCTAGTGCAGCAGTTGGGAGACACGTCTTTTTGCTTAATTCTGGGGAAAGGAAAACCTCTTTAATAATCCGTAACTTTTTAAGTAAAACACATTGATTGATACCTGTGGATAGGACATTATGTAAAGTGCTGAGTTTCTTTATCTGGAAAGTAGAGATAATAGCAGCCTCTAACCTCTTAAAGCCCTTTTTAAGGATTCAACGAGAAAATGTAGGTAAAATGCTCATCACAGTACCCAAACCATAAAGAGTCAATAAATGTAGGTTATTATTCTTCATATCTTTCCACTTTCATGTCAATTTCTACTTGATACTAATATTTCCCCCGCTGTGTTACTTCGTATTTTTGAAAACAACTGAGAAATTCGCGTGTCTCTAGAGGTGCACAGGACGGGGTACTTAAGTCAACCTGGGACAAGGGACAGCCAGAGAATTTCACGTGTTAAGATATTAATCTCCCGGCCCCAAAGAAAAACTTCTTTACTGAACTTAAATTTTCTATATGGCAGCAACATGAAAACGGAAGCCCAGATTGGCTACACTTTCTTGTTTGAGAGCTGGAATCCAGGTCTGAGCCAGTCCTTGAGCTGTCCCAGAAGTTTATACGAACCACATTAATGTAGCCACTAAAGGGCTTTATTAAATTATACAGGGTGTTTCAATCTACTCTGCATCATTCTCGGCATGTTAACCATATTTGAAATTATTTCAAGCACTGAACACATCCCTAAATACAGCCCACAGCATATAAAATCTGTCAAAAACTTTGGAGAATCAGAATTAAAGTGAACAAAGACCGCATAACTCCGGCTGCAAGGTGAGTTGAGGGTACCAAGTACCAGGAACTATCGAAGGAGGAGAAAAGTTTATACTCAGAAAAGTAGAAAAACAAAAGATTATTGGACCACTTGATATCTACTCTTCTTGCTCACAGGGGAGCCCGTCAAACAGCAATACCTGGGGAGGAGATACCTACGGCATTTCGCCATTCAGGGAAGCACCACCGCCGCGGGATAAAATGAACTGAGCAACCTCTTCCGATGACAACCTTCCCAGGGAAACGCAAAAGCCTGAAAAGCGCGGGCCTGTGGGTGCTCAACGCTGTGTCACACTCAATGACGCCCACCGGAAACATCGTCTCCGCGACAAGGGATCCGAGTGCATGCGGGGAGAGGAGAAAGGGAGTCTCTATCTGGAACGGCATCATGTCCTTACTAGTGCAACACAGGACCCTCTCTCACGACTCTCGCCATAACAACCCCCGAAAGAGGAGCGATAGAACCGTCTCTGTTCCCTGTGGATTAACCATCCGTATATTTCTAGCCGGACCATTTAGGGAGGTGCTCTGTATCTTATTTCCGGTGGCAGTGAAGGGCAGTTGCCATGGTAATTAAAGAAAGGATGAGGTCCGCCTGGCTGCGGTGAGCGGACTGTGGAATCCGTGCAGAGAACTGGCTTCGCTTCCTCGTTTGTGAGCTGGAATTAGGTAGCAATCAGTTCTCTGTCTCTCTTTGCCCGTTCCGTCCCTTTCTGTTCGGCTTCCATTTCTCCCACCTGCTTCTTTTACTTCTCTGTCATAGTAACACTTGGTCCATGTAGGTACTTAAAATGTGCATATAAATGCAGTTTTATGCCCAGAGAACTAAAAAAATGGAGAGATGTTGCCGGAGATCAGCTGTGAACATATTTCACTGTATGGGGACGGTGACGGGCTGGCTGGCTAGCTGCTTTCACTTGGCCCTTTAAAAGCCCTAGGCGCTTGTTAGTTTATTTTTCTTGCTATTGTGTGGCTGGTTATTTATGGAGCCGTTTGCTGCAATATACTCTCTAGGCCCCTGTCTGAGTCTCGGGCTGGAGTTTTAAATGAAGGAGGTTTCCAAGCCTGAGGGGGTACAATTATATATTTATTTAAGCTTCAGTTTAGTCTCTCGTCATAGAAAGGAAAAGAATAGAATTCTGGAACATTTCTGCCTTGGGATTTTCACGGGAGAGAGTCACCTTATTTGGAAAGAGTATTTGAAGACGACCCCCCCCCCAAAAAAAAAAAAAACTTACATTTTAAAAATGCTTGCTGCAAAATGTACATTCATTCTCTCTTTCTATTGGAACGGTTTTCTTTCACATTTTTGAGGAGATGCTTGCACGCATATGTGTTTAAAACTCTGACGCTTAATTATAGTGACACCAATTTGCAGTAACCAGACTGTGACTCCGCATCCCTATGGGGGTCCTTCTAAATCTGGTGTAATATGAAAGTGTCAGGCAGGCGGTCTGTGTATTATAAATAGGGTACTTCATCCATGATAAGCGATTATTATCTTTCTTTCCCAAGTGTAAAAGACCTATATAATTCAAGAAGGTGCAAGTGATTTAGGCCTCTTGAGTAAGAATCCAATGAGTCCTGAAGGGGACCCTACCTGTGTCGTCTTATTGTTGAACTTGAAATATTAAATTTATTAGGCTGGAATGTATTTTTAAAAGTCAAAGCTGGGTAAAATGTTGGACGCCTTTAGACCACCAGCACAATTTAGTGCCTCATTGTAACTATTGTACAAGAAGCCTTCATTCACATTAATAAAGAAGAAACTGCTGTCTAAATTTACTGCCTTTTGCTACTTTCTGTTAGCTTGGCAACACCGTCCTTCAACTTCCTCATCTGTAAAATGGACAAAAAAAAAGATAGTAAGGATAAATCATGAAGTATGACAGTTCTTTAAGCTCTTATGAGCAGAGGTGCTATATAAACCCAAAACATTATTATTAGTCATGGAACACAATAAAATCTCATGATAATGGTATAAATGGGATTTTAAAAATTCGATCATTTAAAATGTGGGGCTGCATTAGTGAGATGTTAATGAAATGACCTGGTTGATGCTGCTGTGGAGATGGATGCCAACTGCCAATCCCATTGTATCCACGTTCTTATTAACATGGAGTTTCACGCTATCTACAGTTTATTTACCACTTAATTTGTGTCAAGTGCTGTTCTACATGCGTCACATGTATTAACTTATTTAATCCTCATGACAACTCTATGAAGAGTCTTGCTGACTGGCCTCTTATTTTGAGAATAAATGTGTGTTTCTCCTTTGCTCTATGATTCTTCTTTTGTATTTCTGTTACATCTTTGTTTTGGCTTTTTCTTTTGGCATCTATATGTATATATATGTGTGTGTGTGTATATATACACATATGTGTATGTGTGTGTATATAGACACATATTTGTAGATATGTGTATATATGTGTATATATATTTATATTTAGAAATCAACTGTCAAAGACTTGTTCTAGTTTAACATACAATACAACCTTATGCATATTATAATGTTCATCTTTTTTTATTCACATATAAAACTTTAATGTCTTGGTTTCCACCCCATTCATGTGAAAGGCAGTGTGATATTTGCATTTTAGGGGATTGACACTGACTAAACTAATTATTTTTAAAATTACTTTCTGATAGAATGGCCATCAGTCCCGGAAGTGATGCAGCTTTCTCCAGTCAGAAATCAACGCTTTCAGAGAGTCCTCGAACAAAGAAATTTACACTAACTGAAGAGGAGGTATTTTATAGGAATTGTAGAGCTGCCTACTTAACTGTTTTCAAAAGCAGCTTAGAAAACATTAGTTCTAAAGATCAACTTTATTTAGGTAAAAATCTTCTTTAAATTTAAGTATTTTGCCTTATTTGTTGAAAGTTAATAGATCAGAAAGACTGGAATTAGAATTACATAGTTGAATCATCCCAATTTTAGTGAAGTTTGAGAAATAGAGCTACTACATTATGCCATTGCGCCATTTTATATAGTTATACATTGTAAGACCTTCAAAATAAAACTTTCAATGTTTATACAGACTAGAATCATATTTTAAAAGCTTCTATCAATTACTTGCTTAAAAATATTTTTTCCAGTTCTCATTTTGGTACTTTAAGATTTATAATAATAGAATTAAAATACTTTGGCCATCTGATTCACTACTTGGCATTTGACCTATACTAAAGAAAATGTAAAGGATATATAAAAATGGGGTGAATGATTGTAAAAGAAAAGTATTAGGAAATAAGTGAACTTTTAAAAGAAAATTAAGAGTTCCGGGTTTTGTTTTGGTTTGGTTTTGTTTTGGTTTTGGTGCCTGTGTGTGTGTGGGAGGGTTGATCTCTTTTTACTTCTCTCCCCTATCATATCTTAAATTCCTGTGGTTGCAAATATCCCCCAAACCAATGAATTCGGTCTTTGCCAGGTGAATCAAATGACTTGGAGGTCTTCAGTCTCTAGAGAATGGTAAACAACAATTCCAGATAACACTGAATACTCATGTTATTTTCATCAAGGCTAATAACTATATAGGTAGAGAAACAGTTATTTTGCCAACGTTAGAAGTAGTTTCTTTAAATAAAAAATCTGGCATATTTTTGCAATGTCTTGGGTTTGTATGTAATACGACCTCTGTTTGAGGAAATACATTTTGGGAAATATAAAAATTGAAAAGATTAAGATTTGTATTTTACTATAAACTATAGTTTTAGTTTTTTTCTCTTTATTCTTCTGAAAATAGACTGGATCACAAATCTACTAAGTTTAAAAGTTGAACATGCCTTCTGCTACTATGGCATTTAGTTTGTGAATCAATGAGTATGTATTACTAAGGTGCTATCAGTTTTACAGAATTATCATGGAGGATAATGCATTGTTTGTTTCTTCAGTGCTATATACACTTTTGGCTTTATGGTGGAAAACTCTGTAACATTGTAATGACTAATTTCAGATAATCTAGATTTTTTAAAAAGCGGTAGTATAAACCAGTCACATCTCTTTCTTGCTATGTCTTTCATCTATATCCTTCTGCCACTTATGCGCAGAACATATGCTTTGACATTCCATTTCAAAGTCCAAGAGCAGTACCATTACCAGAACTTTAGAGTTCCTTCTTTTCCCCAACTTATGAATAATACAGGTATTATACACTCACGTCAAAGCTTAAAGTAAACCCTGGCAAAAGATCAGTATCTTGGTGTAAACCTTGAAGCATCTACTGTTACGTGATGTTTTCACTGTTACCAGACTTAACAATGGGCTCCAACTAATTTTTAAACTAGAGATTAAAGTTAGGTTAGTAGTTACTAAATTATACCTACTTCTTAGATATGGGAATGTTTACTTTCTGAGTACATGTTGTGGCATAATTAGTTTTATTCTGAGAAAGTTGTTCTGTAATTAACAATATATTTTAAAAATAATTTTGTTATTAAAAATAGCAACAAGCATATGCTGAGCTGCCACTTGGGGAAAAGAGTCATATATCTATTTTCTCACAGTTGGCTGAAATACCATTTTCTTTTACATGGACTTTTGACTTCAAATCACGCCTTCATTTAGGTCCTACTTGTATTCCCAGCTTTTCAAGGGTGGAGGTTGGCTGGGGATGGAATGGTAAAAGACGTATTCCTTTTTCCTGATTCTCTTGATAGATGAATAAAGGAATTGTCCATTAATACACAAGGCAAAATGCTTATCTTTTTTTCCTAGGGCAGCATGGTAATCAGGGCTTTTTTCTATAACCAGAATAAACCTCTGGAAATAAAAAAATTATATTATCCCCACTGTTACAAATTTCCACAAAGGCTTTCTAGGTGAATGGGGGATGGCGCTTACTACAGCTACAACTTTTGTTAGCTTTGGAGGAGCTAATCTGGAGGATGGGAGCATTTCTCTCAGTCTATGGACTTCTAATAATGTTATTAACCATTAGTCACCACCACAGGCAACAATTTAACACTTCAGTTATGGAATTTCTGTTTATATTATAAAACTTTTTAGGAGCCAAGAAGCTTGTATCTCTGGAAAAAAAAAGTTGTCCTGTGTTGTGCTTGTGCACAAAGCTTCAATATAAGGGACTCAAAAATGTCTATATTTATTACCCTGACCCGATTTCTATTTCTTTGAGATTATTTCTTTAATTAATTTGTTTTATATACATTAGTTCTTATTACATTAAATTGTAGAATATCCAGATTATAATTTTTTTAGTGCTGACTGACAATGTATGGATTTTGTGAAATCTCACCTAAGATACCGTGTTTCCCCGAAAATAAAACCTAGCCGAACAATCAGCTCTGATGCATCCTTTGGAGCAAAAATTAATATAAGACCCTGTCTTATTTTACTATAAGACCGGATATAATATAATATAATACCAAGTCTTATATTAATTTTTGCTCCAAAAGACGCATTAGAGCTGATTGTCTGGCTAGGTCTTATTTTCAAGGAAACAGAGTAGTTGGAAATATCCAGTATAACTTTTTGTAATAGGAGTTGGTAGCACAATTCAGGACAGTTGACCCTTTTAAAATTCTGTTATTTCCTTTTATAGTGCTTAGGAAACTTATCATTGGTTCATTTTAGATAGCGTTAAGTCTTAATATGCAGAGATTTGTTTATTTGAAAATTACTGTTACTGCTATTCAACTGTGCAAAATAACTAGTTTTTTTGACACCATTATATTTTAGTGTGATATGACATAATGCAAACAAACAAAGCCTTCCTCACATCACAATTCTTTGCCTTTCATAGCTATGTGGGCATGGCTTTTAAAATAGGAACATCTCATGAATAATTCGTTATAGGACTACTTTTAAGTGTTCTGGTTAAAAATGAAAAGTAATTTGACTATTTGCATCTCTACAATAGTCTTCTCTCAAAGTATGTTGACATTCTTGATTTTTAGCAGGGCTATAACTTCAAGTAGATACATCTTGTGCATATATTTAATATTTGGGACACAATTAATGTTCTTGAAACTGTAATATCTAGCAATGATGAGCATTTTAGCTATCATGCCTTGGTGACAGTAACACTCTCAAACTAATTATTTCTTCATTTTATTAAAATATCTGTTGAGCCAGGAAAAGTAATAATTTATGATTTGGGGGGTTATTCTTACACCTTCAAAACAATATGGATGGTTGTTTTTAAACTTTTTTTTTTTCCTTGAGGCACTCTTTATGAAGTAAATCAGATGGTGTCAATTAAACTGTGTAGGTTGACAACCAACTGTCAGAATAGGAGAAAAAAAAAATGTATATATATATATATATATATATATATATATGTATATGTATATACATATATATATAAAATATATATATTTGTTTGTTTTTGAAAGTAAGGCATACATTGATATCACTCGATTATCAACACCAAACATAATATATTGGTATGTATATATTTTTATATATTATAATATATAATGATTTAAAGAAAAAAATACATTTAAATACCAATTCCAAATGTTACTATAAAAAATAATACTTGTTTTATTGGGCAGCTCTTCAACATGCAGGAAGAAATCCATCCCAAAAGACTGTTAATAAGTATTGGACTCCTCAAACTGCCAAATTGAATTTCGATGATTTTTGTATAATTTTAAGAAAGGAAAAACCAACTTCAAAAGCAGAACTGCTAAAATCATTTAAGCAATTAGATATAAATGATGATGGCTATATTTTACACACTGACCTTTATAAACTTCTAACAAAGGTAAGATCTGTAAAACAGTTTTGTAATATGCATATTTTGCAAGACAACTTGGAATCTACCTTTGGCAACCATAGTCCCCATTAAACATAACTATTTCATTGGCAGATGAAATGAATCACATATATATTGTTTATAAAGTATGTAAGGATCCTCTTGGATGGAAGGTGCTTTGTAAATAAAAGATAAAGTATAAAATTGAGCCCATGCTGCAATCCCCTTGTGCTTCTTTGCAATTCTTTCCTGTTCAGAACTGTATAAATCAGTGATTCATATGTGATGAGTAAAAGAGAAACAAAGTATAAATGGGATTTGGAATCCATTCTGTTTCTTGGTACAATGTGAGAAAATATCATTACTTTAAATTTAACAGTAGTTATTACTGGATCTATGTTACATATTGTTGAGATTTAGTAAACTGAAATTCAGCACACTTTTATAAAATTTAATAAAATTGTGAAATTTTACATAACAGTTTCATTCTTGCTTGACACAATACTTATTCTGAGATTTAAAATGAAACCATATATTCAAACTTACTTGTAGAAAAGATTAAAATGAATTTCTACTCTCCCCACGCATAACAAAGTGATAGTCATGTTGCTTTAAAAGAAATCTTGTTTTTTCAGAGAGGTGAGAAGATGACTCGAGAAGAAGTAAATGCCATAATAAATTTGGCTGATGTAAATGCTGATGGCAAATTTGACTACATCAAGGTACATAAGCTCATATTGATGTCAATTTGTTTACTGTGTACGAGAAGTATTTTTAAAGGGGCACATCTTTTTAATATTGGCAATGACATGCTCCTATACTGTGTACTAATTGTACTGAATCTTAAGCTCTCCAGTCCCACAATTATAATCTGATGGCTACATTAAAAATGTTATAACTAGGTTAAAATACATGTGGTCACACACATACACACAGACACGCGCGCACACACACACACAAGCATGAGACTCTCCTCAGAAATATGCCTTTTCTGCGGTGGAAGAATCATAAAAATTACTTAGAACAAATGCAAGCGTATACATGTCTTGTAAAAAAATAATACATCACCTCTCTTTGTGTAACGTTTTATTTTCAAGTATGACCTCCTCTTTGAATCATGGCTGTATTTCACTAGGTCACTTGAGGGTGGTCAGCGTGATTCAAGAAAATAAAATGAGTCACCTAGTTCAATAGGAAATATATTCCATCTATCAGCCTATTCCTTGCCTACTAATGTGCATTTGCCTTCTCCTCCCAAATGTATGATTGAATGTTTTACCCACTGGACCACTTTTTTATTTCCTGTAGTTTTGTAAATTATATATGACAACCAATGAGGAATGTCTCAAAATGACTCTAGAAAAACTGGAGGTTGACAGTAAACTGAAGCGTCAACAGTTTGGAAGCCACATCGAAGGGTCCCCTGAAAGGGACCCATCAGCAGCACCAAAACCATCACCTAGAATCATGAGAAAAACTGATCAGGAAACATTCTCAAATAAAGGTACTTACTTTTTGACACCGAGAATTCCTTGATCAAGAATGGATGGTTA
This sequence comes from Rhinolophus sinicus, assembly GCF_036562045.2. Lineage (NCBI taxonomy): Eukaryota > Metazoa > Chordata > Mammalia > Chiroptera > Rhinolophidae > Rhinolophus > Rhinolophus sinicus. The sequence continues at coordinate 30,998,869 of NC_133756.1, forward strand.
TATTCTGATAAACTTTTCCTTCCACCTTAACTTATCAGTGCTAAAACAAATGAGAATCCAACTTTTGTTAGCTACCGTTTCTAGACTCTCTTAGCTGTAAAAATCTATTGAAGTAAATTTTTTATTACGGTAGTTGACTTGGCTATGCTCATTATATTATTAAAACTAAAATTTCAGATTAAAATGTGACATGTTGAAATAAAGAATCTTATTGGTAGCCCGTAAATTAGGGATAAATATAAATGTATAAAACTTCTGACTATTTCAATAGGAAGAATAAAGAGAACAAAATTAATACCCAGACCTTTTATACTCATTGTGTTTAGAAACAAACTTTCTATTGACAGCTTTTCATAATGTGAGACTAAATCACTATTACTTGTTACAGGTGACACCAGGAGTTCTTTACTGGCAACAACCAGAAAGTTCAAAACATCTGTTTCTGTCACAATTACCATGGGGGTTAATAGCAACCGAAACTCAAAGTTAACGGAGCCAAACTCAATAAAGGTATAGTATTTTAGATTAATATATATGACTTTTTCTGAAAAAAATTGACATTAAACTTACTAATAACTATTTGGTATCTACAGAGAACTGGTAAAGTTTACGAAGTAATTCTTTGAGGTTTTTCTGTAGTTGCAGCATTTCTACCTATAAGCCAGTTCTAATACTTTTAAAGAGAAAATGATGCATAAGAATATTATTAAGAACTCTTCAGTTTGAAAATGACGATTCTTCAGTTTTTGAGCTTGATAAACAGATTATCTAATTATGTACTTTGCCGTGTGATTTTTTTGTTTTGTTTCTTATAAATAAATCATTCATTCAATATCAATTCCTATGAGAGAAAGACAACAAAGTCACTTTGCTAAGTCAATATTTGTAGAGTGTTAATATTGATCTTCTTCCTTTGTTTTCCCTTTCTAGACTCAACCTTTACTAGTTTTCTTTCAACAGAAAATAATAGCTACAGAAATATAAAACATTAACTGGAAAGTGCTAGGATACATTAAAAATGTGTACCTAGAGACCTGTGTAAAAGGGGGAAAAATGGTTATGACCACACACTATAACTGCTGTTAGAAAACTGAACTGATTGTTCTCAAGAGCTACATTTTTGTTTCAAATAACAACTCTGTATTTGTTATTGAACTCTGAAGTCCCTTATATCTTTAAATTGCTAGACAGTGACATTTGTTCTATATTAAAATTTTAAAACATTATCTCCAAGGAATTTTGTTCAGACTATTTAGGAATCTATACACCCTAAGCAATTTGGTGTGCATGTCCAACATGTTCACACACAATATTTCGTGTTCCAGCAATATGATTTTCCACTAATGGAAGCTTTCTGTGTTTTGCAACTAAATTAAATGTTGATAGAATTAATGTAAATAATTGTGGTTTACCTGATTCAAAGTGTAAATAAGTATGTTTAGCTAGTGTAAAGAGAAATGTAAATAAGTACTAATATGGATCATATTAAAGTGATCAGAAGACTTTTTCTCTGTGCCATGCTCTGCTTGGGTCCGTACCAATACAATTCCTTTAATTTAGTTTTACTCAACGGATACTATGAAAAAGGTAATGCATACCAGCTATTTTGCTTAGTTTTAAAATTTGTGCCTTGAATTAAAAAGTTAAGATTTTCATTTGATTATTGCTATACCAAGATAGTATAGCATATTAATAGTATTTCATTTATTCATTCGCTTAACAACTATGTATTTAGTGACTACTCTGTGCCAAGCCCTGTTGCGAGTGCTGATTAAGAGCTTCGGATAGAAACAGACCTGTGCTTGAATCTTAGCTTGGTTACTGAATAACTGTGTGACCTTTGGGAATGTAGTCAGCAGCCTTTCTGAGTCTCAGTTTCCTAATCTGTAAACTGGGGATAATTCTATGTAGTGTGTTTTTGAAAGATTAAGTCATATAACATATAAAAGCATTTAGCACAGTACCAGGGACATAGTGTTCACTTTAATAAATAATAGTGTTGTTAATATTATTATACAACTAAGAAATGACGGTAGGTATTTATATGGGAATGACATGATGAAATTAAAATTTAAGAAAAATTATTCTATTGTTTATCGTGTGCAGAGACCTCAGATTAGGGAGACTGAGAGGCTGGTAGAGTTATCCACCTATACAGTAATGATAGCTAGGCCTAGGGAAATACCTGAACTTAGTAAGGAAGGGACAAATCTAACAGACAATGCGGAAATTACTCTGTAGGTCGTAGTGACTGTATAACAAATGACTACTTAAGTTTTGTCTCCATGACATCAACAGCAGGGAATGGTGCTGATCATAATGGCAATTAGTAAAAGGTAGTAGGTGACTTTCATGATTAAAAGAAGATGGCACACTGTCAACTTTTAAATTTGGTGACTTTCATATAAAATTTAATATCTTTTGGAAATACTTCATAGCCTTCGTATTACTTACCTGACTTTTTATAACTTATTTCTGATCTTGATATTGCCCACTGTTGCTTACTATCTGGTATTTCTTAGATGAGCTAAACTGATTAAAAAAAAAAAAAATCTGTGACCCTTTTGTTATTCAGCAGGATTCAGTTCTTTGTATTTTATTTTGAAATTACTTCATAAATTTTATATTTTAAGTTTCAGAACAACTCTGAGAAGTGTTTGGTTATAAGTATAGTTATTGTATAATTTGTTTTAATTGAGATTGATAGAAGAAATTACTAAAATAATTGTTAAACTAATTTTCTTCAAATACTTCAACTCTATTTTAAACAAATTTGGGTACCTCAGTTTCATGTGGAGTAGAGAAGTATGGAATTGGGAAGAGAAGCGTCTTTTCAGAAATTAGAAAATTGTTGTAATGGGGTCGGTATAAGCCAGATTTTAAATTATAACTCCACACAATTGGTAAAGGACCTGAATTACAGGAGGAAAATAACACCCTGATAGGGACTATACATTACATGTATTACTTTCTATAGACCGTATGTAGGTACTGTATCACTATTCTTGTTTTAATCCTGTATTCTATCATTTGCTTAGGTTTTATAATATGCAAGGAGTGTCAGCAATTTTTCTTTGAGAGAGAAATAGCTTGAATTACCAGTCATGACTAGAATTAGAGAAAGCCCTAAACCATGAGTTGTAAACTCCAGAGATGTAATATTTCCCATATCCAGACCCCTCATTAGAGTGTGACTACATATGTATAAGTATGTACATATATGTATCTGTTGTATAACATGTTATATATATGCCTGTATATAACAATAGAAATATAAAAATTTTAAACTTGAAATGGTTAGCTAACTTTTTACCTAATTTTGTGAAGTCTCCAAATAATAATTTTGTTACAAAAGTTTCTCATATTTTCAAAATGTTGATCAATATAGCTTGTCAGTTAGGTGGCAATCCATATCAATTTTCCCTTCCTAAATCTAGTTAACCTTTTGTTTTTAAGTATGTATAATTTATAATTGTTTAATAACAAAAAGTTCAATAACTATTTACCTACTTGTCTTAATGAAAAGCAAATAGCTTCCTAATAAGTATGTGACTTAGGGTATCTTTATAAAAACCAACAGTGATGATGATGATGATGATGACAGATACGATCCTCCTCTAAGCCTGCAGCAGATCTACTGCTTAATAATTCTACCTTATTTAAAACTTTAATAATAATAAAGAATTTTATGTTAAAACAAATCATGTTCTCTAAGGTGTTCTAAGAAAAATGTAACTTTACTGATATATTTGAGTTTTTTCATAGCTAGAATTTTCAACTTTACTATTTTTAATTTGTGCTCTTTAACATTTGCTTATACATTGTTAATGAAAATAAGTAAAATCTGTATACGAGGAATAAATGAATTAGTAGTTCTTTTTTCCTTTTATAAGAATTTATCAGAATTGGTAGAATATAGCACCACCTTATGCCCTATATAAGGATTACAAGCTAGTGTTTTATTTTTGCTTTATGTTTTCAAAAAATTATACATGGAATTTCTTACTGTCATTTTGAAATATTTTTTAACTCAGACCTCTTCCATTTTTATCATAACACTCAAACTGCCAACTTAATCCATAATCCTTTCAAATTGATTTATTTGAATGAGCCAGCTAATTTGTCAGTACTTTTTTTTCTTTTAATTGATAACATTTTAGTCTAGATCCTAGAGAAAAAATTTTGTCTGATTGAAAATCTGTTTGTTTTAAAGGAAATTTAGTTTGAATAAGCATTGTGTGTTTAAAAACTCTGGTAGATCTTAAGACTTTGAATGCTTCTTTTTAAACAGGAGAGCTACAAATTCTCCTAGTAATGTTTTTTAGTGTTCACAATAATCTGATTATTACTTAAAGTTTGGTTGATATAAATAATGTGGTATTTGTCTTACTTCTATTTTATAATAGCTGGTGACCTACCATTTCCCAGGCTTATTAACCAGGTATTGTAGTGTGCAGTTTGACTGTCTTTCCAAAGAAACTTATAAATTTCTTTCTACCTGTACCTTTTTCAGAATTGGAACTTAGGAAAGACCTCTAATAAAAATGTTTAACTCACTTCCCAGCTAAATTTTATAAAGGCTTCTCCTGTCAGTTCATAGCACTGCCCCCAGAAGGACCATAAGCACATGGAAAAATTCTTCCATCTTTGAGTTTCCCAAATGCCACGAATTATGTTCACTACCAGTGTACCTGGCAAAGTACATTAATTTTCAGTTTCATTTAAACATTTTTAATGGGGGTGGGGGAAGGCTGCTACACCATGATTATAATACAAATTTAAGAAATTTTCCAGCTACTGAAATCTACATTTTTAAAGTAAGTAAACCAAATAATTTATCTTAATGCTTCAATATTTGGCTGATTCCAAATGATAATGCTTTATCATACTTTATTATAATAATTCATAGACATGAAGTTTCCTTTACTAGCTTTTTAAAAAATCATGGCTGATATTTAAGTATCAGAAAGAACAGAATTTTGAATATAGTTTGTAGTTTGGAGAGACAGTAGGGAGTCCTTGGGTTCAGCTCTGGTTCTGTAGTCAACGAGAATTGTAACTAGAGCATATCACTTTATTTTTCACTATCATCAATCAAAAGATAAATCTGGACTAGATTGCTTCTAGACTTCTTCTACCTTTAATATTCCGTAATTCTCAACTAGTATCCCTTACCATTCCAGATGGGTAAATATAAAAAATATATTCATAAAGTACACTAGATGAAATTCCATTTGATAACGCTGTAGTCAAAATTGATTGAAAGGAAAACATTTTAAATGTCAGAATCTTAGTTCAAGCTGTGTCAAAGGGTAACTTACCTAAATACAATATGAGTCTATCTTTCCTTGTCTGTAGGAGTCTTCGCCATCCAAGATCATGTTGATTATATTCAGGCCAATTGGCTTTGCGGTAATGTCAGCATCTGTTGTTAGTCCATAATATATTCCCATCCAAAAGATTTACAGGGAGGCTAAATCAAAGTCTTACATACTCTTACTCATCATTAATAGTTGAACTTGAACTTTTGGCTCAAGCTCAAGTTTGAACCTCGTTGTGTTATAAAAATTTTGAATTTAGTATACTGAGCATATTTTCTTTTGGAAGCATGATCTAATGGTAAAAGCATTCATCCAGAAGTTTTAGACTCTAGACCTGATATATCTACAATCTCCTTGTAAAAGTCTGAATCAGTATAACCTCTGGGTACCTCAAGTTCTCTGTTTATTTAAATGACTAATTTATATCTAGCCCATATTGCCTTATAGGGATGTTGTTAAAATATCATATATAATGACTTGTTTCTGTCATGAGCAATATACTTATGAAGATGAATTCCAATAATTTAAGGTCATATTTTAATTTCTCAGAATTAAAAGTACACATATCTTTTATACCCCAAAGGTGTGACAGTGCATGTCATTAATGACTGACTGAAAGCTTGAGTAATAGTTCAGCAATAATGGTAATTTCTTAAAATTCAGTGTAAGAAGAAATCTCGAAAGAAGAGATGAATATAAAAATTGAAAACTTACATAAGTTGAAAGATAATCAAAACTCAAACAAAAGAAAATAGAGAAAAATAAATGCATCAAAGCTTACAAAGGGAGGTTAGTACCTAAAATAGTCAAAAGAATTATTAAATATGTAAGAAAAATGTCTTCTGCAATAGAGCTATGAGAATAGGGGATGGATAAGAGGTTCACACAAAAAGACACAATAATAAGCACATGAGGAAATGTTCAGCCTTGCTACTAACCAGAGAAATTCAAATTAATGCAAAAAATTATTACAATACCATTTTATTATATCATTTTATTGCATTAATATAGTTTAATGCAAAAATCATTACAATACCATATAGTATAAAAATATATGGAATACTCTAATGAATATTTTATGTACTCACACCTTGCTTAAGAAATCATCCCCTCGACCACCGAACTTTGTAAATAACACTACTGACCAAGTTATGGTAATGACAAAATTATTACATTATACACCATTGGTTATATAAAATTAGCATCACTCTTTTACAAAGCAATATGGGAACACATGTCATTAGACTTAAAAATATACATACCTTTTGCCTACACGTGCTTCTGAAGGATATTATTCATTAGAAGAAAAACATTTAGGTAAAGTAGTATTCATTTTATCATTATCTATACTGATGAGAAATTGGAAATTACCTAAATGCCCAACGTTCTAGAAATAGTTAAGAAGGTAATGGTATACCAACTCAATGGGTAATTATAGAACCAGTAAAATTGAAATGCTGAACAAATTTTTTTATTGTAAGATATACATAGCATAAAATTTACCATTTTAGCCATTTCTAGGTATACAATTCTGTGGTATTAAATGTATTCACATTGTTATGTGACCATCACCACCATCCATCTCCAGAACTTTTTCATCTTCCCCACTGAAGCTCGACCCATTAAACAATAACTGCCCATATCGTCCTTCCCTCAGCTTCTGGCAGCCACCATCCTACTTGCTGTCTCTGAATTTAACTACTCCATCTCATAAAATGTAATCATACCATGTTTGTCCTTTTGTGTCTGACTTATTTCACTTAGCATGATGTCCACAAGGTTCATCCAAGTGCCACATGTGTCAGAATTTCCTTCCTTTTTAAGGCTGAATAATATTTTGTATGTTTTCACCACATTTTGTTTATCCATCAATGGACATTTGGAGTCTTTTTACCTTTTGGGTGTTGTGAGCAATGCTGCTATGAAGAAGATGTACAAATCTGTTTGAGCCTCTGCTTTCAGTTCTTTTGGGAATATACCCAGAAGTGGCATTGTTGGATCATATGGTAATTCTATGTTTAATCTTGTAGGGAACTGCTAAACTTTTTTTTACAGTGGCTTCACCAACTTACTTTCCCGCCAGCAATGCACAGGGTTCTAGTTTCTCCTTGTTAGCATTTGTTAATTTCTGGTTTTGTTTTTGTTTTTATTATAGCCATACTAGTGTGTAGGAAGTGGTATCTCACTGTGGTTCTGAGTTGCATTACCCTAATGATGTAATGTTGAGCATCTTTCCAAAATGTGGATATTGACCACCTATGTATCCTCTTTGAAGAAATGTCTATTCAAGTCCCATGGCCATTTTTTTAGATTGGGTTTGTGTTGTTGTTGAGTTGTAGGAGTTTTTAATATGTTTTGGGTATTAAGCCATTTTCAGATATATGATTTGCAAATATATCCTCCTTTTTTGTAGTTTGCCTTTTGCTACGTTGATTGTATCCTTTGATGCACAAAAGTTTTTAATTTTAATGAAATTCAGTTTATATTTTCTTTTGTTGCCTGTGCTTTTGGTGTGACATCATTGCCAAATTAACATCATAAAGCTTTTCCCCTATGTTTTCTTCTCAGATTTTTATAGTTTTAATACTTACATTTAGGTCTTTGATTTATTTTTTGTTAATTTTTATATACGGTGTAAGGTAAGGGTCCAAATTAATTATTTTGTATGCGGATATCCAATTTTTCTGCCCCGTATGTTGAAAAGACTGTCCTTTTCCTATTGAATAGTCTTCGTACCCTGGTTGAAAATCATTTGGCCAAAAATGTGAGAGTTTATTTCTGGGCTTTCCATTCTATTCTATTGGTCTGTATATTTGTCTTTATGCCAGTACCACACTGTTTTGATTACTGTAGCTTTGTAGTAGGTATTGAAATCAGGATTTGTGAGTCCTCCAACTTTGTACCACTTTTTCAATAGCAAAATGTTTTGGATATAACATTAAATGAAAAAGGCAGCGCATAAAATAATATTAATTAGAATGTGAAAAATAGTTTTTTATATAAGGCCAGCACTAGGAAACATTACATAAAAATCAAACTAGGTTGGTAGAACTATGAGGATTTTTTCCTATTTTTAAATTTCTAACTTTAAATTGTATATGGTGCTATGAAAATAATTATGATTTATGTAATAGAAAAATGATGTGTAAGTACACATCATGATATTTTAGGCTTGAAAAATGTGAATGAGAAATTAATCTCAATGTAAATTATGTTCTTATCTTTTCAGTGCTATATAAATCAATAATGGATTAAGAATATCTTTGATATTATTGTTATACAGCAAGTGCAGACCTTTTCAGTAATTATCTTAATATTATCAAAGCCTTGAACTTATTATTTAAATGTCCTTACAGATAATTTTTAATTTTCCAAAATCATTCTTTGTAAAGTAACTTTGAATCCTTATTAATATTTTTGGAAGTCATTAGGTGTAGAATAGAAATATATGTTATGTTATAGGTTGGCAAGCCTACTAAGGATAAAGTGAAAAGCATTTTTGCACACATCTATGGTAATGGCACAATTCCTCATACCTTCCATAGAGAATTCTTTACTTTCTACATAAAGTACCATCTTTAAGTTGTACTTAATTCTAGTTATAAGATCCCATATAGACATAGTAGTTTGGACTAGGAGAAGGAATTTGGCTAGACCAAGAGATAGTAGAACCAACCTTATAGAAAGGTCTTCCTCAAAACTGATATTTATCATCATTTTGCTATAGCTGTGAAACTTACTCAGTTCTTTTAGTTACCTAAACTTGAAACAATTATGGCTGACACGTACTTTATCTTTTAAATACAAAGCCATATCACGTTTTCTTTGAACATATCAGTTTTAGCAATCCTTACTTCTTCATTTTTACTATGCTCCAAGCACTAATCTCACCCTGATTATTGCAACAGCACATTTTTTTATCACTTTCTTTTCAATACTTTTCCCACGCTTATGAATTTTATTTTTCTTATTTCTTCATTATGTTTTTTTCCTAAAGTTTCACTATCTAAATTCTGTTGATTCTTCAAGATACAGTTCCTGGATTACTCTCTCAGTTTATATTGATCCTCCCCGCACACACACCTATCAGTCAGACAAACATTTATTGAGCACCTACATTGTGCCAGGCACTATTTTAGGAACTGGAATTATAATATTACTTTACATATACAATTCTTTTTCTGTTCTAATCATATACTACTATCAGTTAATTGAATTGTGTCATGTCTGTTTTTTAACTCTCAATAACATTGCAAAGTCCTGGAGGTCAACGACTCTATTTGACATTTCTAATATATCCTCCTCATGTTTCTCCTCATTGCTATGTGTGCTGGAAACATTTAATAAACATTGTTTGAAACAAAATTTTTTTCTTTATTTCAGGAATGGCAATGCGTCCAATCAAAAGGTTGCTTTTTCTTAGAAGAAGATGGTGAAATCATTAGTCATCAATACAGGATGCAAATAGCTCAGAGATCCATGGTTTATCTAACAATTAAGCCATTAAACCTGAGTCAAGTTGAAGGCAAGTTTAAATTTTCTGTTTATTTTTAAAGATATCAATTTGTGCTGTCTTTGAAAATACTTATGTATTTGATAGTCCTATTTACTGAAGAAAATAATCTGCCTAAGAAGCGTGGTTACATGTGTTTAAAGAAAGTGTTAGCTTATACATTGACCGTATTATCATATTTTGCAAAGCAACTAAGTTGCTTTTTGTATATGTTTAAAGCGTTTTATTTTAATTCATTTAAAACAAAGACAAAATGTTCCCTGGTTTCCTTATGACATAAAATTAACTTCTCATTTGCTAATTAATCCTTAGCTTTCGTCATTTATCAATTTTTAAAATTAATATATTTAAGAGAAGTTCTATAGGAACATAATTTAAGACAATATGAACTGCAAGTATTTTTGAATACCTTCAAGTCCTATGTCATATGACTTAGACAATTCTCACTAAGAATCTTTGCATTCATGGTAATATTCTTTTTTGTACACAAATGCTAGATGAAAATTAATGATTTCCTAGTATCTAAAATTGTTATTCAGTAATTTTTAATTAATAAAAAATGTCTATAAGAGTGCTTTTCCTAAATATCCTTTTAATGTTGACTGTTTTAAATATTAATCTTTATTTTATTATGTTTACATATAAACATTTCCTTACTAGAGGTTTCTTCCCCATTCCCAGTTATTTTCCTCCTAAAGTAGAGATTCTGAAAGTTTTCACTGTATGTCTTGTAGGATACTTACAACATTTGGTAGTTGATACTTTCAAATAACAATAGCCGTTTTTCAGATAAAGGTATCAAGATAGGTCTGCAAATTCAATGTAGTCTCTGTATTTTTACAAAAAAGATGACCATTTATCAAATATTTATTGAGGTCCTTATATACTGTCATTGTAGGTGCTTAGGATACATCAGAGTATAAAAGAGACAAAAATCACTACCCTTATGAATTTACATTCTAGTAGGAGAAATAAACAATAAATAATAAACATGATAGACAGTAAATTACATGGTATGTTAGCAGGTGGTTAATGCTATGGGAAAAACATAGATGGAAAGGGGCATTGTGACTGCTGAGGGAGTAAGTGTTGCCACTGAAATGGAATGGTTAGTGTGTGGTTGATTAAGCAATTGGCATTTGAGCAAAGACTTTGAAAGAGGTGTATCAATTATCAGTTGTTACATAACAAGCTACCCCATACTCAGTGGCTTAAAACAAACATTTATTGGCTCATGAACTGGCCTGCTGGACAGTTCTCGTGGCCTCAAATGGGCTTGATTTTTCTTTGTTGGGCTCACCCATGTATCTGCAGTCAGCGACAAGTCAGCTGGAGCCTGGCTTCACTGAGTTTGGCTGGGCTCTCTACTCTGTCTGGGGTCTCAGCTGGGACGTCTTGACTTTGCTAGATATACTCTCTTCTCCTCTAGTAAATTAGCGGGGATATGTTCTCATGGTGTAACAGGGATCTGAGTGAGAAAGCAGAAGCACCAGAGGGCCTCCTGGGCCTGGGCTCAGAGCTGGCACGTTACGTCTGTTACATTTCGTTGTTCACAGCAAGTCACAAGAGAAGTCCAAACGTATAAGGTGAAGAAAGAGACTTGACCGCTTTATGGAGGAGCTGCAGAGTCACATAGCAAAGGGCTGTGGATACAGACAGAGACAGACATTTTGACTGTTTTCTGCAGAAGACAGAGGATTGAGCTTTGTGGATGTAGGGGGGTGGAAGGGTGAAGAGTGAAGGAGATGAGAGTGTGCCAGGTGTTAAACAGCAAGGCGGTTAGAGTGCTAGAGCGGCTAGAATGAAGTAAAGAGAGAGTAGTCGATGAAGACAGAGGATTAAGGACAAAGTCAGGCAGAGTTGTTTGTTGTTTGTTTGTTTTAACCATAATGAAGACTTGGGCTTTTCCTCTGAGAGAAATGAGGCACCCTTACGAGGATTTCCCATGGCTGCCATCAAGGTTCTACCTTTGATTTTCAACAGTTTGACTATGTGTTTATGTGTTATTTTTTTGTTAATACTATTTGTTTTGTTTTTTGGGTTTTATCCTGCTTGGACCTCTCTGAGCTTCTTGGAAATATGGCTTGTTGTCTTTAGTTATTTTTAGAAAACTTTCTACCTTTATTCAAATATTTACCTGCCCTCTGTCTTCTTTTTCCACTTGGATGGCGCCTCACATCTTGTCCTCCTGTGATTTACCACAGATAAGCCAGTGCTTGCATCTCATCTCTCTTTGGAAGGGTCTGTCTTTCCATGGATTTCAGGATACTTGGTTGCCCTGTGACCTCAGCTCTGATGGGTTCAAGAAAAGTTATGATTTTGTAGTTTATGCACTTTCTTATTGTTAGGGTGGAAGCAACTTTTTTCAAACTCTCGACTCCATGAGAAGATTTTGAGGAGAGACATAATTTTAACCAGAGCAGTCTGGTTGCTGTATTGAAAGTAGACGGAAGGGCGCCCAGGAGAAAGGAAGGAGACCAGCTAGGACACTATTGCAGAATTCCAGAAGGGGACTGACAATCCTTTGAATTGGAATAGAGAGAGGATAAGAAGAGATTCTGGATAAAAACTGAAGGTCGCAACATAGGATTTCCTGAGGATTAGTTGTGATATGTGAGAGAAGAAAAAAGTTAAAGATGATTCCAAGATTTTTGGCTTTAGCAACCGAAAGGAATGAGTTACTATTAACTGAGGTTGAGTATAGATGGACAATTTTTTGTTTTTGTTTTTTAAAGATACGGGGAAAAGTCAGTTTTAGACATAGAAATCCAAGTGGCAATGTCAAATAGGCGGTTGGTGATGTGGGTCTAATATTCAAAGGAAAGGCTCTAGCTGGTGAGACAATTTTGGAGTTGTCGGCACACAGGTGGTGTCGGACATCACCTCCCTGCTGCGCCTCCACACGTAAGCCAGTGCTGGTGTTCCATCTCTTCGTAAAAGGTTTTGTTTTCCCTTGGATTTCAGGCTACTTGTTTGCCCTGCAACTTCAGCTCTCTGATGAGTTGAAGAAAAGTTAACAATTTTTAGAAAGTGTGTATATAGAGAATGTTTCTAACAAGGTGACTGTATATAAGTACGTACCTTATTGCAAATGCTATGATGTTTACATATAAAAATAGTATGTGTATTTCTTAAAAAAAAAAAATCCAAAGGGTGAAGAAACCACTAACTTCTTTTTTAGATAGGAAAGAGTAAGTAGTGATGGCTTATTTTAAGATTTTGGGTTTTTTGTTTCTAGGAAAACCATCCCCGTGGTTATCAGTTGATACTGCCTTGTATATTCTTAAGGAAAATGAGAGTCAAGCAAATCTACAGCTCCTGTGTTTTACTGAACTACGAAATAGAGAAGTATATATATTTGTTTTCTAATGTCTAATTTAAAAATATACTATGAACTCAAGTTTGGGGAAAATAATCGTTTTCCTATATTTTATTTTTTGTTAACTTTTTCATCTCCCTTTGCAGTTAAGGTATATACAATACTTAAAAACTAGGCATATTATGTATGTTTTATTAATTGTGAAGGACTTCTCTTGTTTTCTAAGTTTTAAGAATTGAGGATTGATTGGCAGTCTTAGTTTCTTAACTTGTAAGTTGTGTGACATTGTACTTTACTCTCTTCTTCTCCAAATGCCCTGATCCCTCACATGTGAACATTTTTTGTTGTACTCAGGAAAAAATGGTTGATGCCAGTGGACTTTTTCCCTCTAACTACAAGCAGCTCAGGACTTTGGAAAAGTTGCTTTAGGTGTTTGTCTTACTTATACTACTACTGCAAAAAAGAAAAACTTCAAGATTACTATCCTCAGGCATGACTCACAGCGTTCAAAAATAGATTGATCTGAAGAAACGCTTTGGAATGATTTTATGTGTTGTCCATGGGGTTGCTCTGATCTTTTCTAATTACGTATTTACTCAGAGGCCAAATATATGAAGCAGATACATAAATGTGGCTATTTATTTTATGAGGACTACAAAATACATCTGCTACACAATAACAGGAATAATACTATTCAAGGGCTTACTGCAATATCATATTTAATCTTTATATAGGTCCAACGACAGACAAACATTTCCCTGATGGAATGTTATATAAAAGTCTTTATTGTAGGCTTCCTAACAGACAAGAATAGTTATAGGCAAGAAACAAATAAAATGACAGAACTTAATGTTTTGACTCAACTCTTCTTCAGAGCTGACTACAAAGTTAAGTTCAAGATAAAGCATTGTCGAAAACAATATCTTTTCCCATTTTGTTTTGGATAAAATTACTTTCTTATGAGATTGCATGTGTAAAAATCTTAGTACATAGTAAGCCTGTAATAAAGTTTGAATGAGTTTCTATTTACTTCTGTACTATATAGACTTCTGGTTATCTGTAGTATGTCATATTTACAAAGGATTTTTTTATTTTTAGTTTTAGTTTCTCAATTATTTTCTTTAAGAAGAGTTTTGTGCCCGTGAAAGTCTTTCCCTTGTCATATGTGGAGATAAGGGAGGTTCAAGGGATAACATATATTAGGAAGCTGCAAAAACGACTTTTCATTCCTGGGTATCAGTCTACAACTGGCCAATCTAAAAAATTATGCTTCCAAAGGATGGGTTTGGTCAATCTTTAGTCTTCAAAATAACCCTCAGTTTTATTGGATTGCTTCTTATATCAAAATAGCACATAGTTACTTTAAGAGGATATGGTTCCTCTGATTTCTGAGGGCAGAAATAGGACTGAACCCAGAATTCAGATGAGCAACTTTATTTTGTATATGAGTACCCAGGATGACCTAAAATATACCTGGGTTTTGAAAGTTTTTGGACACAATACCACACAGAAATTGCTACGGCTATTCTTTGATGAAGGGCAAATAGCTGTTTGCTTAGCTATTATACATGACTAGAAAATGCTTAGATTTAATATATTTTACAAAGACAACCCTTAGGTTTTATAGGAAGCATTGGGCTTTAGAAAGTACCTAGAAGGTCCGCAGAAAGGTACCATTTTGCTTTCTTTTATAGAACAGGAGAATAAATGTCCTATACAAATGTCCTGGCACTCATTATAAATATCCTGTTATGGAAAAGAATTTTGTATAAGGTAGATTTATTTGGGATTCTGCCATCTTGTTTTATAGTCCATATTACGTAAGTAATAGTAAAATTCCTGTCCTTTTTTCAAATCCATAAATGGATTCTTACAAACATGGCTAATTTATACAAATGGTGAACTCTTTTATTTTGTGTCATTGAAATCTGATTTTAAAATCATATTTTTATATTTGAATCAAATTAGGGAATCATAACCTGAAAAAAATATTCTAAGATCTATGTCTTTGCTTCCTGTTGAAGATATTTGCAACACAAACATTTTCGGAGATTATTGGGGAAGATTTAGAAATTATATAACTTCTTATTTGTTAGAGTTTTGGGCACTTAAAAAAAATAGATAGAGAACTACATCTAATGGTCTTGTACTAAGGTTAGCATTGAAAAAAGATTTTGAAGCCTGTGAAAGATTGATAGAAACATAATAGAACTGGTGAATATTGATTTAAAAAATTATTTCTAATGCTTCCCTTTCAGAAGGAAGATTAAAAGTCATTAAGCTCAACTGTAATTGAAAAAAAGTCATTAAGCTCAGTAGTTTTGTTTGTTTGTTTGCTTAATTCTTTTGAGAAAAGGTTTCTGGATGGACTGGTGAACTAGGACCTGGAATTTATTGGTTAATTCCTTCCACAACTGGTTGTAGGCTGAGGAAAGAAATAAAACCAATAACAGAAGAAGCCCAGCTTGTGTATAGAGATGAAGCAGGGGAATTATTTCTTACAAAGGAATTTAGGTAAGTTCTGTTTTTTTAAGGTTAGAACTATAAAATCAAGACTGGATATATATTCTAATAACCTTGTCTTCAATCCTTTCTCTTGGCCAGCCGCCACTCCATCTCAAGATTCCAATTAAATAATTCAGCTCTTTCATTAGGTATCTGAAAGTGACCTTCCATTCACAGGTCTGGGATTGCCATTCATTTCTGGGTTCTACACATTTAGCAAGTCAACTTTAGTCATATATCTACCGATTTCTCCTCCAGTAGGCACTACCTTACAAATGGGTCTCGCTAGTTGCACTATTGACTTAGATAACTGTCAGACATGAAATCCAAGCACTTAAGTAGTTCTCCCATGCCCTAGATATACACAAGAAAATCTGGTGGAGAGAAAGAAGTTAGTAGATTGGAGAAAGGAGAAAAGACGGGAACCACTCTTCATTAAGGTCCAACTATGTGTTGAGATATACTATGGTTGCTTTAGCAGCTTCTTTATCTCATGTAATACTTGACTGAGTAAAAAATATTTGGATTACATTTGGATTACATACATTACATACATTTACTTTATGGTTCATGAAAACTGTTCAATGCCTTGACATTACTTCCGTTTGCAAGTTATCTTCATAGAAACCTTCTTCGTCTAGTTGCCTTGGAGACAAATAATCTGTTATTTTTGTAATTTTAGGTCAACTCTATCAGATATATTTGATGTAATTGACTTAGATGGAAATGGTCTTCTTAGCCTTGAAGAATATAATTATTTTGAATTGAGGACCAGTGGTGAGAAATGTGATGAAGGTGCTTGGGCTGTCTGCAGGGGTGAGCACTTTCCTTTTTCTGGATAGATTTTCAGAGGGTGCCAAAAAAACGTGTACACATTTTAAGAAAGGAAAAAACTATTAAAATTGTAATACTCAATATATACCGAGAACAGAAGATGAATACAAGTCACGTTTGATTTCTGCAATTACAAGAGGTGCTCAAAGTGGTTACCATCAGCATCCAGACACTTCTGATTATGGCGAACTACTGCTTGAGCAACATTGACCAAAGTGTCCACTTGCATACATTTTTTTGGCACCCCGCTATGTGAAAAAATATATAGCTTCCTTTCATCCTTAAGAAGTAAAATGTCAAACTTCATCATTGAATATTATTATAGCAATTAGGACAGTTTAAAAGTAGTAGCATTGTTTGTAGGCCATAAAAACTTAAACAGTTGTTTTCCTTAAATTGATAGTTGGTGTAGTACTCAAGTTAAAAGACAGTATGAGTTTCAGTACTTAATTATAATTTCATTTTCAGTTTATGCTCTTTGGAGCTTAGAATGTAAAACACTTTGTTCTACCTCTTGATACCAATCTGATTGAAGTGGTCAAGAGCCCCTAACTGTGCCCACGAGAGGGCAGCAAAGAGCTAATAGGCTAGAGTTTTACTAAAAATTAAGAAGTTCCCAGGAAGTTGTTTATACCTATTAAGAATTTAGTTTTTTTGTATTTGAGTTGGATTAAGAAATTCCATTCATGGAGGTATGGAAGCCAAAAATACCAAGATGGGCAAAGAAAAATACTGAGAATGAGGCAAAAGCATTTGTCACTTAGGAGGAGTCTGGGAATAAGGTAAGCCTTTGTATTTAAGCCAAGGACACAAAGGTTATAGGGGAAAACCAAAAAGCCACAGCCAACTATAGGTCACAGAACAAGAAGTCTGAGGAGGCCAGAATGCAGCCGAGAGAGATGAACTCACATGGTACTTTAACTGGGGTAGTACTGTGCCCTACTCTGGTTATTAAAATGGTCTAAGCTTGACACCGTTAGTGAGCCAGGTGGTAGTCTGATAAATATGTTTCTCTAAACGAGTAAGGTAGAAATATTAATAGGAAAAATTTTAAAAACATCTTTTTTTAACTGTAAGTTTATATAGTATAATCAATAATAAGAAATGTGTATTGACTTATAATATTAAACTTTGAGTAACAAGATTGATAATACACATAATAGAGTATTATTTTTAGGAAGATATAATCATCATATAACCTTTTGTTTTTTTCAATTAAAGTTTATTGGGGTGACAAAAGTTAGTAAAGTTACAAAGATTTCAGGTGTACAATTCTGTATTACATCACCTATAAATCACATTGTGTGTTTACCACCCAGAGTCAGCTCTCCTTCCATCACCATATATTTGACCCCTTTACCCTCATCTACCACCCCCTCCCCACTTACCCTCTGGTAACCACTAAACTATTGTCTGTCTATGAGTTTTTGTTTCTCATTTGTTTGTCTTGTTCTTTTGTTGTTTTTGGTTTATATATCACATATCAGTGAAGTCATATGGTTCTTGACATTTTCTGTCTGACATATTTCGCTTAGCATTATAATCTCAAGATCCATCCATGTTGTCACAAATGGTCCTATTTCATCTTTTCTTACCGCTGAATAGTATTCCATTGTGTATATATACCACAGCTTCTTTATCCATTCTTCTATCAAAGGACATTTTGGTTGTTTCCATGTCTTGGCCATCGTAAATAAAGCTGCAATGAACATTGGAGCACGCGTGTCTTTATGTATAAATATTTTCAGATTTTTTGGGTAGATACCCAGGAGAGAGATTGCTGAGTCATATGGTAAGTCTATTCTTAATTTTTTGAGGAACCTCCACACTGCCTTCCATAGCGGCTGCACCGGTCTGCATTCCCACCAACAGTGTATGAGGGTTCCTTTTTCTCCACAGCCTCTCCAACACTTGTTACTACTTGTTTTGTTGATGATAGCCATTTTAACTGGGGTGAGGTGATAGCTCATTGTGGGTTTTATTTGCATTTCTCTAATAATTAGTGATGTTGAGCCTTTTTTCATCTGTCTATTTGCCATTTCTGTATCCTCTTTGGAGAAATGTCTCTTCAGGTTCTCTGCCCATTTTTTAACTGGGTTCTTAGCTTTTTTCTTATTGAGTTGTATGAGTTCCTTGTATATTTTGGATATTACCCCTTATCAGAGGCACTGTTTGCAAAAATCTTCTCCCATTCAGTGGGTTCCCTCCTTATTTTGCAGATGGTTTCTTTTGCTGTGCAGAAGCTTTTAAGTTTGATATAGTCCCATTCATTTATTTTAGCTTTTACTTCCATTGCCTTTGGAGTCAAGTTCATAAAATGCTCTTTGAACCCAAGGTCCATAAGTTTAGTACCTATGTTTTCTTCTATGCAGTTTATTGTGTCAGGTCTTATGCTTAAGTCTTTGATCCATTTTGAATTAATTTTGGTACATGGTGACAGATAGCAGTCCAGTTTCATTCTTTTGCATGTGGCTTTCCAATTCTGCCAGCACCATTTATTGAAGAGGCTGTCTTTTCTCCATTGTATGTTTTTTGCTTCTTTGTCAAAAATTGTCTGTCCATATTTATGTGGGTTTATTTCTGGGTTCTCAATTCGATTCCATTGGTCTACGTGTCTGTTTTTCTGCCAATACCGTACTGTTTTGATTATTGTTGCCCTGTAGTACAAGCTAAAGTCAGGGAGTGTGATACCTCCAGCATTGTTCTTTTTTCTTAAGACTGCTTTGGCTATTCGGGGTCTTGTGTGGTTCCAAACAAATCTGATGCTTTTTGGTCTGTTTCTTTAAAACATGCCATTGGGATTTCGATGGGGATTGCATTAAATCTGTATATTGCTTTGGGTAATATGGCCATTTTAACTATGTTGATTCTTCCAATCCATGAGCATGGAATGCTTTTTCACTTCTTTGTGTCTTCTTCAATTTCTTTTAAAAATGTCTTATAGTTTTCAGCATATAGGTCTTTCACATCCTTGGTTAAGTTTATTCCTAGGTATTTTATTCTTTTTGCTGCAATTGCAAAAGGAATTTTTTTTATTTATTTCTTTTTCTGATATTTCATTGTTAGTATATAGGAATGCAATGGACTTTTGTACGTTGATTTTGTAGCCGGATAATTTACTGTATTCGTTGATTGTTTCTAATAGCTTTTTGGTGGAGTCTTTAGGGTTTTCTATATATAGCATCATGTCATCTGCAAAGAGTGATAATCTAACTTCTTCATTCCCAATTTGGATGCCTTTTATTTCTTTCTCTTGCCTGATTGCGCTGGCGAGGACTTCCAACACTATGTTGAAAAGCAGAGGTGATAGGGGACAGCCCTGTCGTGTTCCTGAACGTAGAGCAAAGGACTTCAGTTTTTCACCATTAATTATGAGATTAGCTGAGGGTCATATATGGCCTTTATTATGTTAATGTATTTTCCTTCTATACCTATTTTATTAAGTGTTTTAATCATAAATGGATGTTGTATCTTGTCAAATGCTTTTTCTGCATCAATTGATATAATCATGTGATTTTTGTCCTTTATTTTGTTTATGTGATGTATCACATTGATGGATTTGCGGATGTTGAACTATCCTTGTGCCCCGGGGATGAACCCCACTTGGTCGTGATGAATAATCTTTTTAATGCATTGTTGCATTCAATTTGCTAGAATTTTGTTTCAGATTTTTGCATCTGTATTCATCAGAGATATATTGGTCTGTAGTTCTCTTTTTTGTGTTATCTTTACCAGGTTTTGGTATCAGAGAAATGTTGGCCTCATAAAATGAGTTAGGGAGAACTGTCTCTTCTTCAGTTTTTTGGAAGAGTTTGAGCAGAACTGGTATTAGATTCTCTTTGAAGGTTTGGTAGAAGCCATCTGGTCCCGGACTTTTGCTTTTGGGAAGGTTTTGGATGACTGACTCAATTTCGTTACTGGTGATCGGTCTATTTAGATTTTCCAATTCTTCATGGTTCAGCCTAGGAAGGCTGTATGTTTTTAAGAAGTTATCCATTTCGTCTAGGTTATTGAATTTGGTGGCACATAGTCCTTCATAGTATTCTTGGATGATCCTTTGTATTTCTGTGGCATCTGTGATAACTTCCCCTCTTTCATTTCTGATTTTATTTATTAGTGTCTTTTCTCTTTTTATCTTAGTCAGTCTAGCCAAGGGTTTGTCAATTTTGTTAATGTTTTTAAAGAACTTTGTCACATTATTTTTTTCTATTGTCTTTTTGTTCTCTGTTTTATTTAGTTCTGCTCTGATTTTTGTTATTTCCTTTCTTCTGCTGACCTTGGGTTTCATTTGTTCTTCTTTTTCTAGTTCTTTAAGGTGTAACATGAGGTTATTTATTTGGGATTTTTCTTGTTTCTTGAGATAGGCCTGTAATGATATAAATTTCCCTCTTAAAACTGCTTTCGCTGCATCCCAAAAATTTTGGTAGGATGTATTTTCATTGTCATTTGTTTCTATGTATCTTTTGATCTCTCCTCTAATTTCTTCTTTGACCCAGTCATTCTTTAAAAGTATGTTGTTTAATCTCCATGTATTTGTGTTTTTTCCTGCTTTCTTTTTGCAGTTGATATTCAAGTTCAAAGCCTTGTGATCAGAGAATATGCTTGGTATGATGTCAATCTTCTTAAATTTCCTGAGGCTGATTTTATGTCTCAATGTATGGTCGATCCTTGAGAATGTTCCATGTACACTAGAAAAAAATGTATAGTCTGATGTTGTAGGATGAAGTGCTCTATAAATGTCAATTATGTCCATTTCATCTAATGTGTCATTTAGGGCTGCTATTTCTTTATTTATTTTCTGTTTGGATGATCTATCCTTAGCTGTCAATGATGTAGTTAGGCCCGATAGTATAATTGTGTTTTGGTCAATTTCTCCCTTTAATTCTGTTAGTTCTGTTAGTAGTTGCTTGGTATATTTCGGTGCTCCCTGATTGGGGGCATAAATATTGATGACTGTTATGTCTTCTTGTTACATAGTCCCCTTTACCATTATGAAATCTTTGTCTCTTGTTACCCTTTTCACCCTGAAGTCTGTTTCATCTGATATCATTATGAATATATCTGATTTTCTCTGGATACCATTTGCTTGGAGTGTCAATTTCCACCCTTTTAGTTTGAGTCTATGTTTGTCCTTGTAGCTGAGATGTGTCTCTTGGAGACAGCATATGGTTGGGTTTAGTTTTTTTATCCAATCTGCTACTCTGTGCCTTTTTATTGGTGAGTTCAGTCCATTTACATTTAGGGTGATTATTGATATGTGAGGATTTCCTGTCATTCTATCTTTAGTTTTCTGGTAAGACTGTGTTTCCATTGTTTCTTTGCTTTTTTTGTTGTTGTTGTCTATTATTTCTGTGTGGTGGTATTCCATGATTTTTCCCTCTGTTTCTTCTTTTATTACAGTATATATTTCAGCTCTGGATTTTTTTTGAGCAGTTACCATTAAGTTTATATAAAAGGAAGTTTGATATTTAGAGTATTCCTTTTTCTTCAGCATACGTACTTTCTCCATTCCCATATTCCGGTTCAGGCCTTTATTCTCCCTGTTTTTATGTTTTGGTTGCCACAAATTGTCCCTATTGATGGTGGTCGAATAGCCTCCTTTAGTATTTTTTGTAGTGCAGGTCGTGTGTTAGAAAATTCCCTCAGCTTCTGTATGTCTGTAAAGGTCTTTATTCCTCCTTCATATCTAAAGGATATCTTTGCTAGGTATATATTCTTGGCCTATAATTTCTCTCTTTCAATAGTTTGAATATTTGGTTCCATTCCCTCCTGGCTTGTAAAGTTTCTGCTGAAAAATCTGATGATATTCAAATGGGCTTTCCTTTGTAGGTTACTGTCTTATTTTCCCTGGCTGCCTTCAGGATTCTTTCTTTGTTGTTGATTTTTGACAGCTTCAATACAATGTGACTTGGAGAAGGTGTTGGGGTTGAAGTAACTAGGTGTTCTATTTGCTTCTTGGATTCAAGGATTCAGTTCTTTCCATAAGTTTGGGAAGTTCTCATCTACTATTTGTTTGAATATATTCTCTGTTCCCTTCTCTCTGTCTTCTTCTTCTGATATGCCCATTATTCTTATATTGCTCTTTCGGATGGAGTCAGAAATTTCTTGTAGAGTTCTTTCATTTCTTTTAAGTCTCAAGTCTCTTTCTTCTTCCATCCCTGTCATTTCCAGGTTTCTATCTTCGATGTCACTGATTCTTTCCTCCATCTGGTCAACTCTACTACCTAAGCTGGCTATTTCAGTCTTCATTTCTTCTATTGAGTTCCTAATCTGCAGAAATTCTATTTGGTTCTTTTCTAAAATTTCAATCTCTGTGGTAAAATGTTCATTTTGTTCTTTGATTGTGTTTCTGAGTTCGTTAAACTGCTTGTCTGTGTTTTCTTGCATCTCGTTGAAATTTTTTTTCAGAACTGCAATCTTGAATTCTCTGTCATTTAAGTCACATATTTCCATATCTTTAAGTTCGTTTTCTGTAGATTTCTCATTTTCTATCTGAGCTGTCTTGTTACCATGGTTATTCATGGCAATTAATGATTTATTATTTCTCTTCCTAGACATCTACAGGAGTGGGTTCTGCAACAGGTTGATAGGAAGAGGTCTTTCTTTTGTTTTCCAGTAAATGTTGGTAGAATGTTTTATTTTCTCTCTGACTGTAGCCTTTTATTGTTTCTCACATTGTAGTGTTATGTTTTCTCTGCACTATTCCAGCTTCTCACACAATGGGGGAATTCCCTGGAAGGTGGGCTTCTCCTTTATGAACAGTTCACCTGGGTCATAGGACACCGAGTCTGTGTGGGGATACAGAGAGCTTTTGAAGTTCCAAAGCTCTTCCTGCACCAGATTCAGAGATCGTGTGTTTCATCAGTTCTGTTTACTCCTGCAGGTATTCACCCAGATAGGTGGGGACAAGGGTAGAGTGGGTTGTGAGAGGTGGCCCAGAACAATGGCGACGACGACCACCACAGCCAGTCCTGCATCCATGGCTCCCTCCTCTATGCTGGAACTAGTTGGGCTGTGAATCTGTGTCTGGGGACCACAGTTCTCAGAACTGCAAATATTCTGTTATTTTGATCTGACACTGCTACTGGGCAGGTGGGGGCGGGTCGAGCTCTGGGAAGATAGGGAGGGGGTGGCTAGGCTCAGTGCCTAGGGCTTCCATTCTCTGCTCGGCAGTGATGTCTTAAACCACCGTTTTCAGCCTTCTTCCCTCAGTCTTTTCTCCGAGGTCTCTGCCGTAAGCGTTGGGTTCAACCGTGTTATATGCTGTCCCCTCAGCCCTGTGGGCCATAAATGGAGCCCCAGCAGTCCGAGTTCTTCCCTCTCCTGCAGCTGTGGTAGTTCCGGGAAGCAGCGAGATCGGAGCATTGAGCTAGGTCTGCGTCCTGCGCTGCACAGCCCCGTCTCAGCACTTCTCCTTTTCCTCCTCCCCCACTCGCACAATTTGCCCACATTTAGGTGATTTCAGTAGTGAGCCTCTTAGTCTTGCCTGTCTGCTGTGCAGGGAGTCCTTTGTGGAGTTATAGTTGTTCAATGTGTTGTAAATTCCAAGGGAGATTTCAAGAGGCTCTTCTCACGCCGCCATTTTTATGACATCACTCTAATCATCATATAACTTTAATGATATAGTCTTTTGATTCTCTGTTGTTAGCACTAGAGCACATTCCATAAGAGGGAATCATAACTAGGATTTTCTTATGGTAAAGCTGTTGATAAATAAAATTTTAGTTTAATAATTTGATTGGTAGAATTGATAGTTAACATTTTTTGAGAATTTACCATGTTCCAGGTGGAAGCACTCTACACATCAACTCTCTAAGTTATGTGCTATTATTCTCATTTTACAAATAATGAAACACAATCAAAGAGGATAAGTCACTTGACCGAGGTTAGGCAGCAGGAAATTTCACAGTTGAGTTTCAAAGCTAGGCAGTCAGGGTCCAGAAGCTTAAGCACCATGATATAAAAAATCTCTGAGAATGGTCATCTTAAAAAATAATTGGGGCATAATGTCTCCTTCACCAACATTAATAATGCTGCAAAGAAATGGGCTTTTTCGTTTCTGAAGTGTTTATCTTTATAATCATATATAACATTAATTTTATTCATTCTCCTCCTCGATACTAAAAAAACATTATTTATCTGAAGGATCATTTTAATAAACTGTTTTCAGACTTAAAGGTGCCTTTATTTTTATTAATAGACTTTCATAGACTTTATTTTTAGAGTAGTTTTAGGTTTACAGCAAAGATTGAGTAGATCTCCCATATATCCTTTCTCTCCCCTCTATCAACTCCCCCTAATATAAACATCTTGCATTAGTATGGTGCATTTGTTAAAATTGATGGACAAGTATTAATACATTATTATTAACTAAAATATTAGTTAATAAAATATTCATATTAGGGTTATATTGTGCTGTATAGTTTTGTGAGTTCTGACAAATATATAATTTCATATATGTGCCATTACAGTATCATGTAGAATCACTTCATTGCCCTAAAAATCCCCTTTGCTCCACCTATCTACCTGTTCATCCGTTCAAACCTTTGGTAATCAGATCTTTTTACTGTCTCTATAGTTTTGTATCTTCTAGAGTATTAAATTGTTGAATAGCACACAATGCATAGCTTATTCAGACTGGCTTCTTTCACTTAGCCATATGCATTTAAGTTTCCTCCATGTCTTTTTGTGGCTTGATAACTCATTTCTTTTTAGTGCTGAGTAATATATTGTATCAGATGAAGGTACCATGGTTTGTTTATCTATTCACCTATTAAAGGACATCTTGATTGTTTCCAATTTTTGGCAATTATGAATATAGCTGTTATAAACACTCATGTGCAGATTTTTGTGGGTACATAGTTGTCAACTCATTTCAATCATTTCAATTAATTGATTGCTGGATGGTACAGCAAAACTATGTTTAACTTTGAAAGAACTGCCAGATTGTCTTCCAAAGTGGCAGTATCGTTCTGCATTCCCACCAGCAATGGACGAGGATTCCTAATGCTCCACATCCTCGTCATCATTTGGTATTTTCAGTGTTTTGGATTTTAGCCATTCTGATAGGTGTGTAGTGGTATCTCATTGTTGTTTTATTTTGCCATTCCTTAATGATATTTGACATCGAACATCTTTTGATTTGCTTATTTACCATCCGTATATCTTCTTTGGTAAAGAGTCTGTTCAGATCTTTTGCCCATTTTTTGATTAAGATGTTTGTTTTCTTATTGTTGAGTTCTTTGCATATATTAGATACAAGTCTTTACAGGTATGTGTTTTATAAGTATTTTCTCCCAGCCTGTAGCTTGTCTTTTCATTCTGTTAATATTGTCTTTCACAGAGCAGAAATTTTTAATTTTAATGAAGTCCCACTTATCAATTTTTTCTTTCATGGATCATGCATTTGGTGTTGTTTAAAAACTTATACACAAGGTCACCCAGATTTTCTCCTGTAATCTTGAAGTTTTATAGATTTGTGTTTTGGCTCTATGACCAATTTGGTCTCTTCCCATTTTGTTCTATGAACCATTTGAGTTAATTTTTGTGAAAGATGTAAGGTCCTTGTCTAGATTTATTTGCATGTGGACGCAAAAAATATTTGCAATATTACAGTTGTTTCAGCACCATTTGTTGAGAAGACTATCCTTTCTCCATTGAATTGACTTTGCTCCTTTGTCAAATATGATTTGAATATATTTGTATGGGTCTATTTTGAGCTTTCTATTCTATGCACTGATCTATTAGTCTAATCTTTTGACAATACCACACTTTGTTAATTACTATAGCTTTATAATAAGTCTTGAACTTGGGTATTAATAAACTTTTAAAAAATTAATGGAGGATTGATAATTTTAAGTTTTAAAGTAGATTAGTTATTGATAGTCTCTATAGTGCAGTATCTAGATACATTTCCTTGAAAGTAATAATTTCTTTGTATTATGTATGAAATATTAATTTCTTTCA
Organism: Rhinolophus sinicus; assembly: GCF_036562045.2. NCBI lineage: Eukaryota > Metazoa > Chordata > Mammalia > Chiroptera > Rhinolophidae > Rhinolophus > Rhinolophus sinicus. Next base: position 31,025,327 of record NC_133756.1, read on the forward strand.
TTTTGCTTTTCTACAAAGTAACTCCAGCCTCCATTTTAGTGGTTACCATTTCTCTGATCTAATTTAATCTTCATTTACTTTGTTTCCCTTGTAAAAGTTATGAGTCACTTTCCAAACTCTAAATATTTTAAACTACGTGTATCAATCAGTCAACCAGTTTTCAACAGTTCTGTCTCTGCTGTTTTTCTCACAGTAATGCATACAAAAGAGATATCTCAAATTAGAGTACCCATTTCCCTAGGGTATATTACAGATGGGAGTTGGAACATGCAATCTTTCATGCTGTAGGGCAGTTAACAGAATATAATCCATAATAAGCAGCTGTTTATTATCTATATTATAGACAAATTCAGGAATTACACATATCTAGATACTTCTAGGTGAATTTATTTTTGCTTACAAATAATATTGAAATGGACGTACTTGGGTTTGTCTGGGACATTCATGAACTCCAAAGTGTTTCCTATTATCTAACAGTTTTTAAGGACCAGAGGACAGTTTGATTAAAATTAGAATAATTAGAGATATAGCAGTCTTCTTAAATCTGGCACCATCCCCATTTCCATTTTTGAAACACTAGTAGTTTGGGGGGTATTATATGAAATTTATCCAGGTTCTGCTGGTTTTAAGTGGCAAATGTATATGAAGCAGTTTAATTTTTTGAAATATATATTAGTATCTACTCTTCATAAACAGGCAGGTTGAAATTTACCCAGAAAAATTACAGTTTCCTCTAATTTTGGAATGTATTTGCATTACTTATAACTTTAGACTTTGTTGAAAAACTAAATCATGCTCTGTGATAATTATTATGCTGCATTGTGGGACATTAGAATGGTATCTCTCAGGCATATTTTGAGCCATTCTTATTCCACTTTTACATGGCTCACAGATTCATAAGGCCTCCGTTCAGATAAACATTTATGAGTAATACATAATAGACATTTTATTAAGTGTATGAATTTTAAAATTATATAAAAAAGAACTTTTGGTTGTTTTCACAGAGAATTTTGATACAAAGAAGAATGAACTAACAAGACAGGGCTTTATGGATCTGAACCTAATGGAAGCCAATGACCGCGAAGGAGATCCTCGTGACCTTTGGGTCACTCTGCACTCGATGGGCTACAATAAAGCTCTGGAGCTGACAGAGGTAAAGCAATCTGAAAGTTTGAGAGTGGGTGTATTGTACAGAATGTTTTACCCCACGAACATTTTCCAGACACACGACTTTTGAATTGGGCATTCAAATTCTTGAACTTCAGTATGTAAATGAATCCTGGGTGCAATAGTGTGTGTTTATACAAGTTCCTATTTTTAGCTGAAATTTAGAAACTACCAGCATTGAAATAATTCAGGAACAAAGGTATTTAAACATATGATCTACAGAAAAATGATTGTAATTTAAAACAACATATTTCTTAATTGGTGGTTGCTGTTTGTGTTGCCAGTCTCTTTTCTGTAGGGAAGCTCTTCGTCCTAACAGAAGAAAGCCTGTCTTAGAATAAGGGGAATGTGTCTACATGAGAACTGGAATTCTGATCTTTTGACAAAGGATAGTCCTTGGGTTAATATTTGTAAAACACTGGGGACAGTTCTTGGCTCATGGCACTGTGTATGTATTAGCTATTAACATTATTATTTATAAACATGATAGGTATAGAAGTTGAATAAACCAGAGGAATAATAAACATTAGGCCTCCTTAAATTCTGTATTTTGGTGTCAGATTTAAAATAAAGAACTGAAGAGTTTCAGGCTACATATTAGAGAATAGTTCATTTGTTTTTACATTTAAAATTAAAAAATAGTATCTGTCCTTTCTACGAATAAAACAACTTAGGAGGGTAACACCAGCACCAACAAATTTTAAGTTTTGGGTATATTGCGACTTTGGTTTAATTCCTAGTTTTGCCATCATTCAAAATCCTTCATAAGCCTGTTTTCTGAAAAGTGTTCTATAATTTTGTTTGCCATTATTAGTAAAGGAGATGAAAAATTACATTAACTTTTAATATCCTACTTTAATCTAACATTCAATAAAACCCACATTTTAACCATGGTACAGAATCAGCATCTAATCTATGAATAATATTGTCTGTTACACATGTTTTCACTTAATAGAGAATTTAGTTAAGAGCAATTTAAAATATTTTATAGTATTTACTGATGCCATTGACCTTAGAAACCATAGGCAAAAAGGATTTTTGAGATAAAACTTTTTAAATTTAAAGTTTATTTATTCATTTACTGAATATGTAATATATTCACACCATTGAAAATTCAAAAGGTAAAATAATATCTACTGTGAAATTGTCAAGGATGCTGAGACCACTGCTCAATAACTGAAATAAAAAGACAAAACTGAATTGATTGCTTACTGTAAAGGAGCGCTGTGCTGGTTAGTTACATTATCTCCATGCAGAGCAGAATACTCATTTTATTTACATAGGATTTGGGGGAAACCTGGTTATTCTGGTGACACTTGATTGGTGCTCAGCAGTGTATTTATTGACATGACTCTGTTCCTGACTTTCCAAAGTGAAGAGCTGACACTGGTTCATTGAGATGAGCTGTTGTATATCATTTGAACAGGTTTAAAGCAGTTCTGATGACTACTTGTTCCCAAGACAACAGAAGGTTTGGTATTTTTCATAAGTTTGTGGGAACTGTTTTGTTCCCAGCCTCCCCTCTTGATTTTCATCTCGCTAAAGCTATAGAAGAAACAATCAAATTCACTCACCACTGTCGTTGATTCTCTTTGAAGAAGAGGTTTCATCAGTGGAGATATGATTTTCAGTTTGTGCGTTCATGATTTCATGATTTCATCCTGTTTTTGTCTTTAAGTCATCTGTTGGGACAGAGACTGTTCAGAAGCATTTTGAGATTCTGGACAACATTTAAACTCTGAGACAAACAAGTATAACTAGAAGTATTATAAGAAGGAACTGACTGGCGGGCACTCCAGAATCATGGCCCTCGGTTTTTTTCCAAGCTTGGCCAAGAAAAGCCCCAAGGATTCCCAAAGTCTTCCTTATAGAACCTTTTGTAGTTAGCTCTTTGAATTAATTGAAGGTGGTTTTATTTGTAGTGTTAATCCTGTACAAGCTGTAGTGTTAGCATTGGTACAGATTCCATCCTGGTTGGTCAAAAGAAAATCAAGACTTTTTTATTATCTGTAACTGCTTGAATTAAGGAATTTAAACTGGTTTGTTGTGCCCCCAGGACTTAGGCTATATTAATTACTATGTCAGCCAATGTGAAGGAACAGTTTTTTTTATGACTAGCTAGAGTGTGACTGTTATGAATGTAATCACTATCTTCAGGAATCTTTTTCTAGCAAAGATGACTTATGCTTTTGGAGTGTATTTCAGGAAATATAACCCACTGAGGGTGTTGAGGAGTCACATCCTTGGAGTGGCCTGACTAATAGCTGTACAAAGTCATTAACCTTAGTTCTGGTTTGGCATTAAATAGTCCGATTTCCACAGAGGAGCTGCACAAGAGATGTAATTATCCTTAGTGGAACCGTAGATGTATTGTTTCTTGGTGTTATAACAAATAGTAGATGTTACATTGTGTACTTCTCATAGTTTAAATGCATTTTCTTAAAACTTAGACTTGGGCAAGTTATTGTTACTAATAAGGAGAACCTGGTAGGCCAAGTCAGCCATGTAAACCCTTAAATCAGTGAAGAGGAAAGCTTTGAATAAACATGAGTGTGCAAAGAAGAGTGTAACCTATAGAAAAATCTTGCTCCAGTGGTCTTGAGAGGAAGCTGCTTACTTCATATGCCCATGTGCTTGTTCAAAGGTTCTCGTTAATTCTGCGGGCTGTCTGCTTCTGGAGGTTCTCTGGAGAACCTTAATTTAAGATCTTTAAAGGATATACCTTTCCAGTTCTGTCAAGGCCCTTTTCATTTTTTTCCAGAGGTTTGGGAAGGATAAAGACAAAATATTTTTGAGTAAGGAGCAAACCCTTAAGTAATAAAAATTCATGAATAATTGTTCCAGTTAAATGTGTCAGAATCAATAATCTGGAATGTCCTAGGCCGTGATGATGATTGTGGCGTTTCAATAGGGAAATATTTTGACCCATCCTGAAAATAGATGTATTCTATTAGTAGTACATATTCATAAACCATAGAGGAAGAGTCAACTGTATAAAACCAATTTGGAAGTGCTCAGAGAGTCTTTTAGAACATATTCTCAGTTCATGTACCACAATTTTTCCAGGTTAATCTAGTTACAGATAAAGCATGGACTGACCACATCCTTCATTATTCTAGGAAAGTCTTCCTCGGTGTTTAATATTATAGCCAATTTATCTCTATAGCAATGAGTTGTTTCATAGAGGATCTTATCTAGTGTCCGGGTGCCAGATCTTATCCCCATGGGTCTTCAAATCTGATCATCTCAGTGTTTCTTTTCAGAATTTGTCAGGCCAGATTTTGTGTATCTACAATGGCATTCTTGACCTTCTCCATGGATTTGTTTTATTGTTGTTTTATGTAAGGAGTTTAGTCAGAATCTTTGGCTTAGTATTATCGATGAAAGAACGTCCAGCCTATAGAAAAGTCTTACAAGAGTTTAGTTGAACCAAATTTTGAGGACATGCCTGGAAGCAGAATCTCAAGAGATTGAAAAAATGCTCCGGAGAATGGCAGTTTGCAGCTTATTTATAGCTTAGAATCAAAGGAGAAGATGTAAGGAGGGTTACGTGAAATCCATCGGTGGTAGATTAAGGGGGTGGGAGAAAGCAAAGTGGGGAAATCTCTAGGATTGGATAAAAAGCAGAAAAGAGAGACATATACTTCTTTTACTTTGATAGCTAGGATATAGTTAATAATTAACATTTACAGCACAGAGAGATGGTGTTTGGGAAACAAGGCAATAATGGGGTTCTGTGATCGTGTGCTCTGGTGCCTGTGGTGTTACCTTTGAGGGGACTAGAAAAGAGAATTGCTCTGACATTTCACAAGTATGTTTCTCTAGACTCATAAGAACAGTGGACAGGGCTTGCTTAAGGTAAAGACTGACCTTGGCCAAGGAAGCTACAGGCCTGGGACGTGACTGCCCACCGTAACCTGCCCAGGTAGAAAATTGTGATCAGACCATCATGTGTGGTTACTTCTGGTCACTGAACTTGTCAGGTCTGCCATGTACCCCCCACCTCCCCAGACTTGTGAGGTTTATTTCATACCCCTTTTTCGTTCATAGTATAATGATCTGTTAAAAGTACTTTTATAGTATTTCTAAAGTGCTTTTATAATATTTCTCATATAGCACTTTCAAAGTATTTCTACAGTATCTATAATATAGTACATCAGCTTCTACAGGACTTCTTTTACTTTGTTGCATGCTTCCTATATTAACTTAGTAGGATAAAGAAAATAGATAAATAAAAGATAAAGCCCATGAACAGAAAAAATAATAGGGCAGCTTTTTTTTTTTTTTTTTTTAACCAGCGAAAGTTTATTCAGCAAGAGCAGAGTTGCAATGTGGGAAATCGGAGGAAAAAGTTCAACAAAAGAGATGAACGTTAGGGGGGAGAAAGGAAGTGGGAGACATTGTTTGAGGAAGTGAGAATTCAGGGTGATAACTTTCTCATGGGGTGAGGGGCTGGAGTGAAAAAGTGGAAACAAGCCCAATGTCTTCTATTAATGCATTTGAATGTAAACACATTGTGGATAGCCACAGAACAGAATACTCAGCAATAAAAGGAATGAAATATTTAACATAAGTGACACCTGTGAACCTCAAAGTTATTATGCAGCATGAAGGAAGGAAACCATAATATAAAACATAGAAATTACATAAAGAAAGAAAAACTAAGTCAGTCTAGTTGCCATGAAGGCAGTTTTTAGCATGAGTCCATAAGTGGTTATGATTTTGACTGTTTGTTTCAATGGGTGCAGGCGCACCTTCTGTCAAAAATAATCAGCTTAAACATGTGCAGTTCCTATAACATGTCTATGTAACAATCGTTCAAACAAAAGTCTGGATTCTCCCACTTTTTTCCCCAACCAGAGGCTGAGAAATGTTGACTGATGCTTTGGAAAGTGCAGCCCTGCATCAGTGGCAGGAAAAACACTCAGAAATGATCTTAATTGTTTGTCACTATTTCCTGCCACTTTAGTCTGCGGAGTCACAAAAGCTACACCCTGGGCTCTTCCTCCTGTTTTCACTTTCTAGCCTCTGCAGCAATATATGTATGTTCAGGTGATCAGTGCAGAGGCCACAGTAACAGCCAAAGCTTTGTTTGCTCCTACAGCCCAGATGCGCTGTCATCCCACACAACCAGTCAGTGGAACATCTGTGGGGCACCTCTAGAACAGGGACGGCCTCTCAGTCTGCCACCCAGTGTTTCTGTACAAATTATGATTTGAGACTGGCCCCTGTAGTCTTGCAACCACTCACACCAGACAAGCCAAGTCTAGATATGAAGGCACATGATTCCTTTTGTAGTAGCTGTGAAAGAGTATCCCCACAGTAGTGCTCACCATGGTGTGACATCCTGGGGACAGGGGACCGATATAAATGTTTCAGAGAAGCATGCACCGGAGGCTGCCATGACAGTCTACACTCCTGTGGGCTGACGTCCAGGCTGTAGGGCAGCTTTTTTAGAGTAGATATGATTTTATTTTAAAAATTTTAGAAAACATGTCTTTAACAAAGACCTTTTAAGATTCTTACTTTCAGCAAATCTTTAAATATTGATACTCTTCAGTTGACTAAAACTGATAACCAAGACATTAAAAATGGCAAAATAATACCAGAATCTATTTAATACTGAAAAAGTCCACAATCATTCTTTTAATTTTTATAAATAATCTTTTTTTTTTTTTAGAATTCAACATAATGGGATATTTTCACACAGTCACCTATTAGTTCTAACAACCTTTGGCAGAATACGTACTATTTAATCCCACTTTTTCGGTAAAGAAACTAAGCCTCATAGAAGTTAAGTGACTTCCCCAAGTCATGTACCTATTAAACGGCAAAATCCAATTACAAACCCGGATCTTCTGCTTTCTAATCCAATTATTTTCATTCTTCTCTTTCTTTAAAAAGGTGAGTTTATTATTGCCAAAGGTTGGAGTCATTAAAATATTTTTAAAAATTTTTAAATAAAAATGTGTATTGATGTTCTACTAACTTTAGACCTTTATCTTTTCTCCCCCAAATAAAAGAGTGTGTAAATTCACTTATTTATTCAACAAATATTTATTGGATGCCTACCATGTGGTAAGCTTGTAATAAAGAGGCACTGAGGATACAACGATGAATAAAAATAGTCAAAATTTCTGCCCTCATGGAATTTACATTCCATGAAGGAGAATGATTAATTAATTAAATGAAAAGTAAATAAAATCATTTCAACAGTGTTTTGAAAGAAACAAGCCAGAGGCCAAAATAGAGAACAGTAGGGGAATGAAGGAAATTGGGAGACCAGAGCCGGTCTCTCTGCAGATGTGAAAAAATGTTTCACACAGAGTGAGCACTCCAGGTGAAGCCTCAGACATAGGGAAAAGCTTCATTTGTTCTAGGATCTGAACGATCAGAGTAGCTGGGGCACCAGTAGCGAAGCACGAAACCGGGTTGGATGGAGAGGTGAAGACTAGTGTGTGTGGCATCTTGTAGGTTGTGGTAAGGACGAAAAGGTAGACAGTAGAAAAATCCATTTCCAAATGCGCAGTCCTTTTAGATCTGAGATTTCAAAGATGCTTTTACACTAACTATGAACTGTGAATTCATTTTTATACATTTAGTTCTTTTCGGTGCTCTAAATCCATCCATTAAGTTTCATTTGTAAACATAGTAATTCATTTAGAGCCTTTTGATGAGTTCTTTCTGTAGCCTTAAAGTTAGAAAAGGAAATTAAATAACTAAGATGACATGAGTTCGCCTTCAGCCAAATGGAGGGGTGGTACAATGGCTTAAAGGAGGTATTACTGATTTGCTGGAGGTTGCAGTTTTCTTTTCTGTGAATATTATCAGTTAATATGCTAAACAAAAATCAGAATGTCGTGCTTTTTTATTTCTTAATTCATTGTACTAAAATTCTCCTCTGAAAGTATCAGAAGGACAAGGTAGAAGGTGCAGTGCATCTTCTTAAATCATATGATAGACGTATTAATAATACATAATTTATTTTAAATTCTGTCAAAAGGCTGTAACAAGGTTTGCTTTTTCTTTCATATTAGGCGTGCCCATTTGTCATCGATATCTATGCAGACAAATGCAAGCCAAGACTTAAAGCTGTCCAGATGGAGGCATGCAGCGGGCAACTTGAGAAGGCCATTTGTACATCTGTCCTTCACAAAGGCGATGCCAAAGTAATGGATGGCTATGACAATATCATTGTACATACCTACAAGTATGACACCTGGATAACTTCAGTTATTGAAAACAAGGTATCCGTTAAGAGGCGGTTCTCATAACTTGCAAAGTTTACTAATGTGTTCCATCTTCTTTCTTACTCTCTTCTTGCATAGTAATTAAATACCCCATTACATTAACAATATTTATAATAAGCAATTATTCTTTCTCCTCAGATTTCTAAGTCACACTGGGCATGATAATTTTTATGTATTATTTTAAAGGCTTGAGATAATTGTTTTTTTCCCCTCTTAAAATATTATGAAATTAAACATTTGGAGATCTGTGGAGATGGAGCATAATCTGGGTACAAAGTATTTTATTTAGTTTGTTACTAAAAGTCGTCACACAGACATAACTATTTAAAATAATAAACATCATGTTTTAAAAAACTATAAAAAAAAATTTAGCCCAATGTTTTCCACGAAGTTTATAGTATTGGAAATCTTACAGACTATCATCTTATCTAATTAAAATATATTCCACTGTCCAGGACCTACTTTTATTAAGCCAGTTATTTCTAGATTTGGCCATCCTCCCTGCTACTATTGATATTGCAGAGAATACATGCATAAATTCTTAAAGGTAGAGATACCCAGTTTTCTAGAAATTATGACTTTTCATAAAACCTTACTCAACATAGGTAGGTTTTTTAGAACTGTTGGCTTATTTCTTTTAGTTCCTGGATAAGCTTTTCATTATTTTTATGCCTGCCTTAAATTTCTTAGGGTGCTTAAGATTTGGCTTAGTATTGAGTCATTGTGAGTATTCATTATGGAACTAACCCTCTTAGTCACAGTAAGGGCTACCAGAAAGTGTAACATGATATCTGCTTTCAAGGAGTTTATGGACTAGTGGGAAAGACAAAATTAATACTCTCAAGAAAGATCAGAGAATAATTAAATGTTAAACATATACATTTTTTGTGTGTGCAATAGTTTCATTGTATTTGTGTCTCTTATAGTTGATGTTAATTTGGACTACAGAAATTGGGGAGAGATTTGTGATGAGAGGGAAGGGGACTGTGATGTGGGATTTGAGCATGTGTGGGATTTGAAGGACAGCAGGCTTTAGATGCACAGAAAGACAGTCCTTAGAAGTAGAGGAAACATTGTAAGGAGAAACATGAAAAAGGGTTAATATGAGGTATAGAGGAAAGAGGGAGACTATCTTCTTTGCAGAAACAGAGAGCTTTGTTTGGAAGAATATCAGGAAGATAAATAACAAAGGTAGAATTGGTCCAGATTATATACGTTACCATGAAAACAAGATAAATTTGGAGTTGATGAAATAAGCTAGGGTCCCCAGCTAATAGATTGCAATCTTCCAATGGATTATAAAACTTGGAAGGGTGAGTCCTAAAACCCAGCATGTTTCTCTTACTGCCCTCTATTTTTTATTAGGACTATAAGGGTAGAAGGGGGCTCTGCTGTATCAGTTTTCAACCCCCCACCTCCTTCAGTTCCCTCAAGGAAAACTAAACTTCCTTCACCAAAATGAAGTGATAACATTTTAGGTCTTACAATGTGCCAGGCACATTACATATATTAACACATTTACTTCTCACAACAACCCAATGAGGTAAATAGTATCCCCCTTTTACACACAAGGACACTGAAGCACAGGAGTGTTAACTTGTGAAAGGTGACACAGCTAAGTAGCCGAAGAGCTGAAATGAATTTGGGTACTCTAATGTTAAACTGCCCCCTCTGTTGGCACTAGGAAGTTACTGCAGGTTCTTTCGCAAGGGAGTACATTGACTTGCATTTCTATAATTTTCAGCTTCATTCTGCTTTGTCTTGCTTCCTATCCATCCTAGAGGCTAGTGTCTATGATCTGTTATCTCAAGTATCACTTCTTCCGTACAGTCTTCCTTGATACCCCAGTCTCAGCCAATGTTTCAGTATTTTTATACTGTTTTCTGTGTTCCTATAGAACCCTGTGAATACCTGTCACAAGACTTACAAAGGGTTTAATAATTATCATTGTATTTGTCTGTATTTATTAAGGAAAGGACTATCAACTTATAAAATCTTTTTTTACAGACAGATAACAAAGTGATTATTCACATCAACAATGAGCTAAGTAGAAACTGCATAAATAACAGAGGACTCAACATATTTGCAGTAGAAGTGGCACCAAAGTCTACAATGGTAATGTACTGTTTTCTAATGAAAGCTTTTGTTTTATCAATTTGAAAAAACGTTTTTGCTATTAATGCTGTGAATCAATGTATATATGAGATAAAGTGGAAAAATATTTTACATATGATATTCGTATTAGTATCATCTCATTCTAGGAGATAGGACACTTTGGTTCTAATCCAGTTCTCACTATTTGGTTCAGTGATTATGGGGCATTCACTTAACCTCTGTTCCAATCTCTTTAAGTGTAAAATTAATATAATATCACCAGCTTCAGGTACTTCACAAGGTTAATGTAAAGATAAAATGATGTACATGAAAGCACTTTTGAACATCATATAGAAATACAAAATGGTGTTAATAGCAATAGGAATTTTGATCATCGAAAATACTTTTATGTACATTATTTAGATTTTCTAAGATAACCTGAAAGAGAAAATGCTTCTGACTTTTAGATAACTAACTAAGTCAAGAAAGAGCCAGGAACAGCTGTAGTTCTGGTGTTAGCAGAACTCTGAGTTTAATCAGGAGTTCAAAGGCAGGGACAGATAGTAGACTCTGAAATCAGTCTAGTGAAGGGAAAAAAGGAAACACCCTTCTCTCTCCATACTATCCCTGAAATCCTAAAACATCTAGAACGGGATAAAGAGAGATGATCTTTTCTGTTGTCCCAATGAAGGTTTTTAAAAATATTCTCGGTAGTAAGGAAAAGATATTTACTCCCCTTCCTACTACCCCTTTTTACCCACATTCACAAACACCAACTATCAACTATTATATTAGTGTAGAATTTAGGCTGGATTATCCTGTTAGACATCAGATCATAGGTTGCAGGTCCCTGCTAAGGACACATGTTATAGAATTTTATATGCACAGGGATATTTTTTACATAGGGTCTAGAAATATTGTCCTATTGAAAAGTTAGCCAAAAATAACACTATATATAAAAAAAGTAAAAGCATTCTGTTTTTATATACAGGTTTGTCAACATGTAATGCCTCTGAATGAACGACAAGAATGGATATATTATTGTGTGTATTCCCTTATGTCGTAAATATTGTTTTTAGGAAATAATTCTACGTGAGACTATCAAACTAAGAAGAATTATTTCAGGTTTAGTCTGTTATTTGTTGATCAACTAAATGCTAATCAACTTAACTGATGTACATAAATAATCTAATTTGTATGCATTTACATTTTGTGCTATATTATATACTTTATTATTAAATATAAATCATTTTTTAATGCGTGTCCTTACTTAGGGGAAAATCTGCCCACATTTTATTTATGAATAGCAAATCAAAATAAAATTACAGGTAAGCTTTTAATAAACAATACTCAATGAATTCTACAAAAGCCTATACACTTTTTTTTTTTAAGTAAATATCAGCTTTTAATATTCCATATAAACAAAAAGCTCTGTGGGCTCCTTTTTACCTCCAGAGTAAAGGGGTCTTGACATCAATAAGTGAGAAAATCATGTGGCTTATGCCCAGCTGTGATTGTTCATATCTTACTCTGACCTTGTGATGGAATTACAAAAAATCCTATATAAGGTTCTGGCTGGGCTGAGGTTTTGTCCTTTAATAGCCCAGGAAGCTGATTTGTGGTGACCTGTTGGACTTCGACCAGTTAGCTTGTTTTCTCCTTTTTTTCTTTTGTTTAGTTAATTTTTTCTTTTGTCTTTACACTTTTTCTTATTTTCTTTATAACTTTCCATTTTCTTTGTCCTCTTTTCTCAGTTTTATTTTTTCCTTTTCTTATCTTTGTTCTTTTCTCATTTTTTCTCTATTTTTTATTTTCCTCATTCTTTTCCTTTAAAAGTTTTTTAAGTTAGTATAGTTAGCATGTTAGTACATTTAGTACAGTTAACATTGTTTACTATTACTTATTAGCATCGTTAGTAAGCCTAGTTCTCATTGTTAGTATCAGCATAGTATAGTTAGTATCATTTATTGGCATCATTAGTAAGCACAGATTAGCATTGTTACAACTAATTAACATACTGAGCATAGTTAGTACTGTTTGTTAGCATAGTTAGCATTGACAGCTAGTATTATGTGTTAGTGTAGTTAGCGGGTCACCATGTCACATGACCTTGCAGCCATCTCTACTGACAAGGAGCCCAGTATTGACCACTACAAGCTCCTGAACACCATAGGCCAGGGAAGCTTTGGCAAGGTGACGTTGGCCTGGCATATTTTGACAGGGGCAGAGGTGGCTGTCAAAGCCATTCACCAGCAGGGCTTGTTAGAAGTTCATTGTCTGAGGGTACTGTACTGAGCCACCCAAACGTTGTGAAGTTAGTTGAGATCATTGAGACGAAGCACAGACCATTCCTGATTATGGAGCTTGTGCGTGGAGTGGACATACACCGTTGTCTGAAACACCATGACCGCCTGAGTGAGAGCGAGGCCTGCCGCATGTTCCGGCAGCTGGTATCTGCCCTGCAATACTGCCACCAGCAGGACGTCGTGCACAGGGACCTGAAACCAGAGAATGTGCTTCTAGATTCAGAAATGAATGTAATTATAGGCTTTGGCCTCAATAAGAAATTCACTGGCCGTAAGCCAAGTATGGTCTGCGGCAACTTCTCTTCCTGGGCCAAAACTGTGACAGCCCCGGGATAGACGTGTGGAGCTGGGAGTGGTGCTCTATAAGATGACCAGTGGGACTGCGCCGTTCACACGAAGATGCTTCGTTATGCTCCGGCAGCGGGTTCTGAGAGGGTGCATCCATGTCCCTCTTACATGTCCTACGAGTGCCTCAGAATCTTAAAGAAGTTAATGACTGTCCACCCCTAGCGACAGAGCCATGCTAGAAAACCCGATGAAGGAGCGATGGCTAAACTTGAGCCAAAAGGAGGAACTCAGACCTACACTGAGCCACCCTGTGACAACATGGACCCCTGGGTGACCCACAGGATGATGAAGACGGGGTTTGAGCAGGAGCATATTGAGTCAGTGACACGCAGGAGTTACAACAGACTGATGGGCATATACCTGATCCTCAGCACAAAGAACCCCAGGTAAAGGTTTGCACCATCAAAGTTAAGCCCTTCTGTTACTCAGATTTGAACAGCCCCAGGCCTTCCCCAACCAGCAAGGTTAAGCCACCAGGCCAGAAGGCCAAAGAGCCTGCCAGTTCTCTAGTCAGCCTGCTGTTGAGGACCAGCACTCCCCAACCCAGGCCAGAATCGGGGACCAGCACTCCCCAACCCAGCCCAGAATCGGGGACCAGCACTCCCCAACCCAGCCCGGAGTTGACCAGAACAGACATCAAAGATTTACTCTATGCTGGACGTCCTGATGGTGTGACCCCAGCCTCTGCCGTGGGCCACAGCCAAGGCTCTCAGCGGGTGGCTAGGAGGTTCTTAACCCTTATTTTAAGCCACTTGTGCTACTGGTCATCCACCAAGAAGCAACGTAAAGCCTAAGTAATGCTTAAATGGTAGACGACCAAGACAGGGCCACAGTCAGATCCTCTAGGAAGGTCAAGCCCATTAACACAAACCCAATGGTGTTAAAAAGGGACTTATTATGACTAACAAGAAACTCATTTCACCTTGATAGCTCTGAAGTGATTTCAGGAACTGAGGACAAGAGACCAAATATAAAAAACAATGTTCCCATTGCTCAAATCGCTCAGGAAATTCCAAGGGTGCTGTGAGCCAAGAACCCCTGATGAAGACCAAACGTACATGAGAAATATATTTTTGTCACCTGAATGACTTAACATCAAGTTAGAACACTCTTATGTGAATTTATACCAGTTTAACTTCTAGAACATATGAAAACTGCTTCTTCACAGCTCAGACCCACCCTGCTATTGATGTCACCAAATTACATCTTTATGCATTGTGTGTCCCAAAACATAGACTGATAATTGTTTTTTTATACATGAGTCTTTTAAGTCAAGTAGAAAACACAAAGGAGAGCTACAGACCAATGTTGCAATAGTAGCAGCTTTTATAATCATTCATGCACTGCCTTAGAGCAGAAATCTTCATTTCTTCATAAGACTTTGAGTTACGGCCCAGTGTCCTTTCATTCCAAGCTGAAGAATGCCCTTCATGCAGGGCAGGTCTAGTGGTAAAGAACTCTCTCAGCTGTGGATTATCTGGGAATGTCCAAGTGTCCCCCTCATTTTTAAAGGACAGTTTTGCCAGATACAGGATTCTTAGTTGATAGTTCTTTTCCTTCAATACTTTGAATACATCAATCCACTGCCCTCTGGTCTCCATGGTTTCTGATGAGAAATCTGCTCATGAACTTACAGGATGAAAGATACCTCCTCTTGGCTTTATAGATATTAATAATGTACCTTATCTGATCCCATGTAACACAACGTTTTCGTATAATATTGTGACATCAGTTAAGTTGTAGCATCGCTTTGAGACCAACCAGAATTTAAGAAAAAGGAATTGAATATTTCAAGTGTCGACACTATAAGGTCTTTAAAAGACAAAAATTATGACAGATTTTCAAATTATAAATGAAAAATTCACTAAAGCACCCTACAAATTTTAATTTCAAATAAAGTAAGTATTAGCCTTTAATATTCCACATAAACAAAAAGCTCTTTGGGGTCCCTTTTTTTTAATGGTATGAGAATATCTAGAAAAATTTAATTCAAGTCCAGAAATACTTGATCATAGGTTGATAGTAATTCTTTATCTAACCAAATATAATTGCTTAACACATAAGTATGTTTTCTTTAAATTCAAGAGGTGCTCTCCTTTTTCAGGGTAATTTCACACAGATTAATCATATTATTTTCAAAGGTAAATTTGCATGTGGCTTAATTTAAAAAGTACAAAGATGCAGCTTACCAAAAGACATCTGGATGCTCCCAGTTTTTCTGTTCTAAGTCCCATCCCTGCCTGTCTCTTTAGTGTCCACATTAAAGCTTCCTATGAATGAGTTTTATCTACAAACATTCCCTCTATGGTGGCTTTTTTCAACTGTTATTTCATCTATTCTAGACTCTTTAAGAAACCTTACATTCCCCATCTCTCTTTATCATTATTTCTGTTGTCCACATTTGCCATGCACACTTTCTTGACTCCCATTCATTCTTTCCAGTTAATTCAACTAGTAGTTTTTCCCCCTTAGGCATTGATAACTTCCTTGTCATTAAATCCAGAGGGTACTTGAACGTCTTCTCTCCAGTGTTGGACACTGTTGATCTTTCTGAGACACTGTATTCTTCAGATTTTCTTCCACCTCCGACAGTTCTGTTCAGACTTCTTTTCCATCATAGTTCTGTAGCTTCTCCCAATTTCCACATTTTGTCTCATCTCAGGTCCTTTGGATGTAATGTTTCCTACTTGCCTGTTGAAGATGTCTTCCTTCCTCCTTCTCTCTTCTTGCTTCACATCTCAGCGAATACATTCCTTTTTCTAGAATTCTTTCCTGATTACTCACCAAACCAAGACTACTTTCATGGCCCTAATACTTTGTGTTCACTCTTTGTTGTCACATTCTTTACTCTGTACTGAAATTACTGTTTATCTGTACCCTTCACTAGGCTAGAAGCAGGGACAGTTATAATTCTAGCATATGCCATAAAAACCATAGTAGATAAGCAATAAATATTTGTTGGATGGTTGAATAAAGAGGTCAGAAAATTAAATTTATACGAGGTATGTATTTTTTCTAATTCTTAAGGCTATTTGTAAATTGAAAATAGAAACATAAGAAAAAGGTCTCATTGCTATTTAATACCATGTATTCAGACTTTGTTTTTCATGTCTTATTAACATTAAAAACAACTAAAACAAAATGAAATAAAAATTTAATTTTTTCACTGATTATGTGTGCAGTTTTAAATGGGAGGGGAATAGACTAAATAATTAGTAATTCCTACCTACTTTAAAATTCTACAGTTCTAATATTTTAAAACCAAATTAGTGTTAAGTATCAAATGCTGTTAGAAGCAATTCTTAAATTGTTTAATAATTTTGTTGACTTTCCATTAGATACTGTAGTAGACCTGTTTTGTTTCATTTTGTTTTTTAAACCAGTGGCCTTCTTTTAGGTCTATTTTTGGTGTAGGTTACATATGAAGCAGAAACTTAATACACCACACTAATCATATTTTGGATGTAAACCAGGAAAATGGAAGTATATTTCTGATTTTGGCCACCAGAGGGTGAGCTTATTATTTTATTCATTAGGGAGACAGAGACAGAGAGAATAACGATTCTCAGCTCTGGGTTAAGTTCTTTATAACTTTTAAGGTTGCTTTGGTGAAATATATTGTATATTGCGGATATATCCGCAGAGGCATGTATACCTCTTCTTATTAGAGAATTATTTCTAAATTGTAAAGTGGATACTAAGTCGTCTGCTCTTAAAAGGTACTGACTTTCACTTTGTTAAAAAAAAAAAAAGAGACCAGCCTTGAAAATTCCCTGAGCAGACAAAACCAGTTTAGCCATAGAAATAAACCTTAATTTAGCTTGCTTTGCAACACTAGATTGACCTCGGCCATTTCTTGCTTATGCCTCTGGAAATCGTAAGCAAAACTTGAACTGTTTCCCAAGGTTGATAGGACGTAACCACTGAAAATTCTAATATTATAACCAATAACTGTGAAGAATAAGCAGTCACTGTTTCCCCACTATGTAAGTAAGCTGCCTTATAACAATATACCCCTGAGCCTCACTCCATGTTTTGGTTTGAGCACTCCAGGTTTGCAAACTGCCTTTTTGGTGAGTGCACAGTAAACTTTTAGTGATCACGACTTCGGTGATTCATTGGTTTTACTTCTCTTATATCTGAACCTTTGACAACTTCTTCATGAAATTACAAATACAAGGGCATATAGAGCTAGCCCTGCTAGCCTATGTTTGCTACTCAGCCTAACTTAATTTCTTAAACAAACAAACAAACAAACTACATGATGACATGCGGAGAAGTAAGGCACATAGTGGAACTGATTTAGGGAAAGTAGATGAGATTCATGTGTAGAGACAATTTAGGGGTCAGGAAGTAGGAATGGTTGCTGAAAGTGTAAGGGATAAAGGATTTTGGTTACTTTGAAGTGTCTGTGCTTATGAACTATGGCTAGTATTGTCAAAGGAATACAAAGAATAGGCATTCTCAACTGTCATAAATAATACTAGGGGCCTGTGTTTGTGATATTTGTCCACAGTGAATTTGTATGTTAAACATATGTACTCTATTTTTTACATAATACATTTCTAAAGATATATATGAATGTTAAAAAGAAGACCTACGTATTATAAAGTGGTTAGAGGTACAGTTCCATTCCCCAAAGATATATATATATATATATATATATGTGTGTGTATACATATATATAAAGTATATATATATATATATAAAGTATAGTATATATTATATATATTATATTATGTATATTATATGTTGTATAATACATATTATAGTTGTATATAATTTTATAATATATTATAGATTAATATATAATATACAATATATATTAATTAATATATTAATACACATCATACGAATATATATAATTATATATTAATACACAATTAATATATAATTATATAATTAATACATATATATATATATTTCTAATTCTTTTAGACACAATTGGTAAATATCCAACATATTATACATATTCTTAATTTTATTCCTTACAACTTAATACAAAATCAACCAACTTAAGTTGAAGGGCAGCTTAAATTCAATCATGTGACTAAGGCTAATGTCAACATATAATGCAAATGCAATAGAGCCAGTTACAGAATACTAGCATTATAAGCTTTCTGGCAATTTCAGATATGAATATGCAAAATGACTAAAAAGTGAATTTCTCTTTTTAAACACCTGTGCCTTTTTAAAACATCTGTTGCAAAAATTTCTGGATTTAGCCTTTGAAAGAATTGTTTTCTTAGCAGAGCAGCAATAATTTTAGGAGTAGGCTGGTGAATGATAAATAGGGACATACAATTAGCAATTATCTATTATACGTGGTGTGACAATTAAGTTTGCGAACTTGTTGCAATGATGTTGCTAACCTTTATTGATATCAGAAGGATTATTCATTATGAATTTGTACCAACTGGACAGACAGTTAACCAAGTTTACTATTTGGAGGTGCTGAAAAGGCTGCATGAAAACGTTAGATGACCTGAACTTTTCACCAACAATTCATGGCTCTTCCATCACGACAATGCACCAGCTCACATGGCACTGTCTGGGAGAGAGTTTTTAGCCAGTAAACAAATAACTGTGTTGAAACACCCGCCCTACTCACCTGATCTGGCCCCAAATGACTTCTTTCTTTACCCAAAGATAAAGGAAATATTGAAGGGCAGACATTTTGATGACATTAAGGACCTCAAGTGTAATAACAACAGGTATGATGGCCATTCCAGAAGGAGTTCCAAAATTGCTTTGAAGGGTGGACTAGGTGCTGGTATTGGTGCATAGCTTCCCAAGGGGAGTACTTCGAAGGTGACTGTAGTGATATTCAGTAATGAGGTGTGTAGCACTTTTTCTAGGATGAGTTCATGACTTTTAATTGTCTAACCTTCATATATTACATGAGTTATAATAGAGAAGTAGTAGACCTGATCTCTGTCCTTAAGAAAAGAGATGATCAAATGAGTTACATGTTAGCCTATTAAGGAATAATAATAAGTCTCAAGTTAGTAAACATTGATCATTAAGCATAAACCAGTGATGAGGTTATGGGAACAGAAGAGGAAGGGAAGGCTTGTCCAATTTGGGGGAGGGGTAGGGAGATAAGATTCTCTTGGAAGACTGAAGAAATGAAAGAGGTGTAGTTTGAAACTAAGTAGAGCTTTGATTTGTTTTTAGTTATGCAATACATTGTAGTTTAAAATTTAAATATAAAAGAGGCGCATTGTAGTAACTATTAAAGGAAATGATTCATGGGCTTTAAACTACTGAGAAGTACTACTGTAAAATATTAGATTAAGTTTGATAGAACAAGTTTGGACAAGTTGGAAAGACTAGTGTGGGATGGAAGAATCAGGGGGACAACTTAGAACTTTAACTGATCTTAAGGGATAAGAGAGATTTAAAAGGGGGGTAAGGGAAAGAAAATTTCAAGCACTTTTTTCATGTTTTTCACGTTTGCTAGAATTTCCTGTATTGTATATCTGCCTATTAATATCACAGGCAATAGGCCAATTGATCATATACTTACATATATATATACATATATATACATACATACCTATATATGTATATAAGTGTAGAGCACTGCTTTAGTTACTGCATATACAGAGGTTAACAAGTTAGACATTGTTCCTGCTCTCATTTTATATATAGTCTATCAAAAAAGATAGGCTGTGAACAAGTATTACACACTGAACCTTTAACATACATTTTTTAAATGCCTCCATCCTTCATGGAGCCTTTAATCCTTTCCCTAGTCCAGGAAAAAAATGATTCTACTTCTTAAGCTCTATTTTAAAACTAATACTTTCTTTTCTGTGAGTTTTAAATTTTACAGTAAAAATTATCACACAATAAATTTGACCTTATCTTGGGAGGGGGACAAGGTTGTATAATTCTATTTACACATGTATAGATCAATTTAAACACCATTACAATCAGATCAGTTCTATCACCAAAAAACTCCTTTGTACTATACCTTACAGTCACATCCTCCTCCTCTTACCCTCCAACACACACACACACACACACACACACACACACACACACACACACACACACACTCTGTCTCCTAGCCCCTGGCAATCACTGAGCTGTGTTCCATCACTATGGTTTTCGCTTTTTGAGGATGTCATAGAGGGATCACGCAGTATGTAACCTTTTGAGATTGAGTTCTTTCACTCAGTATGTCTTTGAGAATCATCCAGGTTCTATCAATAATTTGTTCCTTTTATTCCTGAGTAGTATTTCATTATATGGGTGCATCACAATTTGTTTATTCATTCATCTGTTAGGTTGTTTCCAATTTGGGGCAGATTAAAAGAGCTGCTCTAAACATTCATGTACAGATTCTTATGTGAACATACGTTTGCATTTCTCTAGAGTAGATACCCAAAGGTTGCTGGGTTATATGGTTAGTATATGTTTAGTATATGTTTGACTTTTAAAAAAAAACACCTGCCAAAGTATTTTCCATGATGGCTGTACCATTTTGCATTTCTATCCAGCAATGTATGAGAGTTCCAGTTGTTCTGCATCCTCATTAACACCTAGTGTCAGCAGTACTTTTTGTTTTAGCCATTCTAATAGATGTGCAGTGGTATTGTTGCAGAAAAACGGCAAGGACCGAGAAACTCAAGCAGCACGCAGAGATTAGGGAGAACACAGCTTTATTACGCAGGTGGGCTCAGCGGGATCCTTCCCAAAAGACTGAGCCCCTAATAAGGTTTTGAGCAGGTTTTTATGGGTTGGGGACTTCCTTGAGTCGGGGAAGGGGTAGGTGTCGTCTGGTGATTGGCTCAAGGTGTGGCTTGGCGGGGGTTATGCGGAATTGGGCTGGTGATTAGGCTGGGGACTTTTCTCTCCGCTGGGGCCACCATTTTAGCTCAGTTCCACGTGGCAGGGAACCATTTTAAGGTCAGTTTCCCCAACAGTATCTCATAGTTGTTTTAATTTGCATTTTCCTAAGGACTAATAATGTTGAGCAACTTTTCACATGGTTTCTTTGCCCTCTGTATATATCCTCCTCGGTGAGGTATCTCTTCAAGTCTTTAGACCATTTTAAATTGGGTTGTTTGTTTTCTTACTGTTGAGTTTTGAGGGTTCTTTATAAATTCTCTATATATCTTTTGTTGGATATGTGATTTGCAAATATCTTCTACTAGCCTGTAACTTTTTTTCTCTCTGAACTGTATCTATGGAGAGCAAAAGTTTTTTTAATTTTGATGAAGTCCAATTTATCAGTTTTTCCTTTACAGTGTTTGGTGTCAAGCCTAAGAAGTTATTGCCTAATCTCAGGTCACAAAGATTTTCTCCTGTTTTCTTCTAAAAGTTGTATAGTTAATTTTATCTGGTACATTTATACCTATGATCTATTTTGAGTTAATTTTTGTGTCAGTTATGAGGTGTAGGTTGAGGTTCACTTTTTTTTCAATATGATATCAAGTATTCCAGCACTATTTGCTGAAAAGATTATCCTTTCTACATTAATTTGCTCTTGTGCCTTTGTTGATAATCAGCTAACCATATAGTTGCATATATTTGTGTGGGTCTGTTTCTGGACTATTATTTTGTTCCATTGATCTATATATCTTTACTTTAACAAATAATACACTGTCTTGATTACTGTAGCTTTAAATGTGGTAAGTCTTATAATCAGGTAATATGATTCCTCTAATTTCATTGTTCGTTTTCAAAACCATTCTAGCTATTCTAGTTTCTTTACCTTTCCAAGTAAATTTTAGAAATGGCTTGTTTATATCTGCAAAAACTCTTGCTAGGATTTTGATTCATATTGTGTTAAATGTATTGATCATTTGGGGGCAACTGACATGTTTATTGTGTTGATGCTTCCAATCCATGAACATGGTGTGTCTCTCCATTTATCATTTGCATTTTTTTTTATTTCAACAGCATTTTATAGTTTTTAGCAAACAATTTTTATACATCCTTTATTAGGTTTATATCTAAATATTTTATGAGCTATTATAATTGTAATGTGTTATTTTTACATATTGCGGATTCAATTGACATTGTTGAGCATTTTTTGTGACTATGTATATAAAGGATATTGATCTGCTGTTTTATTGATTTCTAACGTCTTTGTCTGGTTTGGGTATCAGGACAATGCTGGCCTCATAAAATTAGTCAGAAATGTTTCCTCCTTTTGTTTTCTGGAAGAAGTTGTATAGAATTGGTGTTATTTCTTCTTTAGATAATTGCTTGAATTTGCCATTGAAACAGTCTGGGTGTGGAAATGTTTTGGATGTTTTTAAGTACTGATTCAATTTCTTTAACAGTTATGGGACCGTTCAATTTATTTCATCTTGTGGGGGTGGTAGTTTGCAGTTTTGGGAGAGTTGGTCCACTTAATGTAAGTTATCAAATTGATGTGCATAGATTTTAAAAATTGTTCATAGGATCTGTAGTGATATTCTCCTTTTTATTTCTGATATTAGTAAAATGTATCTTCTCTTTTTTCCTTTGTCAGTATTGCTGGAGGTTTATCAATTTTATTGATCTTTTCAAAGAACCAACTTTTAGTTTCATTGACTTTTCTCTATTTCTATGTTTTTAATTTCATTGATTTCTGATTTTATCTTTATTCTTGTTTCTTCTTGCCTTGCATTTATTTGTTCTTTTTCTAGTTTGTTAAGGGAGAAACTTAGATTATTGATTTGGGACCTTGTTAATACTAGCTTTAAATATAAATAACTTTTTGTGGCTTATCTTTTGTTTCTTATATTTTATTAATTTGTATACATGTCTGAACTCTTCTATTTTAAACTCCTTAAGTACAGGTATCTTAGGTAATTAATCTGAACCTACCTAAGTATCTTGTACTGTGTGCTTAGTGAGAATTTCATAGATGGTTTGAATGGAATGATGGATGGATGAAAGGAAAGTAAGTGAAGGCCATGAATATAAATTATTGCAAAAATATCTTCAAAATAAAGAAAAATATATAACAGGAACTACAAGAGTCGGTAATGTCAAGGGAAGGAAACAAAATAATTCACTCGTGAGGAAAAATTGCTAACACTAGTCTCACCTACTGCTGATAGGGAGTATACAGAATCTCAAGGTGCTATACAGAACACTCACACTGTGTTGCGTCTAATACTTCCTTGTGGATGAAACAGAGAATTCTGTTTCCTAGACAAGCCAAGGGAAAAAAATTAATTTGTTCAGATAATGTAAGCAAAATAATAATTTAGAGTGAAAAGGAGTGGTGTCTCCTAGTAATCTGGGACTGGGACTATCATAAGAAGTGTAAGGGTGGAGGGTAATGTGGTATGAACCACGAATTAATTCTCTTTTGGGCATGTAAAGTTTGAGGTACCTGTCTTGCATCCAAGAGGAGGTACAGAATAAGGTATTAGACATAGCAGACTAGAGCTTAGAAAACAGACCTGGCCAAGAGATATGAATTTATAATCATTGGCATAGAGAGAGCATTTGAAAACATGAGAGTGAATGAGATCACCTAGAAAGAGAATATAGAGTACGGGGGGAAAAAAAAAGTCCAACACCAAGTTCTGAGAAACCAACATATAAAGGCCAGGAACTGCAGTGGGAAAAAGTTAGTCTTTTCTACTCTGGTAGGAGAATTTCCTTAGGAATATCAATCCAGCAGGAAGATTTAAATGTGTTTCCTCTATACGCCACCCAGCCTTCCATAAACCTGAGTTCAAATCTATTAGGATACATTCAAAGGCAAGAAAAATTTAGTTCTTAAGCAAGTTATTAACATGCAGTTTAGGAGCCTTCCTGTAAGCCAAATCATTCAGAGTTTTGTTAGGTTTGATCTAGGTCAAGGAACAAGCAGTTGGCAATTCTGTGAAAGGCTTGAAGGATTTCTCTGCTTTCATATACAAATGTGTATAAATGGGAGGTCGATTAAATCCGGGCCAGATAAATATACAATGATGGATCAAATCCCATTTCCAAATACAGTGCTCATTAAAGACAGCTTTACCTTTGCATTTAATCTATCAGCAAGTGCTGTTGACTCTACTTTCTGAAAATATCTTGAGTCTGTTACTTCTATCCATCTCCCTTGACTTCAGCCTAGTGCAATGCACCAATTTTCCACCTGCCCATCTGGTTTCACTTCACCCACTTTTTCCCTTTCATTCATTGACATAGCAGCCAGAGTGATCTCTTAAAAAAAAAGCTATTATGAGCACAGTACGCGTATTCCTCTTCCTAAAAGCCTTTTGGCATGCTACAAGGATGAACCTTAAAGACAGGTGAAACAGCCAGACACAAAAGGACAAATATTGTATGATTCCACTTATGTGACACTAGAAAAGTCAAATTCATAGAAAAAGAAAGAATGGTGGTTTCCAAGGGCTGAGGGAAGGAGGAATGGAGTTTTACTGCACAGTTTCAGTTTGGGATGATGAAAGTTCTGCAGATAGTGGTCATGGTTGCACAACAATGTGAATGCACTTAGCAACTGAATGTGTATTTAAAATGGTTAAAGTGGTCATTTTGTGTTATGTATGTTTTAGTACAACAAATAAACACCTTTTGGTTGTTCATTACTGTTACGATAAAGATAGATTCCAAAGCTTGACACCATCTAGAAGGCCTGATGGAATCAGGCACCACTGTACCCCTTAATGTCCATGCTCCAGTTACACTGGCTCCCCTTTTAAATCCTTGACGATACTAAATTTCCTTCTTACTTCAAAGCTTCTCCCTTAATATTTCCTCTCCTGGAATGGTGTTGCCACACAGCAGCCTACCTGTCTGTCTCCTTGTACTTGCCCCCAAAGAAAGGAGAGTCTGCGAGACGGATCCTTTCTGGGACTTTGCTTAACCTTTGTGTTTGCACCTTATGTCCTCCTGTTTGGCCCCAAAGATGACTGGACAGTCAATGACGGGTACGACTTTCCACGTGGAAAGCAACCTAAGACAGGCGCAGTCGAGTGGGGATCCACTGGAGAACCCATGGGGTTCATAGAGGTGGGCACAGCCCCCCACCTTCCCCAGGCTAAGGAAAGCCTCTGCCTCTGTGACTGCAGTCCTCCCCAAAACCTGCAAGGGAAGTGATTCAATGATGTGCTCTCCATCTATTCATATGCATATAGGTATTGTCCCTTGGGGAAGTTGAGATTTACAGTGCAGCTGCCTGCAGGCAAGGGTGATTGGCTTGAATCAGTTTCCTATTATGGTGTATGGAATTCACAGATCTTGAGATTGACAAGCTTTCTCCTTTACTTCCCCACCTAACTAATAAAAACTGATGCTAGGCCCGATTTGGGGCATCCAGTCCTTGAGACTGGGGGTCCCTTGGTCTGCTTAAACTCTATTTATGACTATTGTCTTTTCTTAACCCTGCGCCGCCCTCCTCGCTCCCCACAACTCTCGTCGCGTGGGACGTGACAATGGAATACTTTTCCTTTTCACCTGGCCAACTCCTACTCATCCTTCTAGTCCTCCACTTATGCATGATTTCCTCCAGGATATTTTCCGACGCCCTCCAACGATAGACCCTCCTAGTTAGTCTTACAGCACCCATGCTTCTTTGCAGCACTTAGCACAGTTGTTATTCAGTATCTGTCTCCTCCAACATAATGCAAGCTCGGTGAGACCAAAGACCACTCTGACTTGGTCACCTAACACCTTTCAAAGCGCCAGTGCTTAGTAGAAGTTCAGAACGTATTTGTAGAGTGAATGTGAATGAATCAATACATGAATGAATGAATACTATCTAAAGGATAAAGAACAACTTGTTAATGAAATTAGAATTACCACTTAAAAGAAGTATTAAAAAGGAAAAACAATTTTATATAAGACAATACAAATTCCCTACACAACACATAGAAAATCCAGGTAAAGCACAAAGGAAATGAAAGTTACCCTATTTCACAACCCAGAGATAATAATTGTTACATATCTTGATATATTTCCTTATAGTCCTTTGTGTGTATGTGTTTCATAAGGAAATAAAACACTCAAGTGGGATAACACTGTATTTCCAATTTTGCTTTATTTATGTTATTTACTTAGACCCATGTTATAGGTAATTCTGAGTATCGTTTGATAAATCTTTGCATCTTGGATTTTTATTAGGATTAATTAGATATACACTATGAACATGAAAAAATATGAATCACAAAACAGATGAAAAGGTTACACATCTCACCATAATTTATCTGTGCAAGAAAGACAACTGACTTTTTCTATAGCAGCTTAATGTTTTCAAAACTTCATGCTGTTCTGGTGGCAGAGACTTAGATTTCTGTGAACAGATATACATCTCTCAGTCCATATTTAGGTGTTCAGGACATAATATTTATTTTTCTAGAATTCATCTTGATTTCTATTTCATTTAGCTGAGAGAGCCCATCTGGGGCTACCATGAAGTAGTTAGTTTATACAGTGCCAAAGCGTTGGAGAAAAAGAATACCTGGCCTGATACCAGCTGTCTGTGGAGGCTCACAATCATCCTGTCTGATTCTTGTCCTTGGTCTACATTGTCAGGAATTCTCATTTGTTTCTATGGGCTCTTCAGGTCAAATGGATTCTCTTCCTACTGTAGTACCATATGTGAAGTCAGTTTTGAATGCAGGTAGAACCTATGACTATGATGCGATTTCACTTCCCATGATTGTTACATTGCATGGCAAAGGGAGATTCTTCATCTATGTCTAATCTAACTACACAAGGGTTTTCTCTGGATGGTGGCAGAAAAGAGTCAGAGATTGCAGTCATGAGACGGACTGGATGCAGGGGGCTTCTAGAAGAGTGAACCCTGGATGACAGCCAGCAAGGAAACAAGGACTTCAGACCTTCAACTGCAAGGAAATGGATCCTGCCAACAACCTGAATGAATTTGGGAGCGGATGCTTCCCAGAGCCCAGCCTCCCCAACACCTTGATTTCAGCCTTCACAAACACACACACACACACACACACACACACACACACACACCGAGTATTCAACCCATCCAAACACCCAGACTTCTGACCTACAGAACTGTGATAATAAGTGGGCATTATTTCAAGCCGTTGAGTCTGTGATAACTTGTTACATAGCAAGAAAAGTAATACAAGGAGATTACATAAAGGCATGGTTACCAAGAGACCAGGCTCATGGGACCACCTGCCACAGGAGCCCAGCCAAGGTCGGCAGTCTTGCCCAAATGAGCAGACCCGCCCAGTTAACTCATAATTTCATGAGCAATAATAATAAGAGTGATTGTCATCAGCCACTAAGTTTTAGAGTGGCTTGTTATGTAGTTAAAGCTGTTACAACTTCTGAGGTGAGAGAAGTATGGAACAATTCCTCTTAAATGAAAAGCCCCATCCTACTGAAGAATACAGAATGAACATGGGTTCTGAACTTGAACCTGCCACTTTATAATAATGAGTTATCATCCACTTTATGAGTTACCATTTGAGCACTTCCTAGTACTGTGCTAGGAGCTCTATATTCAGTATCTGATTTAATCCATACAACTCCATGAGGTAGGTATTTCTAAGACTCAGTGATTCTATGCTATATTTTCATTTTGTGGAGTTAGGTAACTTTGATTACATTCGCCATTATATCAATTCTCTGGCCTATAAAATGGGGTTGATTATACTACTTGATTCACAAGATGATACTATTCTATAAGCTTTGTGAATTTCTGTGTAAATATTACAAATCCTTACCTGGATTTAGTTTTCACATGTTATTTGCTCCTGAAACTCATCTATTGTGACTATTATCAAAAACCATATTTATACTGACATAACACCTATATTAACATGTATATCAACACTTGATTTCTGAGTCAGCATTCATATGCATCTGTCACGCTCCCAGCTTGATCAAGATATACACTAACCATTAAAAGGGCAGGAAAGAAAAAGGGGGCATGAATATAATCAAATTCGCAGATTAAGGATAAATTCTGGTTTTGGATTTGGGGAGGGGGAGCTAATATTTTTTGAGGACCTCTGTTTCAGGCACCATACTAGGTGATTTACTTACATCAGATGATTATAATTGAATGTGTTTGGAGGATGAGTAGTTTCATGCGTATCAGGTGACTCTACTGTGCATCCACGGTTGAGAACTACTGACATACAAAACCCCCAAAATTCTTGCAGAAATTCTCTAAGATAGGTTTTATGTCCATTTTATACAAAAGAAATGTATGCCCACAGATATTAACTAACTTTCCCCAGGTCACATATATTGTTAAGTGGGAGGAAAAAGCCAGTTTTTCCCCACTTCACCGAAGTGACACAATTCTTGGCCAGAGGAGACAATCACTCTCACCAAATCAAGGGAGATGCTAAACTCAAGATTCCTACTAAATAATCGCGTCCCTTTCATTGACTGTATCCTCCCTGATTTGCCTGCGGTGTCACCAGAACCTCCATGTATCCTCCATGAACCCAGCCCTTCTTGATCTCATCACCAAATTTCTATTACCTGAATAACTGGCATGTTCTGATGGTCACCATATTCCATCTTACCTTATATTTGCACCTATATTTACCAAGGCCTCCCTGGACATTTATTTCCTAGTTGTCAAATCTGGTGACACCGCAGGCAAATCAGGGTAAGAGCCCTGGTTTTGGAGCCACACTCTCATGAGTTGGCGTCCTGCATGTACTTATCTCTATGGACTTGACCAGCCATTCTATTTTTTGAATCTCAGTTTCCTAAGCATAAAATGGGGTGGGGGGAAACCTTATGCTTTAGCAAGGATTAGAAACATTATATTCAGTACACCTTAGATATTAGTACACCCACCCTAACCAATGGAAGCGTGTGGTCCATCAGTAAAGACAGTAGGTCGAATTAGACCTTTAGAGTTGACTTCTTTTTCTAACACAAATACCCTAATGTTTGGAAAGAATGAGGAGTCATAAAATCTAGCTAAGGGTGGCACTTCTACCCCTTCAGGTTTCCAAAATTTATTTACACATGATAGCCAAACCACAGGAAATTGTTATACTTTGTATTTTTCCCACCCTCTCTCAAGTTCTTGCCCTACACCAACCTCTACCCTTCCATTTAGGGGTGGAGTTACGGATTTCATTTTATAGTGGTTTGGTTTGGTTTGGTTTGGGGGGGGGGGCCGGGGAGGGTACATCAGAAAGGCTCCACCCATTTCTCCTGAGGCCTGGAGGTGTATGCTCCTCTCTACCCCTCCCTCTCATATATGCCAGGAGGTGGGCTGGAGGCTGGGGGAGGGTTGTCCCCTGTCCCTTTAAGGGCCGAACGCAACCGGGAGCCGGCGTTGCCCCTACCCCGCCCGCACCCTCGCCCCACAGCAGCTGCAGGCACTGCTCCGCCGCCCCTCGGTTAACAGAGTCCGCTCCCTCCGTAGGAAGCAAGTCGCCACCATGGTGAAGATCGTGACCGTTAAGACCCAGGCGTACCCGGACCAGAAGCCGGGCACGAGCGGGTTGCGGAAGAGGGTAAAAGTATTCCAGAGCAGCCCCAACTACGCGGAGAACTTCATCCAGAGTATCATCTCCACGGTGGAGCCTGCGCAGCGGCAGGAGGCCACCCTGGTGGTGGGCGGGGACGGCAGGTTCTACATGAAGGAGGCGATCCATCTCATCGTCCGCATCGCCGCAGCCAACGGGGTAAGGGACGCGCCGGTGCCTCTGCGGCGAGTGCCCGGGCGCGCGGCCGTGCGCTACGTGCGGCCGGTGTCGCCCGCCCTCCTCGTCTCGCTTAGGCCGGGCCATTTCCGTGGGTGGCGGCTTCAGTCTCCACCCCTTGCTCCTCTGCGCTCGCTCCGGCTGGCCCGAAGGCCCGGAGGAGGTCGCCGTGTGCCCCAAAGTGGCCACTTGGCCGTGGAGAGCCCCGGTTCCGACTCCCTGGGGGCGGCGAGGCGCGAGCGGGGGAGCAGGGCTTGACCTTGGGGAGCCCGCCTCCGCCTCCTGCCCCTCCCTCCTCTCCTCGTCCCTTCCTCCCTTCCTCTTTCCCTCCCCGGGCTTCTGACATTTACGTTAACCTTTCCTGCGGCTGAAGATACTGTTACAGAGCGGAGTGCAGTCGCCTTAACCCAGAAAGGTTAGAGGCCGCCGCCTACTTCTGAATCCCCTCGCAACTCGCTGGGGTTGCCTACTATTCTGGTCTGGGACTGGTGCTTCCCCCTGGCTCCCAGCCCGACGCTGCTCGGCAGGGGTGGAGGATGCACCCGCCCCCTGGTGCGTCAGGCCTGCAGATGCGAAGAGGTGGTTGCAAAGTCTCGCTCTCCACCCCCTAGTTTGCATTGGGACTGAGCTACTGCCCTTGCGAAGCCAGGTTGCTGCGGCTCAGGCTTTTGAAAAGGATAACTAGTCTTTGCCCAGTGGTGTTTCAGGATTCGTTCCACCGAGGAGACTGGGGCTGCATATTCATTAGAAGAGAAACTACAGACCCATGGGCGCTCTTGTGCAAGCAGTCGTGGCAGGCCAGGAAATGAATGCACCACCTTCCCTCGCCCCTCCTCCACCGCTAAGGCACGTTAACTGACTTAATTGGGCAGATTCACTCGGATATAGAGTGAATCTTCGAAATAGATTTTGCAGTAAACGATATATGGAACGGTGGATTTATAAAATAGATAAATCGGGGCTGATCACTCACTTTCCCTAAAGAACAAGTTTTGTTTCTAGATTTAAAATAAATTTTGCCTGATACCCAACTCTTCCGAAACTTATTCGCTTTAATAATATTTTTATTCATTTTAGTAGTAGTTTGTCTTATTTTAGTAACGTATTGAGTGCCGTTTTGCCGAGCTTCATGAGGTGTCTTGGGGTATCTCATTTATGCTACTGCAGCTCTATGAGGTAGATGCTATTATGGGAATCTGGACGTTGCCAATGAGGAAACAGAAGCTTAGGCAGGTTAAATAGTTTACAGGAACTGTAATGGCAGCACTGAGAATCCCGTACAGAACTTCAGCAGCTTCTGGGAATGAAGGAACACTTAAATCTAAAGATCTGTTTTCCATTAGTCTCCACTATCTGAACGGGACCCAATCCACATCTGCCTACCTGGGTCAAACATTTATAAGTATCAATGAGAGAAGATTGTCTGCATTTGTTTCCTTCATGCTCCTGAGTTTTCAGACCACCACAGCTTCCCTTGAAAGAACAACCCTAGCTGTATCCCAATGGATCCCTTCATTTCCTTGTTATCACCTGTGTTGAATTTGCATTTCATTCATTTCTTCATCAGACGCTGAGCCATGTATAGAGAAATGTGTGGAATGAAAAGACAATTCAGACACAAGACTTGTCCTTAAGGAACTTATAGCAAAGTGAGACTTGTAGGGATTCACCTGGAAAATAGTCCATTTGAGAGTTGTGTGGGGTAGGAAGAAATGAATCAGTTAAGACTTAAAAAAATACATTCTTAACACCTTATCACCTTTTAGCTACTGTCCTATTGCTTCCTCCCCTTTAGGCCAATCTTTGTAAAAGTTGTCTGCACTCATCATCACTTGACTGCTCACCTCCTATTCACTCCCCACCTCACTGCAGTCTGGCTTCTGCTTCCTCGGTCATTCCATTAAAATTCCTGTTGGCAAAGTTACTACTGACTTTCTGATTGCTAAATCCTTTGAACACTTTTTAGGACTTAATGTTCTTTGACCTTCCTGTTGCATTCGGCACTGCAGATTTTGTACTTATGATGGGGGTGAGCCAGGCAGGCTATGAGAGTAGAAAAGAGATGCACCTGATTCAGGCATAGGGAGCTGGGAAGTGACAACTACACCTAGACCTGAAGGTGAAGAGGTAAGAAGAATGTTCTAGATGGAACCAGATGTGAAAGAGCATAACATGTTGAAGAGGTAGGTTGGAAGTTCCCTTACCCCCCAACTCTATATTTTTGTTTAATACTCAAAAAAAGTAACTGCTAAAAACATATTTTACAAGATACGTCCACATGCATTGCTTCATTTCCTCTCTACAGCAAACATTTAGGGTATTACATGTCCACAATCACAGAGTCAGGAAAATAGACTGGGAACTGTCTCCTCTGTTCCTAGAATGAGAGAAATGTCACAGTAGGAAACACAGACACCCCAGGACCTTGCTTCAAATACCAGATTCCCACTAGGAGTGGCTGAGGACACTGCCAGTCTGGGTGAAGTTTTAAGTAAATGAGCATTTGGAGAGAAGTGTGCAGACCTGGCTGCTTGGGTTGAAGTTACTTTCTCACTATTAGATTGAACTGAAACCAGCTGATGGAATCACAGTATAAAGGAAGAGGCAAAATCCACATCAAGGCATGACTTTCTTTGACAATTCACACAAAAAAATGAAAACTGAGCCAGTAGAATATAATTCTAGGACCAGCTGGCCTTTCCAGGGTCAATGGGGACAAATCATTAACTATCATCTAATTAATACCTTACATTGTACGGGAAGTCACGTTTTACCATGGGATGGGTTCTTGATTTACAGTGGAAGATGAAGCTTTGGCATAGGCAATATCATTCCTAAAATGCCTTAGAAAACTACCATATTGGAAAACAAAATGTGTAACACAATATGTATATCTTTAAATGCCAGAATAACACTCAGCAGAAGATGCTCATCCTTTGAGAGGCATGTGGGGACTAAGATTGAGTGAGGCATGTGGTCATTGCATGAGATTGTGACAGAATTGCCCATGCTATTTAAATCTCACTCTACCCCCTTTTCTCTCCCTGTCTGTTATTTACAGTTAAATTTGTGCAAGATAAGTACATGTGCGATGTGACTACACTGCAAATTATTGGAGCTGCTCAGAACTGTACATATGAGAAGCATAGCAGTCATAATTCAGCACATGCAGTTTGGATTATGCCCTGTGGCTTTCTACTTGGCTTATATTTGAAATTTCTGTTAAGGTTCCCTGTCAAGGCCTGGCTTTCCATTGTAGCTCAATTTTGGCTGCTCTGGGAGCCTCCCAAAGTGAATTTGATGTACACCCAGCAGCCTGCATTTTAAGTCAAATAATTTGTACAATTGCATAGTTTCAAGTGTTGTAACAGAGACTCAACAGAGATTAAACAGGATAGAAGTGTTTCTCTGTCTTGTGGGGTAGTCTGGATATAAGCAGGCCAGGACTAGTATGGTAGATCCACAGTGTTAGGCCCCGGCCTCCTTCAGTCTTGTGGCTCTGCCATCTTGAAGGTGTTGTTCTTGCCGCTACCTCCACATTTCAGCTCGTGGGCATGGGAAAAAGATGGAGCCAAGTGCTTTATTCCTTTAAACAATCTGGAAATCGCGTACCTCTGTCCTGCTCACAGTCCATTAGATTAGATCTTCCATGCAGGCCACACTTACCTGCAAGAAGGGCTGAAACATGTAGACTTTATATTGGGAGGCACATGGCCAGTTAAAAATGGGTGGTTTTCTTGCCTTAAGAAATAGAGGGGCAGCTAGAAATTTCTGCCATGGGCCACCTCTTTGGTCATGCAGGTAACCATGACCACTCTTCCCACCCATAAAACACATCATTCTTCCCCAGGGGAGGTGCCCCAAATTCCCTCCAATAAATATGTATAGTTATAAGTGGAGCAGTCACCAGCCATAGTGCTCACTCTCTTTTGCTGATGGGGATGCAGGCTCTCTGCTCTGGCAATGGAGTAGGTCCACAGGGAGCCCCGGTTTGGCCCTCCAGGAGGAGCTCTTCTCTATCCTCCGAGCTCACTTAGTACTGGGCATTGGAGAGCAGGTGCTAAGAGCGCGTTTGGGAGCTGCACACTTACGCGTCCTGCTTCCTGCTGGTGAAAGTCGCGGGGGTAGGAGGGCAGGGGTTGCTTTTGCAGACCAAGTTTGTGGTTCTTTCACTATATAGTTACTTCAAAAGCATATTAGGCATCTGGCCTATTCTGATCAGTTCCATGTACTGATAACCACAGTGAAAGGTCTCACCTACATAGAGTTTTGAAGCCTGAAAACTTCAACTTTTATTTTCTGGCCTCTATGCTCTGTCCCTCCCTGATTTTTCCATCACTGACAGCCACCTTGAGACAGTCGGAAGAGCTAGGCTGGGTAAGAAAGCAGTACCCTTAGTGGATCTTTGCTGGTGGGTTAGTTGTCACTGTCTTACAGAGAATCCTGGTAAAGGTTTGAGGCCACAGCCTTTCCTGCTATACCTGCTGCTTCAGGTATAGCTGCTTTAGCTTGGGTGCACAATTGGCGTCATCTCAGCTCTGCAGTTCCACAGATTACTGGACTTGGGTAACACAGATTGCAAGTGACAAAGAAAACCTGCTTTAGAAGAGCCATAACCTCTCTATCTGCCTGCAGACTGGCTCGTCCTTGCCTGAGCTCCTTTCTGTAGTGTGGCAAGAAGCAGACAACACACATTGCTGTTCTGATTTCTCCCGACCATTTCCCTAGAGCTACAGGTTTGGCTGGCCAATGATCTACCTTCCAAGGTAGCAGCAGTAACACTTTTGCCATGGCATAAAAAGTGTGCCGATGCCACATATTTTAGATGCGGTTTTCTAACAGTATAATGCATTTTTTATTATTAGTTAAAATGTAGGTATGGCTGCTGTAACAGTTTCAAAGTAAGTTACTTAACCAACATAAAAGTTGATAGTAATGGAGCCCTTTCTGTAACAGACTGGGTATGGACAGTCCAGGGCTGGTATGTGGTTCTCTTGTGTAAGGGGACCCATGTCTTTGGTTGCTCAGATTTCCCAAGCAAGTGGCTCTTACCTGCATGTCCAAGTCAGCTGCCTGTCACCATATAGTCATTCCAGCCAACAGGAAGGGGCGAAAGAGGAAGGAAGGCACTCCCTTCTCAGAGACTACACATAATCAATTCCATTCATGTTGCATTGGCCAAAACTTAGTCTAAGACCTCCGCCAGCAGCAAGGGAAGCTGGGAAATATCAGTGTGATTCTGGGGGCTATGTGTCAGGTTAAACGTTGGGATATTCAGCTAAATGAAAGGGACCATTGATGTTGGGGAACACCCAACAGTCCTTACTATCCTAAACACGTTGTCCAAATTCGGTGAAAACCACTCAGTCATTTTCAGGTGATAGAGTTACAGAGAGAAAACAGAAGCTTAATTTTATATAGGTAACTAGATTTTTGGAAGAGACCTTGACCATCAGTTCTTCTAACCACCACCTTAGAAAGGATCCGAAGGCATAAACGTTTCCATTCTGTAGTACTTTTAAGTAAACTACTGTATTGAGATATAATTTGCATACCACACAAGTCACCCATTTAAAGTATGCAATTCAATATTTTTTGGTGTATTCACAGAGTTGTGCAATCATCTCCACAGTCTAATTTTAGAATATTTCTGTGACCCTAAAAGAAGCCCCATATATTAGCAGCCAATCCCTCTTGCTCCCCTATACCTTTGGCCCCTAAGCAACCACTAGTCTACCTTAGGTCTCTATAACTGCATGTGGGTGGATTTTACATAGACTGAATGTCCAGTTTGGGTTACCAGGCAGAAGAAGTTACTTTCAGCAAGCAAAAAACCCCAGGAGTACGAGAAGCAAAGGTAGCGGGTTTGTGTCAAGAACAGGTTTTAGTGTCCCAGACTTCTGTGTGTACTATCCTGAGCAATGGAGACACAGAGTTAAAGAAGTCCCTGTTCTCAAGGAGACTCGAGTTGGAGGAAGATTGACATGCAAATAAGCAATCACTGGGTATTATAAGAACTAATACTTAAAGCAAAAGAGATGGCTGTGGCGTCTCAGGGCCGGGCACCTGTCCCAGCCTGGGGTGGGACTGTTGGTGGGAAGGCGTAGTCTGGCCAGTGAAGGCTTTCTACAGGAGATGAGTCTGTTTTTCTCAGCTGGCTCCTTGTCCAGAGTAGACCAGGCTGTCAAAAAAAAAGGAGGCAAAATTTCTCCCGGAGAATAGCTTCTTCATTTTCATGAGTGTAAGCAATCCGATTTCCTTTTTTACAAACATATTTGAACTTATATATCCACATTAGTGTTGTACCTGCCAAATCACCACTCTGGGACCCGTACACTTATTCCGGTGATGCGTCTAGTGCTCAAAGCATTTGAAACTCCTCTATGGGAATTATTTCTCGGGCAGTCGGTTTATGGGTCACCTAGGAAAACCAGTCACATTATTTTATAGTCATGCCTCATTTTTCACCTAAAACGATGTAACAAGATTTGATCACCCACTTTATTCATTAGACATGGCTCCAACCAATTTTTGTCTCTTTCCAAAGTTCAAGTCTATTCTCAAAGGATGACATTTGTTATGATTGAAGACTTTCAAAGAAAGTGCCACAGATTGTAAAGACAGTTGCCCGAAAAAGAGTTCTAGAAATGTTAGTGTGATGTCAGCATTGTTTGAATAAATATGTTCCAATCCCAAGGATTGTTTTGAAGGAGATAAGATTAATTTAGATGAAAATACCCCGGTGTAACTGTTTAAAATGACTTAACCATATTTTATACTGTTCAAGCACACTGCCCTGTCAAGAGGGTCTTAGAAGGGGGTTCATGCTGAGGGAGATTCTGGCATCTTGCTTTTACTTTTGTAGCCTTCCACGGTGGCCTGGGGGCCTTGTGCTCTTCCATTCTGGTAAACATCGAAAATACTTTGGTTAGGCATTTAGAAATTGTACACAATGGGAAGGTTTGTTAAAACAGAAGTAGAGAAAATGGCCCTGACCCAGGATGAGAGAGTCCTGTCATCTCTAAGCTGCAGAATCCAGAAACCTAGCTGTTAAGCCTGTGCCCACTTGACACTGAGAGATCGTCCCATGGTTGCAAACAGGCCAGAAAATGGAGCTGGGATGGCGTAACTGGGTGGGGCTGGGGAAAAACCTTTTGCTTAGCAATAAAACTATTATGTTATACCACCTCAACAGGACTTTGAGAAACGCATTCTGTGGAGCAAAATAAAATCCATTTAAAAATGAAGCAGAAGGGAAATAAGTGAAGGAAACTCAGGTGGAATCGGGAGTAAGGTGGGCACTTATCACGAAAGACGAACTGCCTCGCTGGGTTGGGCCACATAGCTGGCGCCAAGCCTTCTGTAGTCAAATCCATGAGAAAAGTTATCACACAACTCACTAGCCAGTTCCCCCACATGCAGATTTGGTGTAAAAAGACTCATAATATCTGCCTTGAAAGATTCATGTAAGGATGAAGTAAAATTTCTAAGTACTTATAGAGCCTGACATTGTAAATGCTTAGTAAACAGAAGATTCTGATGATTCTAATGATTATTATGATTATTCCAAATGCTGAGGCCATTAAAGGGCAAAGGGGAGGGTCTTCTGTGTCTGCCACCTCTCCCACCACCTACATGTCCTATCCTGTCTTGGTCCATACAGTATCCCTTGACTTTGATCTGGGAAGCAGAGGTTCACAGTTGCTCTAAGTCTCAGTCACGGACCCATTGATCTGAGGCCTTCACCTCGGTGGTCTCATCAGCTAGCAGTGGATAGCGGAAGGTAGCTATTTTAGGACGGGTCTTTGGAAGGGTTACTTGACACGGGCCAATGTCATGCTCTTAATGGGAAGCTGCAAGAAATGTATGCTGGCGTTGCCGGAAACCTGGACTGCACGGATTTGTTCATTCGGCGAGCATTGTTGAGCACTCTTTATGTGCCAGGCACTGTGTAAAATGGTTGAGTGTACAAAGGTGAGTAAGACAGAGTCTTTGTTTTCAGGATGCTCATGCTAGTAGAGGAGTTAGAGGTAGTTATAGTTAATATGGTGTGAATACTAGTATATTAGTTTCCTCTGGCTGCTGTGACAAATGACTGAAAACTGGGTGGCTTAAGACTACAGAAATTTATTTTCTCAGAGTTGTGGAGACCAGAAGTCTGAAATCAAGGGGTTGGCAGTGCTGCACTCCCTCTGAAGTTTCCAGGGGAGAATTCTTCCTTGCCTCTTTTAGCTTTTGGTGGCTCCAGGTGTGCTCCAATCTCCTCCTCTGCCTTCTCATGGCCTTTTCTGTATGTCTGTCTTTTCCTCTTCTGTCTCTTTTAGGGACACTTATTAATTGGATTTAGAGACCACTTGGGTAATCCAGGATGGTCTCGTCTTGAGATCCTTAACTTAGTTACATTTGCAAAGACCTTTTTATTATTAATAAATAAGTTTACATTCTCAAGTTCTGGGTGGACATATATCTTTGGGTCAGTGGGTAGGGGTGGCTATCAATTCAACCCACTACACTATATGAGAGGAGATGTTCAGGGAATCATGGGAACACAGAGGAGATCCAACCACCTCCACTTTGAGGGGGAAGAGAAGAATAAGGATGTCTTCTCTTCCAAAACAAGGTGATTTTTAAGGTAAGTGCAGAATGCTAAGACGCATCAAGGAAACCCTCACCGAGAGATGAAGTGCGAGGAGACTAGGCACAGTCCCTAGTTTAATGCATATAGGTAATGCCTTTGTTGTCATTTTAAAAAGTATAGTAAAGGTAACCATTGACAAGAAGATTCTAGAACTCTGTATATAATCCACAGTGCTTCTGTAGATTCTTGACATAATGCCAGATGGAAGACAGGCCACTTGGTGGCTCTCTCAGTCTTACCAAACTACTTTAGTTCATGGTGATGGATTGGAATTGAAGGGTTCAAATCTCAGTTGTACAATTTACTGTGCAATATCAGTAATCTGCCTAATTGATCTAAAGCTCAGTATTCTCACTTGTAAAATCGGATTAATTCCAATATCTGCCCTACCAGAGAGTTTTCTGAGAATTAAATAAATGGCATGGAATGGTTTGGGGAACTCGAACGTGCATCCCAAAGGGGAGTTGTGAGGGTTGTTTTGAAATTCCACTGTTGCTTCAGGAAAGTCACCCCACTGGATTAATTTAAGCCTCCTGCCAAAACAAATCTCAACATGCAGTTTTATCTGGCATCTCTCAAAGTTCAAAACCCAGATGGCTAAAGAATAACCCAAAAGTAAAGATATCATGCCATTTTGAAGATCTTAGTGAGATTTCAAAATCACTTTTACATTAGAATTTGTTGTAGTATAACTTTTGGTGTCTGACAGACTTGAGTTTGATTCCTGGATATGCTATTTATTAGCTGTTTAATCTTAGGCAAACTGAACTCTTCTTTTTCCTTACTTATTTGTAAAGTTAAAATAACATCACAGAGGAAATAATAAGGTAAGTATAGGAAGTTCCCTAGCATAATGCCTCACACAGAGTCATAATAAGTAGGCTGCTACATGGGGCAGTGGGGATTGTGATAGGAGAAATACAGGCACTTTTAAACTTCTCTTTGCTAATAGTCCCCTGGCCACCTCCCACCTTCTTCATTTCACTTTTCTTCTTAGCTTTGTCAATGACCTATTGAGATTCTCCACCGCCGTTGGCCTATCAATTTCAGAACAGAAATGCCTGTCTTACAGAGAGTGTTTCATGCCCAAGGTGGGGTGGGGAGCTGCTCCACATAACTGTAGATTTTCAGTAATACGTTATCAGACTGAGACTCAGTTATCTCATCTCAAAAGAACACAGCGGCCAGGTCCAAAATAAGCAAAATTGTCCCTGAGTAGCTTAAGCACGAGACGGAGTGTTTGGTATTTGCATACTAGGTCTACCCACTGGGGCATTAGGCTCCTGGTTCTAGTACATAGTTGGGTCTGCTTGCTGCAGCCACTTCTCCTGAACAATATTTGAAGGAGTGTTTTCCATCCCTCAAACATTTATTGAGCATTTCCTCATTGCTCAGGATTGTGCTATGCATTTGGGGGGTACACAGTGCCTAAGTCAGTCTCCAGCTCCCTGTGGAGCCTGTCGTCCAGTGGGCATTACAATATAGTGTGACAAGTGCTTTGGGTGTCACTGGGAGCCCCAGGGAGGGACGCATGGACAGGCTGTCAGGGGTGATGTATTTGAGCCAAGTTCTGAAGGATAATGAAAAGGAAGCCAGGAGAAAGAGACATTCTACACAGAGAGAGCGGCACAGGCAAAACAAGGAGGCCATTGTATTAGGTTGGTGCAAAAGTAATGGCAGTTTAAAAGGTTAGAAGTAATTGCAAAAACCGCCATTCTTTTTACACCAGCCTAATAGAAGGTAGGCTCATAGGCTTAGGACATTAAAATAGAACTCATCTTCGCCCCTGCACTGCAGGAAGGGAGGAGGGCGGCAAGGCAGTCAGTGATGAGTTATCACCACACAGGTCCTTAACGCCTGAGGCTTTTTCTTTTATACACAGGCCAACCTACGACCCAGTCTGAGAATTATCTTATGACCCCAGTGGGAAGGGAGAATCTTGGAGACTTAGGTTAGCAAACCTAAAAAGCTATTTATAAGGGGGAACTGGTCACAGTATTTGTCCATTAACACATTAGGGCTCTATCAGTTTGCTGAGACTGTCTTTTTTTTTTTTTTTCCAATGTATTGGGGATAACATTGGTTAATGACATTATATAAATTTCAGATGTACATCTTTATAATACAGCATCGGTATACTTTTGTGTGCTTACCACCTAGTCTGGTCTCTTTCCGTCACTGTATGTTTGACCCCCTTTGCCTTCTTTGTCCTCCCCCACCTTCTTCCCCTTGGTAACCATGATTCTGTTGTCTGTATCTATGAGTTTGTGTTTTTGTTTGTATGTTTGTTTTGTTTGCTAAGACCCTGTCTTTAACCAGCAGATTTCATGACATAAAACAGTCTATATATGATCTGGTGTTTTCATCAGGGCAAGTCTTTTCAACTTGCGTTGGTTGATCTAAATCCATATTGTAGAATGAATGATGCCCAGTTCACTAAATTAAGTAACACACTTACAAACATTTACCCAAAAAATGGACGTACAGTGTGGCTATAACTGTTGCCTATAGATCTCACTCTAATATCAGTGAAGGGGCTGGGGTACTGGGTCAGCCATGATCCACTTTTTCCTCTTGTTAGCTTTAGTCTGTCTGTCTGTCTCTCTCTCATCACTTTTCGACCCCACACTGAAGTTCACATTCTGGAATGAGCACCACGAATTCCTCTGTCTCTCTGCCTACAGTTATCCAGTGCCCCCCCGGAAGCGGCACACAGGCTGACCAGCTCAACTTCCTTCTCTATTGCAACTTCTGGTTCTGTTCCTCATTATTATTGCACAAGTCCTTGTGCTGTAGAAACGTCTACGATGTTCTCAGGTGGAGGGCACTTTGTTGTAGATGCCTTGTGCTTTGGGAAGGCATCTGTGCTGCTGGGAGTAATCTCACAGTTGAGGTTGATCTCAGGAGGGGAGCCTACTTACTTGACTACTGCCTGGAAAAGCTCACCTCCGTTTATCAGAAATGCTCATCACAGAGGTCATTTAACGCTCTTACTTCAACAGTATAGCCGGCCACTCAACCATTTGTTGGCCTTCCACTATACTCAGTTCCAGGTGCCAAGGTTACAAAATGAGTAAGGTGCTCTTTCTCCTCACTACTGAACAAAGGAGGAGACTTGTACATACCAAGGCATGGCACGTACTGGGTTATCTAGTGACCAAACCAAACACTCTGGGGCAAAGGAAAGACTGGTCTACCTGAGGGCCAGTCACTCAGACCAGCCACCCTGCTGCAAAGGGATCAGCTGTCTCTGGAATTGACCCTATTTTACAAGAAAACTGAGGCCAGAAAGGCCATATACAGCCAGAAGGTGGCAAAGGCAGGATTCACACGCAGGCCTGTCTGACTCTAAAGCCCTCTGCTTCCTTCAGGGACTGTAGTCCCTCCTCCACCGTTTCCCTGCCTGGCCCGTTGTAAATATTTAATCCACTGCACAGACTGAGCCATATCTCTGATTCTCTCGTGCCTGGGCTCCTCTGCTTTAGTGATCAGCCCTTATCAATATCTCTTTCTATTTTGGGGAGTCTTGAAGAAGATGTCCCCCTCTTTAAAGATGGCCATCTTCATTCACTTCCTTTACAGCTGGACATCCTAGTTTGGCCAGGCCATGTTGTTGGGAAAATCCTTAATGATGAGACAGAGAATAACCTTACCGTTCCTCTCTTCTTAAAAGTTCAGAAATCTCACCGCATATTAATTATTTGTTAGAGGGCCAACCACTGTCTGCCACAAAACTCCAGGGTGCGTGATTCCCACTGTATCCCAGGTGAATGGGACTCTCCTAGAGTTGTGCGGTGCCACTGGAGCCAGTTACTGCGCCCCCTTGTGAGGCTGTGGGAAGTCTTGCTTGTTTTTCCGTTTTCCACCACAAGAGGGAAACATACAACCATGAATGACTGGGAAATAAAGCAATTCTTTAGCTCTCTTTTTACTGGAGGATTTTAACACATTGTTTCTGGTAATAGCCAGAATATGGGAAAATATTCTGTTCGTTCCAAATTAATATTCTTAAAGGATGTAGATTAATATTTTCTTGACGATGCTCCAAAAAGGAAATAAGATAAAAGATACATACGTATACAATTTTTATGTGAACCATACAAATTGCTGTTTTTATAGGTCAAAATGGTTGACTATGAGTAATTTCTAATAAAACAGGAGTCTTCCTCACATGTGCATTAGGTATGAAAGCGATTGCTAAACCCTACCTATATTTAAATTGGGGAGCTTGTTTTCAGATTTAACCATAAAATTAAGAATGGCATTTTTGGACGTGGGGAATACCTTCCTTAACTTCTCTCTCTCTCTGCCGAGCGCTCATAGTTCCCTTGCAAGCTCCCAGGTTAGTACTTTTTACTCCATTTTTAAAAAACGATTTGTTGGCTTACCTATCTCTCCTTTTGGACCAAAAGTTTCTTGACAACTTGAGTCTGTCATCTTTCCATGATGCACAGTGCCTGGTGAAATGAATGTAGTAAGTCAATTTGTACAGTAAGTGTTGGGTACATGGATGGGTAAACAGATGGACGACAGACTGATGGATGCTAGAGGACGTACATACACACTCCGAGGCAGCTGTTTGGTTTTTAACTTCAGAATACACTTCCGGAGTCTTATTGAATCTGGGAATTTTGTACAGCTCTAAGCCATCTGGCCCTGGTAATTGTTCTGCCCTCTCCTTTTCTTTAAAGAGCATTTCCTAACTATTAAAATGCATATGCCCATAAATAGGTATGAAACACAGCTACATATTTTCACACCGATTCAGGGCAGGAATAAAAGCTAATGCTTATGTAGGGTTTGCAAGTCACTAGCACCAGCCATTGTGAAACCACGTTTATTAACTCATCATATCTTTATACAACGAACCTATGCAGTAGGTACTATTTTCTTTTTTATTACCCTCTTTAAGAAATGCATTTTAAAAAATTGAGGCATAATTGACATGCAACATCATATTAGTTTCAAATGTACAACATAATGATTCAAAGTATTTGTATGTATTGTGAAAGGGTCACTACAATAAGTCCGAGTAGGGACTTTTCAAAATGGGGGCCTTGAAAGATTAAGTAGTTTGCCCAAGGGCACCCAACTAGTAAATGCTATTCTTGCCTGTCTCCTTGCTGTTGACTGAGGTTGCTCAGAGGGGAAGGGGACAGGGGGTCTCCTCATTCTTCTTCTTGCCTGGGTGGGACAGCATGTGGAGCCTGACTCAGAGCTGGGGGGGGAACCAGGCACTACAGAGCCCCACTCAACACAAGGAAGAGCTGTAGGGTGTGCAAGTGACAGAAACGCAGTCAGACTGCAGAGAGCCGCTAAGAGGACTACGTCATAGGGCCGT
Source organism: Rhinolophus sinicus (assembly GCF_036562045.2). Classification (NCBI taxonomy): domain Eukaryota; kingdom Metazoa; phylum Chordata; class Mammalia; order Chiroptera; family Rhinolophidae; genus Rhinolophus; species Rhinolophus sinicus. The sequence goes on from NC_133756.1 coordinate 31,069,093, forward strand.
ATCAAGAGGGGTTCTCTTGAAAGCCAAGGGTGGGGTGCGCAATGGGGCCTCACAAGAGCCTGAGACGGGGAACCAAGGCAGCTCCTCTGTCTCTCATGTCTGTTTATCTCAGCACATCTGCTTCATTTCTCTGTCTCTGCTGACTCACTTGTTAATACAACTTGGTGTGTGTGTGTGTGTGTGTGTGTGTGTGTGTGTGTGTGTCCGTCCCCCGTTATAAACTCATTTACTGAAACTCGGATGAATAGTTCAAGTTTATAAATCTAATGTTTATTTACTTTTTAAGTTTTTTGTCTAACAAGCAAAACTTTGACATTATTCAAGCTGTTTTCATATAATCTAATAATGATATCATTAGATACTTGTGTATGGTGTCCTACAGCAGCCCTGGTTTTAGAACTTTCTGTATATTATCTCATTCAATCATGAATGCAACAAGTGAGGTTGGGAGACTTTTTTTTCTCCTTATTTTTATAGATGAGGCAGTAGAAGCACAGACAGGTTAAATAATTTGTCTGAGTTCACACAGCTAGTGATTGGCAGAGTTGGGCTTCCAAGCCTGTCAGTCTGGCCTTAGAGTCCATTCTCTGATGAACTATCTGCATCTGATGATTTAAACATAAATATGGTACAAAGTTTTCTTGAATGTTTGAATGTTTCTAATTGTTTTTCTTCTTTTTTTTGGCAGTTGGGAAGGGGAACAGGACTTTATTGGGGAACAGTGTGTACTTCCAGGACTTTTTTCTAAGTCAAGTTGTTGTCCTTTCAATCTTAGTTGTGGAGGGTGCCGTTCAGCTTCAAGTTGTTGTCCTTTCAGTCTTAGTTGTGGAGGGCGCAACTCAGCTCCAGGTCTAGTTGCCATTGCTAGTTGTAAGGGGCGCAGCCCACCATCCCTTGCAGGAGTTGAACCAACAACCTTGTGGTAGAGAGGACGCACACTCCAACCATCAGCCATCTGGGAGCTCAGCGGCAGCTCAGCTCAAGGTGCCACGTTCAATCTTAGTTGCAGGGGGCGCTGCCCACCATGCCTTGTGGGACTTGAGGAATCGAACTGGCAACCTTGTGGTTGAGAGCTCACTGGCCCATGTGGGAATCGAACCAGCAGCTTTCGGAGTTAGGAGCCCGGAGCTCCACCACCTGAGCCACCGGGCCAGCCCCTGAATGTTTCTAATTTTGATAAAATTCTCTTACTGCCTTAAACTTAAAATAAGTTACTCAATTACACATTATAAATTGGATTTACAAGGTTATCTGTTAGAGAAACTCATATCCCAGATTTTGTAACATACTTTAAATACCAAATATGCTTAGATTTTTCTCCCAAACTTACTACAAAAATATTAATACTGTAAGTTCGATTTATTTATCTGTATACTATGAGTTTGATTTACTTTTTGTTTATACTTAATTCTGATTCTTTCTATATTTAAAAGTGCCCACTTCATAACCATTCTATCACCCCAAGCGATTAGGAGTTACCTTTCCAATTGAATTGGGGGGGCATTGTCAGCTGGCCGAGGTTCACGTCTGGAACCACCCCTGTCCAGAACGCCAGTGCCAATTGGGAGTTTTAAGTGGCTTGTGTTCACAGACCACATTCCCAAATTCTCATGTCTCATGAATTTGCAACTTCTACCCTCTTGAGGAGATTCATTTAACTTATTTTCCTCTTGATTCTATTATGAATTCTTATCCAGTTCTTCCTGTACATTAGGGCCACCAACTCTTAGAAATGTCTAAATGACCCAGAGTTGGATCCTTCATAGCTCTCATGTATTCCCATGTATCTCCTGGCCGTTAGTCACAATTCTATGGGTATTCGCATGACACGACTGTCCCTGCCTAACAGTTCCCGGGTTTACCTGCTTTCCCAGTGAAAGGACTAACTGAATCTGACTAGTACACTTTTGAGTTCTAATTCTAGACTGCTAGGAGGGAAAATATGATTGCCCCAGCTTTGGTCAGGTGCCCATCCCTGGTGATCAGGGTCTGACGTCAGGGTCCTATCTATAGTAGCCCCATGGCCCCAGGAGTCCACTCTTGTTGGGTGGGGTAAGGGATAGTTTTCAGAGAAGAGAGGGAATGAGTGGAAGACACGATGCGGAGAAGGGGTCAGAGGAAAGAGAGATGTTTGGGTAGGGTCTTCCTGTTGGGAGAAAAAAACCCAACAGGTTTTTGGGAAAGTTTATATTCCTCCTGCTTAAAAATTTCCATAGCTTCTGGTGACTACAAAATAAACTTTAGTGTAGTTCATAAGACTATAATCTTGCCTCAACTATTTCTTGAGTCTCACCCCATTACTGCAATCTTTCGAGAGCCAAAGCTCTGTACATGTACCTCTGGGACAGCCCCAGCCACCTTGCTCCCTTCTGGTAGGAACTTCTTAAGAGCAAAGGTTCTCATCTACCTTTTTTTCTACTCCTCCCGCCCCCCAGAATGTGAAAACATTTGCATATCATTGCATCGTTTTGTAGTTTGCAGGGGCTTTCATAGGCATTCAGTGAGGCCATCTTCACAATAACCTGTGAGGCAGGTATTATTATCCCACTTTAGAGGTGAAGAAATGGAGAATCATATTTACTGATAATCTGCTGCATGCTGGACACAGTAGTAAGTGTTTTCATGTATTTTGCCTGATTCAATTCTCAGAAGAACCTTGAGAGCTATGTCCTTTTTACAGGCTCAGTTCAATTAAGTAACATGCACAAGATTGTACCTCTCATACATTTTAGAGTCAGAGTCAAGCCCTGGCTGCGTCTGGCTCCTAAAACTGTGGTCTTTGCATTATCCTGCAGTGCCTAGCCTGGGGCTGGCCTTTAACTCGTGCTTGCTTGCTGTTGGTTGGAGAAAGCAATGACCAGTTCCCACTTGTGTTTCCTGTCACTGGGGTCAAACACCCCAAGCAGTCAGGGGTAGGCATGTGGAGCTGTCATAAGCGCTGGGCCTCAGCCTTGGGGTCAGGGGGGTCTGATTCCTGCTGCTTTTAGCCCAGGTAGTAGCTTTCTTTTCAGTGTTTGCACCTAGAGACAGGGTTAGCAATTCCATCCCCTATGTCCATTCCTGTGGCATTTGCCAAAGAAGATCTCTTTGGTGTGAAGAGGTGAACCTGTTCAGGCCCTGGGTCCAGCCTTCGCTTGAACCCCGGGACATAGTCATTAGCTCCCCAATAAATATTGATTGATGGAAAGAAAGAAAGGTAGATGGAATGAATAAAGGCTTGGCAAGTCTACAGTTTCTGTTGTGTTCTACTGGGAAGGTATCATTGCTGATGAGAATGGGAGCTGGAGTCTTTGAGACCGGGAGCGAAGGGGTTCATAACTCTGCCCTAGTGAAATTGATTGGACCCAAGACCAGTATGAAAGTTCCTTGTCCGAAGGGAGTAATCCTTAAATCCCCCATATGGTTTAAATGTAATTTGTGTCATTGTGAAGGAGTACTGCCAATGCAGGCGAATTCATTAGGCCAAATTGGGTTCGCTATGCTCGACAGTAACGTTTCCGAAGATGAAGTTCAACCTTTGCTGGAGAGCTGAAACAAATGAGTTTCTTAATAGCTGCCCCACTTAGTCTGAGCGCCTTAGGAAGCTTAATGTTTTTAATGCCTCTTCCTTTTTACCACACTTCACAGCCCATCTAACATTGCTGCTTCTGGTAATATTTTTATATGGGGTTGAGTACCATAGTGTCCGTAAAATTATGACTCAGACCCATTTTTAGAATAGAAGCTTTTCTAGGGCAAGGATTATATCTTTTTGGTTTAGTTTTGCATATTGACAAACGCCATGCCAGATGTATGTAGTTGCTGGAAACATTACTCTCTGTTTTTGGGTACAGAACTCTTTTCTCTGGAGCCTTAGATTTGGTATGCACTTAAATTGCTGGGTGTCTTCGACATGTGCAAGAGCCATGAGAGCTAGGACTCTTTCCCAGTCCATGCCGAGCTGTAAAGCTGACTCAATGCGCAGAGAAATAAAAAGGTGTATATACCCACACAGATGTTGCCACCCTAGAGGGAGACACTAGTTTCACCTACTGAACTTATCCCACAGGTTAGACATGTTTCCGCACAGGTCATCCCATGTTTCCGCAGAAATAAGACCTAGTTGGACGATCAGCTCTAATGCATCTTTTGGAACAAAAATTAATATAAGGCTCAGTCTTATTTTACTATAAGACCTGGTATGATATGATATGATATGATATGATATGATATGATATGATATGATATGATATAAATAATAATGTAGTACCAGGTCTTATATTAATTTTTGCTCCAAAAGACACATTAGAGTTGATTGTCCGGCTAGGTCTTATTTTCAGGGAAACATGGTATGACTTCTGGATGCTCAGATACTGCTGTCTAATTCTGTTTGCATTAAATAATTTTTTAAATATAAAGATGACCCACTGGGAAGGTACATTGAAAATGTCTTGAAATGAAGCAGCAAACAAATAATGAACTCCAAGATAGCATACCAAGTATTTGAAAAGTTAAGACTGGAAAAGGACCAGCTTTATTAAATTGGCAATAGCTACTTTAGAAACATGTTGCTTTAACCTTTAAGAATCAGAATAGTTCCATTTGGAAGACTTTCTGTATCAGTCGGTTTTTAGATAGTTAGAAACTGGTGCTAGGCCCAAACACAGGCTTAATTCTAGAAAAGTGCAGCTTTTACAACGGTTATAATAGAAAAAATATTTTTAGAAACAATTTGGTTCACAGGAACACCCACTGATAAGCTCAAGTGTTCTAGTATCTGATGTGGACAGTCTTCAAGGAAAAAAGCGAGCATTTGCCGTGCTGTGAAACAAAACCTGTTGGATCTCATTCTGTGAACGAGCCCACGTTTATGCTCGTATTTTTTGTGTTGAATATCTGTTTTGAATTTGTATACTTACACCTTGATTCTTCATAATTTCTCATTTTATGGAATGCATGAACCACAGCTTGTAAATAAAAGAAATAAGCGTGTGGGAAAGAAACCCAACAAAACGTGACTCTCCTAGTTCTAGCTTTAGAAGGAGCTTCCCTGGGAGAGGCAGACCACCATCAGAGAACATGCTGGAGTGTAGGTGGAGAAGCTTTGGTTGGGAGTGTTGGAGCATCCCTGTGACAATGTGCCCCTGAATCTACGCTGGGATTTCAAGATCTCCTTAAGAAAACTAGCAATTATGTGGTTGGTTGCTCTGTTATTCCCAATGAAAAGATTGTTGGGTTGACATTGCATGAATCTGGATCTATTATTAAATATGTCAAAACATATATGCTGGCTTAATTTGCAAGCCTATCTAAAACCAGAGGAAACTTGGCAGCGGACTTAAAACACATGAGTTTAAAGAACACGCGTTGCAGTAATTTGAAAAACGGTGGGTGTGTAAACTACTGTTAGCAAAGCAAACTTACTTTGTAAATTAATTTCTAAGGAGTTTTAGTTTTAAAAACTAAGAAGTAAAAATAAGTCATACAAAGTAATTGTCTTTTGGCCAGCTGGTTTTCAATTGAATAGACATGTCTTGTGAATAGTCTGAATGTTATGTCTCGAGGTCTTCCCTGCACATGGTCCAGCCCCATTTATCATTGGAAGGGGAACAGGCACCCTTGCTAATGGCTGCTTTCTGCTCATGGGTGCATTGGTTTTGCTGGTCCTGCTCAGAACAATCCCTGGACACAGGCATTTGTGCCTCAGAGAGGGCAGCCTGCTGTTCTCAGCACCTGTTTGCTTTCGGACCTTGCTGAAAATCTGAAAAAAAACCTCAGATTTTGTTTGTCAATGGATTATTCACTTTTCCCTTGAAAACGGTGACTCCTCAGTGCACTCAAAACTCTCCAAACATGCAGCGTTATTAGTCCCGGTTTACTTTCTAAGCATCCTTTACAAGTTCACCCAAACCTTGACAGTGGAGGTTCTTAATTGGCAACTTCTGCTGAACCAGGTAAAGAACACATGTGTATGCATTTAAGTAGATTACTAATAAAACCTCAGGGATCAAATGGCGTTGGGTATCAAATTCACTCAGGTAGACGATTTTTAAACATTTTAGGTTCTTCAAATGTGATGGACTTAAACTGCTTCACTAAAAATGTTTTCTCTAAAGTCAAGTCTGTTTGAAACTGAGAAAATTAAAACACAAAATATAATCTTATGTTCAGAGCATCTTTTCAAATAATAACTTGATCAAACCTCATGCTTTAAAAAACATACTCTTCCCCCTTGTTGTTCTGCTTACATCATCAAGGACTTGGTGCCTCTTCATCCCCACTTTTATATCAGTTCAAGGGAATGACCAAGCTGTTGGTCTTTCAGGGCCTATTTGTAGATATCTGTTCTTCTAGAACTGAATACTATTTTGTTAAGTCTTTGGTAGTCAATGAATAAATCTGTCCTGTGAGATAATTTTTTTTTTTTTTTTTTCTAACTGGGATTGCATGTGGGAAGTAAAAAATCACTTGGGTATCAAAATGACGGTGATGTAAGAAAGCCAGAGGTAACTGAGGGCCCTCACTTCCATTTTAAGATTGACCTTTAACTTGCTAGATGGCATGGACAACTTTAGCTGCAGATGGCCTTCTCAGTGAGGCTCAGACAGTCTCTGGTTTAAGGGGTGTCAGGAGCAGTGGGAACCACACCAGGGTGTCTTGTTCACGAACCTGCTTCTTGGGTCTGCACTTGCTCTGTCTTTGCCTGGGCTCGGAGAGTGGAGTCTGGCAGCCGTCTGGTGTTTGTAACTGAAGTCTGCCGCACGCAGCACCCTTCGGAGTTATCTCCACCCTAACAGGAACATGAGGCAAAAATAATTGAAAGGTATTTGGCTTGGTTATGTGGGCACAAGTGTCCTCATCAAAACAACTTTGAAGATCTGCTTTGGGTGTGGGCGTGGGTGGGTGTACGGCCCTTAACTTTTTCACCAGGGGCGACAACAACAAGGAATTAACTCAGCTTCCTCCTTGAGGGTGATCATCCAGACACAGCCTGTGTTTGAGTTATTCAGAGATACACCGTTGGAGCTTTAGGTTGGACAGACTGTTTTGTGGACCTTTGACTGCTTTCTGGATACCCTCACTGAACCAAGTGGTGGAAGTGAAAGATGAGTGATTTTAATGAATGGATTTCTGGGAAATACAGAAAAATGGAAGAAGGTCCTCTCCCTCTGTTGACTTTTGCTACAGCTCCCTACTATGACCAGAAACCAGGAACTAGTGGATTACGGAAGAAAACCTATTGTTTCGAGGCAAAGCCATGCTATCTGGAGAATTTTATCCAGAGTATATTCTTTTCCATAGACCTAAAAGATCGCCAGGGATCCTCACTGGTGGTTGGTGGAGATGGGCGGTATTTTAATAAATCGGCAGTAGAAACAATAGTGCAGATGGCGGCGGCCAATGGGGTTGGTATACGATAAGTATTGTTATGTTTTTGGCTCTCCACATAACCTCTTAAGTTTGCAGAAATATACAAAAGTACAAAGATTTGTATGTGGTATACAACTCAATTCTACTAACATCCAGTTAAGTTTCAGTGTGACTTCAGAGACTGAATATTGTGAAAATACTCCTGAAATTACATTAGTCACATTGAGATATAGGAATGTAAATTCAGGTTTTTGTGTGTTGTGCTCTGTGCCTATTGCTTGGACAAGTACCTGTTGCTTTTTAGACGATCAAAGTGCACCCCTAGCTTAAGCTGTCTTATCTACATTCTAACTAGTTTCGAGGGGCACTCGATCCTCTATAAGAAGGCTCTAATGAGTAGTGGAGAGGGGAGGATTTTGTTTTCTTTCAATGGCTTCCTTGTTGAAGTTCAGTCACTTGTCAAACAGGAAAACAAAAGCCAGGCCATGCTGTTGTTTATGAATCCTGGTAGTCATGCAGAAATGTTTGGAGGGGGTTGGAAAAAGTTAGGTGTGAGCCTTCCAAGAGGACCTGTTCCAGGGGAAACCTGCTTATAATGACCTTGGACACAAAGACGCCCTGTGTGTGGTGAATTTGTGCAGCAGGGTAGAGATAACAACTCCTGTAAAACCATAATATAAGGAGGCTCTGCTAACGCTTTGCATCGTGAAAACTGTGTTGGCTGAATTAACCAAATCAGAAGGAATCTTTCACCAGGAAGTGTTGATCTTGATAATTGAACAATTTGCACAGCCCCACTGATTTAAAGGAAGGCAGGCATCAGGGCATTGCTGTTTTTGCTCAACAAAAATTCCTCTATGGGACCAAAAATACATTTTTAGTGTTTTAGATTATACTTAGCAATAATTTGGAGCACACTGTCCTTCAGTCCTCATAAATTTAAAACATCTTTTGTATTTCCTTTCTGGAAGCAATTCTGATTCTGAGAATATGAAATATAGCATTGCTATCAAATGTGTGAGGCATTTATTTTTGGTCTATTTTAATCATATGCCAAGCAGTGATTACAAAACCCAAATTAAAAAAGAAAGAAAACACACTACCAAATTAAATTTAAAAATATTTGTAGATCCTATTGCTTGTAATGCGGAGTTTCCTTTATACCCTGTTTCAGAATCTGAATGCTTCTCATGTAAAAATTGCTGATAAAGCACTCAAATATGAAATTATTATGACGTATCCACATTTTTAAGATAAAATGTGACATGCTGTAAATTTCACCTTTGAGGAGAGCTGTAAAGGGAACCGTATTAAGACACTTTTAATCTTTTGAGAGAGAATGAATGGAACATTATTTCTCCGCATATATCTAGATTGTTGAATGCATCTGGTACACTGTCCCCTTTGCTGTGATATATTTGGTTTCATTTCATTTTAGTGTGGAGCTGAAGGATGTGGAAGAGGTGGCAGGAATGTGTAATTCAGGCAGACCCAATAGACTTTCTGAGATTTACAATCTGAAGGTTTGCTAAATAATACATTTAAGTGGTAATAATTGACTAAATGTGGTAACTGCCTATTTGTTAGAGCTGTGGCAGCACAGCAATATTTTCAAGTGTTTTCAAGGGCATTCTTTATTAAAAATAGTGTTGCATTTAAAGCAGTCATGCTACCCAACTGAATTACTTAAAACATTTAGTGGACCAGTAAAAGCACTTTAATCTGATAAAACCTGTGAAATCCTATACATAGAGTTTGATTTCTTCTTTTTCTAATATATCCTAAATTCTGACTATTTTAACATCTCTTTGATTGTGGGCAGA